>NW_024871114.1:0-600000 GCF_019054845.1 Dipodomys spectabilis | reverse complement strand
TCCACTGCTATCTTCCTGAAACTCCCCGGTCATTCTTATTTAATACACAGAGAAATCTCTTGTATTATTTAGCCATCATATAAATGGTGTGGTTGTTTCTTCTTTTTTTTTGTTTTGTTTTGTTTTGTTTTTTTTGTCGGTCCTGGGGCTTGAACTCTGGGCCTGGGCATTGTCCCTCAGCTCTTCAACTCAAGGCGAGCGCTCTACCACTTGAGCTACAGCGCCACTTCCAGGTGTGGTTGTTTCTTGGTTAATTTGACTATGTGGTGATTTAATTTTGTGAGCTCTAGGGTACTTTCATATTGTATTGTTAGTTCTTCAATAGGTGGTCTCCCAAACTGGGTTTTGTACTTCTATTTATCTTCCTTCCTCTGACTATTGACAAGCAAAAGTTCTCTCATTGAATTCAATCCAATATATTCAGCCCTCCTTTGATTTGTTGTGACTGAATTGTATTTAGTAAGTTTTTCCCTGAGAATCCAAGATGATAGGTCATTCCCTATTTCATACTACATTGAAATCTTTAATCCATGTGGACTTGGTTCTGGCCTAAGATCAAATATAATGATCTCCTTTCAATTAATCATACACGTATACCCATTTTTACGTGTACCATAGTGAAGAGAGTCTCCCTTATCTGATGATTTTAGCACCTTTATCAAAATTCAGGTGGCCATATGACTCTAGGATGATTTCTGTGTCTTTAATGCTTTTCCATTGGGTTTTAGGCCTATGTATGTGAGAGTACTAAGTAACATTAACAATCTACCTTATTCTGTGTGTGTCTGCATGCGCATGTGTGTGTGTGTGTGTGTGTGTGTGTGTGTGTGTGTGTGTGTGTGTGTGTGTGTGTTGGATTGTTTCTGTGTGTTTAATAAGACAGTTTGGAGTGCAGCATTGACATTCCTGCTATGATTTTCCTCCTATGGGTTGCTTTCTGGTTCTTCTATATTTCCATGTGCCTTTTTTAAATTACCTCTTTCTTTCATTAAATGATATTTTAGGAATGTTAATCAGTACTGGTTGAAATTACAGGGAGCTTTGGGCACTTTTCCAAATTTCTCAATGTCAATACTTCCAATCCAGCAGCATGTGCTGCATTAAATTAAATAAAAATATGTTTAATTCATTTTTTCAGATGAATAATATGTTCCTGGTAGAGTTCCTTCACTTCTTATGTGAAGGCCTTTTTATTTTCTTTGTGAGGATATCAGGAACAAAGTTATTTTTGTGGTTTGAGCATCATTCTTCTAATTTTGGAAATAAATGCTGCTGATTTCTGTGAGTTCGTTGTAAACTCTGTTACTTTGCCAAAAGTTAAGAACAGCCCTAGGGAATTAGGATTGTAGCCTATAAAACTACTTTCAAAACAGGATTAAGGTCTCTGCAAAGAGGTAGAGATTCATTTCTTCTATCCCTATTTGTCTCTCATTTTGGTTAGTCTTACCATATTAATTCAGCTAGCGATTACAATTCTATGTTGAACAAAATAAAGAGAAGGAATTTATTCTCTCCTAGTTAATTGAAGTGGAAATGGTTTTCCTTTTACAGCATTAAGTCTAAGGTAACAATTGGATTGTCATATGCAATCTTTATATTATTGAGGAATATTCTGTGGGTTTCCATTTTCTCCATAATTGACATAATAATGGGGCATGGATCTCATGTGTTTGATGTGCTTCTTCCTATTGATATATTGAATTACATGAATTGACTTGCATATATTGAACCCACTTTACGGTATAGTATGATTCCCCTTTGGTGAATGTGGTTATTTTACTAGTTGTATCAGCTGTCCAGAAATTTTTTTGAACAGATGGTCAAGCACGAAATATTTCTACAGTTCTTTCATTGATGAATCCATAGCAGGTCTTGTTTGAGCAGTATGATGAACGTGTACAGCAAGTTCACAGTAAATGTTGCATGTCTGTTTCATTAAGTATTTTAGGATGACTAGAGAGGGTTATACTCTGAAGGACCTCCAGAAATAATCTATGAACCCTTTTTGTCCTGGGCTTTATTTTGTTGGGTATTCCCAACATTCCCTTATCTTTTTATGAAACTTGACTGTCATGAGGTTAAATATCTCATCTCTGGTTTCACACATTTGGGTTAATTCTCTCTATCTCCCTTCCGTAACTCTCACTCTTCTCTCAGATTTGCTACGGGTCTCACAATTAATGTTTATATTGTCACATAACCTAAAGATTGTTTTTCAATCCATGTACGAATTTTAGGATTGCTATTTTTAATTCTAATTTAATTATTGTCTCTTTTATCCAAGAAACCCGTTGGTGTATTTATTTCCTTTCTTATTATTATTAATCTAAACCAGAGAAATTGAGTAGATATAAATAAGGATCATTCTAAAATTTCGTTTGTTTTCTTCTCTGTAAATTTTATTAGGTTTTACTATTATGTATTGTAAGTGAACTTTCTAAAGAAGAGCTGTGGCCTCCTACAACACGCATTATTATTTCTTTTGCCATGACTGTCTGAACGGAGTTACAATTGTCCACTAGGCACAAGAATGAGTTGAATGATTTTTCTAAATTCATGACATAGGAATTTCAAAATAATTTGTTCCTAAAAATACCTGTGATGTATTTTGTCATAGTACAGCTCAAGGTAGTCATATTTTTCTCTCTAAAAGGTCTACTTACTTCCATGACACATTACCAATTTTTTTTCTCCAAATGGAAATAGAGTTGCACTGTCAACATTTTAACTTCAAAGAGTTCTCATTACCCTCCAAGATTTTGATGAAAACTCTGTAATTAACCTTTATATATAATTTCTTGCAATTTCTCACAGAACCATGGGATGAAATAAAGACATAGATAGGAGAGGGGCACCAAACTAACAAATTCTCCTGCTTATGAATGCACATTCTCAGTAGGATTTGAGATTTTATTGGGTACTTTTCAATGTGTAACATTTTCTATTCCATTCTTGATGAAGGAGTAACATAGTCTAGTCAAAAGTATGTAGGCTTGAAAATGGTTGGTTTTATAGTTTCAGGAAACTATGCAAAGAAGGCTATACATTTTTATATAAGTCAATGTGTGATATTATTAAGTCCATTTTTGTTTCTTATCACATTTTAGTAAGACTTCAGAATAAGACTACTAAGAATTATCTTCTATTTTTATGACACTAAAGAGCATTGACATCATTTCAAGTGAAAAAAAAGATTCAATATAAGTTTTGATTTCTACTTCTGATGGATATTTTTCTATGATATAAATTAAGATGAATGATAACATGATATATAGGGATGAGAGCACACCCCTATGAATTTATATTGTTGAAAAAAGAATATTCTAGGATACTTTTTCAAGAAATATGGTTTTTTACTGGAAAGGAGAATGCTATATGTGCAGTGTGAAATATTAAAGCACTAGTATAGGCTTGCCCAATTTACATCCAACCAGTGCAATTTATATTCTGTCAGAATTGAAGAAATTATTATACATTTTTCCCTTTCTCTTCCAACCACATTAGAGATTTTCAGGACCTCGAGTGTCACGCAGCATACATAAAACTTGAGCCCAATTGTTCTTTGGCATTTTTGGTCAGCAACTTTTATATAAAACCAGTCTACATATTATCTATCTCCACAAACATATTTGAATTCCAAAGTGTACTGTTCAAGATTATTTTGTATTAACCGCTGTGCTAAATGATAATAACACACTTAAAATTTACTATGATTTTATTGCTAGACAAAAAGTGGAAGAGAATTAAAGTGTGTTATAAATGCATAAGCAATAAATAATCCAAAGAAAGTTGTAGTATCCATTTGGAGAATTGTGCACAATCCAGAAAATTCTAAGAAGACACAGGTCTCCTAATACTAGCATTGTTGTCATGAAACACAATGTATAATAAAATAGCAACTGGACTTTCTACTTTGTCTCATATAAAGCTGTCCCATTCTTATGTTTCAATTGAATAAAGCACAAGTTGATCTGAGAATCCTGAAGTCATGAACTGGAAATGAGCATTCTTTAATCTAATACAATGAAAAGGACTAATCTCAAGGGAGATATTCTAAAAGGTAATAATGTTTGTAAAAAAATAAAAAGCAAATATAAAACAGTGAGGATATTTTCTTCTTTCATATGGAAGGGATCCTGTCTTACTGACTCTGATTTACTTTATGAGATATGAAGGATATATGAAAATATATCATTTTGTGCACTTTCCAAATACTATTTCTATAGGTCATTTGGCTCTATTTTTTTTCTAGAACAGCATATAATGAACAGATGCTATCCTTCTATTTCCACATTCCATGTCTGTTTTCATAGTGTTGTCTCAACTGAAGCTTTCAAACTATTTGCACAAAATCCCACTGCTTCTCTTCTTATTAGTTTAGAAATCTGCATTCTCAAAGCTATATAAATGGAAAAGACACTGATATTTGTTATAGTTTTGAAAAAAGAAGATATTCATATTTCTTCTCTTGTGCAGTTCAGGGTCACTGCACATGTGGTATCAGAAAGATTGCTACAATTTAAAGAGGGTTCAAAAAAGAGCTTTTGAGTGTAATACTCCTAAATTTTCCTTTTCCCTCATTTAATAATCTTAATTAAGATATTCTTGTGTAAAATGTTGTAGCTGAAGGCTAATGATTCGTACCTGCAAATCTACTTACTCAGAAGACTGAGAATATAGTTGGTGAGTCAAACCAGCATGGTAAGGCAAGGATATCAGAATCTCACTTCAAATGGACCACCAACACAAAGGAAGAATCACATTGGTTCAAAGTAATAGTGTTGGACTTTTATAAAAAGATCTTTGAGATATTGGAAGGGCCTTGAGATCAAGCACAATGACCTATACTAAAGCATATCTCCCATGTATAAGAAGAGACCATTTGCAGAAAAAGAATTTTTTAAATGACCATTTTGCTAAGTGCGATTATACATCAATAAGGATTTCACAAGAACTTTCACACAATTTCAAAAGTGACTGTGAATTGTTTTCTTCTGTCACGTGTTATCAGGGAAAGATCCAGAAAACATCGGTAGCACACTCTAGGCCAGGAAAGTCATAAGGACTAACTGCCACTTCATAGTGTGATTTGACAACTACATTGAGTACTGCCCACATTCTTGCTCTTACTCAGCAGTAGCTTTGAGAAAATCCAGGGGGGTTAGCTTTCCATCAAAACTTGACAATATTTTCCCTTCATTTATTTCATTTTTTTAATTTTACAATTATTGTACAGAGTGGTTTCATAGTTCGTTATTTTTATGAGAACAGGTTTACATCAACATTTGTTATATCATTTAACTCCATGTCATAATTTCTTTTTCTTTTTTTCCATCACAGAGGTTGAACTCAGGGCATAGGCACCATCCCTGGCACTTCACCTTAAGGCTATTGCTTGAGCAACAGCTCTGCTTGTGGTTTCCAAGAGGTTCATTGGAGATGAGGGTCGAATGGACTGTCCTGCTAGGGCTGGCTTTGAACTTTGATCCTCAGAACTCAGGCTCCTAAATAGATAAATTCATGAGATAAGGCACTCGGCTCAATGCCATATTTTTTTTTTAATTTTTATTTATTTTTATTGTGAAAATACTGTACAGAGGGGTTACAATTACATGGGCAAGATAATATAGTCTCCTCCTTTGTTTCCCCTTCCCATCCCTTCCTATCCTCCCCCCACACACAATTCGCCTCCCCCAAAGTTGTAAAGTTTGTTTTCGACATGACAACTTGTACTTCTCATTGTTGCAACGGGTCCACCTGTATCCTTATTTAAACGACTTGTTTTTCCCCTTTCCCTCCACAAATTATACCAACATCAAACACAGTGAAAGTAGGGGTTATACTGTGGGGGAGGGACATACAAAGCAACAAAGAAATAATCTTATAAATCTTAGGCACAGGTTTTACATAATTTTTATGTGTTACATGGCGTAAAATATTTACTATGATAAATTTATTAACATATTTATATTTGTACATAATTACTTTATTTCTAGCTGGATAAATTTCACTAAGAGAAAAATATACTGCACATCAATCTTCCTGTTTCAAAGCTTGAAATATAACAATCCAGTAATCGTAATTCTGAGAATATATTTAAGGAAGAGAATAATTACTTCTCTAGAACAAATTGTCTATTGAAACAAGAGCAATGGGAAAGCACTTCTATGTAGGTATGAACAGTTCATAGTTCAGATAAGTTAGAGATTAAGAAAACATCAGCAGCACCCTTCTACTGAAGCCTAGAAGAACTTAAGTGAATTATACGGTCATATCATAGGTCTCAGAAACGGAAATCTTCACTTGGGTCTTTCTGCCAGAAAAAACCTTTTTCCTTGACATAGCCTAGTTTGGTGAAGAATGATCTGAGATCATGAACTGGAAAATAAGTATGTTAGTACAACAGTAATTGAGGTCCCACACAGAGACACAATGGATTTGACCACTGCAAATGAAATGTGTATGTGAAAGAAGAGCTTTCTGTTGTCTTTGGCCAAGCTAGTTAACTTTAGATAAGTAGCAGACACTTTACTCTCCCCACTTAACTGTTTACATGTTTCTTTTTTTCTGCCTTCTCAACATTACTCATTTTCAGAGCTTTTCTGAGTTTCAACTGTTGCCTTCCTACAGGTTTATTCTCTCGTCATATTCTCTATCTTTGATTGAAATACAGTATTGTTTCTATCAAAAAATTATAGCACAACTCTCTAAATTTCTGGCCAATAGGCCATCAAATCCCTAAATATAAACCATATCTAGGCTAGGATTTTTTTAGCATTATTTCCTGACAGTCATTAATTGCATGCAGATAACTACCAAAGTACATCTTCAAAAATTACTATCCAGGCACATGAACTTTTTTGACTATACATTTTTCAATCGCTTTCTGACAATTTTCCAGCACAGTTAAAACTGTGATCTACAATGTAGAAATGCTGTATCATATTTACTAACCAAAATGTATATTTGAAAATAAAATTTTATTAAATTTTTTCATAATTCTGTGAATATGGATTCTTATCCTTACTATGCTATGCACCTATTAATAGCACAGGATTAATTCTACAAACATTACTAAAATTTAAATTTAAAATCTATTGACTATATATTGAGAAAACTTCATATCTCAAACAGGACTTCAAATGAATTTAGTACTTACTCCTATTAATTACGTCCTGTGACAGTATTTCTATTTTTTCATGTCAAAATAGTTTATCAACATTGACCTACAGAAGACATAACAATGCAGCCACAGGCTACCAAAAAAAAAACAAAAAACAGTGTAACTAGAAGGGAGAAAGCTATGGAAAAAAGCGAGGAAAAAAAGTTGTTCATAGTATTTGAAGAAAAACACCAACAGTGATAAAAGCCACTTTTTTCATATTTTTTATTTCATTTTGCTTATCCCAATGTTGTATATTCATATATACCTAGTTATTAAGCTATTGCAATCTTCTTCCAGCATGAAACATTTACCAAATATTGCAATAAGGGAAATAATGATACCTTTATTTTAAGTGTCACTTGTCAAGGAAAATGTATGTGTCTTCACTGGGTAAGTTCAAACTCAAGCCTGAAAAATGCAGGAAAATGACCAAACAATATTCAATAAACAATGCAGGCAAAATTGGTTAACTATTACAAAAATTACTCTTACATCCTTATATAAAACCCTGTGTCAGAATCAAATCCAAATGAATCAAAGACCTAAAGGTTGAAGAAAATGCTCTGAATGGAAAGAATACGAGAAATACAAGGGCTTCTTAGAACAGCTTGAAACTTCCTTATTATAGACATATAAAAATAACAAGTAAAAGAAAGCTTGAAAAATGGCATTGCTTCAATGATCAGGGCAGGTTCTTCTTGTGACAGGAAATAGTTAAGAAGGTAAATAGAATTCCAAAGACTGGGAGTAGCCATGAAACTAGGCTTGAAACAGCAAAAGTTTTTATACCTGTAGTATATTGAAAATTTCAAAATTTAAATCCCCCCTCAACATTCCAAACAATAAAGCCACCTATGATAAGAAGGCTAAATATTTAAAGAGAGATTTCACTGAGGAGGAAAAGACATATGAAGAAATGTTGAACATCTCAAGGCAAATTAAGTCAACATTGAGATTCCATCACATGCAATTAGACTGGCAAAGTCATTTTCATTGTAACATTATTTGCGATAGGGAAATCAGGGACCACCCTAGATGCTTTAGCGATATTAATGGATCAAAAAAATGTGGAGTATATACACAAAGGATTTCTAGGTTTCCATAAGAAAGAATGAAATTGTCCCAATTGTAAGGATTGGAAAAACTTGGAAAAAATATTATGAAGTTAAGAAGGCCAGACTCAAACAAATATAAACCCCGTGGTTTCTCTTATTTGTAAACGTTGGTATATGCCCGTTTTAGTACTAGAAGTAGATCCAAATAGCTTCACATTAATATACATATGACAATAGAAGATTAAGCTAAATAAACTGAAGTCTGAGATAAAAAATCAACAGGTTTCTCTTTCTGTTTGTTTTTAATATACTCTGTGAAGCTATTCCTTTATACTGGCATTACAATTTTGGTACCCTGTGTATTACATGTAAATTAATGAGAGTTAGGCACCTCAAAAAAGGACAAAGGCAAACCAAAGAAGAACAATCCCAACCAAAAAACACGTTGGAAATAAACTTTGCAACTGTTGGGAGGGAATGGATTCTCAACGTAGAAGAAAAGTATGAGAGAATTGAACATTGGGTAAGGACATACGATCAGAAAAGTGCTCACTCACAGATTACATATGTAAATGTAATCACTCTGTATATCACGTTGAAAATAGGATTCCATTAAAAAGAAGAGTATTCTCAATTCTCATAAATTACCACATAGGTATTTATATTGATGGGTTTGTAGTACATGTATTGACGTGGAAATGATTGTCTTCTCTTTACAGTCCTAAAATAATAGAAAAAAAATACAGCTTTCTCTAAGCCAACATGATCTAAGCCAACGTTGGCAAATTAATGTTGAAATAATTTTTGTGGAAATATTTCTCTAGGAATTTCAACAATCATTTGAAATTGCAAATCAAGAGAAATCCTGGTGATGTAATATTTCCCAAATCATAAACCATCACATTTTAACACCTCTCATACATGTGAGGAAAATGCTCACATATGGAACTTCCTCTTCTGTATTAAAATACTTCAACTCTATTGATTGCATAGGATTCCTAACCACTAATAAGTATTTTTTGCAAGGGAGATCTTCCTAATATATATTTCAAAAGCTATTCCATTAAGCAATAACAATGTGGTGGACCACAAATGCCAAATGAACTATTAAATTTTGGTGTTGGCGTGCATAAATCTAAGCAGCTGGTGATATATATGTTGTAAACAAAGATTCATCAGATATGGTTTTGTGAAGTAGCCTTGAATTATAGTCCAGAGGTACAGAAGAATATTCTGTGAACATTTTAGCAATATACACAAAAATTCTGAACATTTTAGCAATATACACAAAAATTCTGGAATGACACTTTTATTCTTATCTAATAAATGTCACTTTCTGTTTACAAAATGAGATGACATAAAAAACACGGAACTGCTTTAGAATCTTTTATCTTGAGAAATCGCTGCAAAATGATGTGGTTAAAAATTTCTCTTGCCAGGAACCAGTGGCTCAAGCTTGTAATCCTATATATGCAGGAGGCTGAAGTCTGAGGATTATGTTTCAAAGCTAGCGCAGGCAAAAACTCCTTGAAATCTTTATATCCAATAAAAAAAACACCAGACAACCAGATGTGGCATGGTAGCTCAAGTGGCAAAGTGCTCACCTTTTGTTAAAGATCGGACTAACAGCAATCACGCCCAGAGTTCCAAGCCCAATGACTGACCAAAATCAAAAACAAAAACCTCTCTGAATAACAGATTTGGATTGGAAATTTGTATGAGGGATTAGTATCATTATAATTGTCATATTTTTATTATGTTGAACAGCAATAATAAATGAAATGTAACATATTATTCCAAGGTAAATGTAATTGTTTTAATGGGTCCACTTACATTTAGAAGTTTGGAAAATGCCTTTCCTCAGGTTTCTATCTTCATCAAACA
Organism: Dipodomys spectabilis; assembly: GCF_019054845.1. Taxonomy (NCBI): domain Eukaryota; kingdom Metazoa; phylum Chordata; class Mammalia; order Rodentia; family Heteromyidae; genus Dipodomys; species Dipodomys spectabilis. The sequence goes on along the minus strand of NW_024871114.1, from coordinate 589,896 downwards.
TCTTGGGCATGTTAATTAATGGACACTTGGCTATGTCCAAGGTATACCTGAGAGACCCTCTTTTTGCTTGCATGCCCTTCAATCCCACATTTGTTTTCTTTGAATGTTCTCACATTATGCACAATCATTCACTGGGTTCAATCATCAAGTCTCTTGTCTCCCTGTAACATCAAAAAAAAAGCAGATTTCTTTCTATCTGACTTGCAAATTCTCCGTAACTCCTGTCACTTTCATTGTGGGACAGAACAGTCATATAAATGTTCTGTTCTCCAGACAGAATTCCAAATTCCATGTTGGTGTCTCAATATTCCTAGATTTCTTTGTACATTCACTTTCATTGTGGGACAGAACAGTCATATAAATGTTCTGTTCTCCAGACAGAATTCCAAATTCCATGTTGGTGTCTCAATATTCCTAGATTTCTTTGTACATTCATAAATACAAACGCTCCGTAAGTCATTCATGGAACACTGTTGATAGTACATAGCACCAACTACTAAAAATCTGGGTATCTATCTATCTATCTATCTATCTATCTATCTATCTATCTATCTATCTATCTATAAATATATAGATATATCTATATATATAAATATCTATATCTATATATAAATATATAAGTCTATATATATAGACTATATAGACTATATAGACATATATTTATATATCTATATGTAGATATATATAATTTCCCAATTATAAATTAGGCAACAACTTACATGTGCCAACATGAATATACAAATAATTTAATCTCATAGAGAATATAATTAGCAGCTTAAATTATAATTCATTTAGAAGGGAAATAACAACAGTTTAGATATTTGTGTTGAGACATTGTATGAAAAATATAGTGTTCAAAGTAATACTTTCCTTCTTATTCAAATATTGTTTAAATAGTTGATTTGCTAGTTTGTGATGAATCCTGTCCATATTTGTGCTAATTTTTTGTGGAATTCTCTCTTATGTATTGTTCTTAAGTATTTGGTTTGACATGGTGTAAACTTGTTTCAAATTTTGACTCCTCGGTTACAAAAAAAATATTTTTCTTACATTACTTAGGGAAGCATCAATGTTCCCATTATTGTAACATTATTAACCCAAACGTACATATATGAAGTATGGCACCTTGCAATAAAATAAATGATCTTTTAATCTGACTCCGGCCAACACTCCTCTTTTATTATCATGCATTTAGGATAACCACGAAATTCCCTAACCCCTACAATGTTCAAATATACTTATGTTCCCTTTCACTAAAGTTCTGAAAATACAATTTCTAAATGATTGTTAACAGGAATCAGTGTTCAGGAACTCCTATTATTGTACTGTTCAATTGCTGCAATATTCTCTTGAACAGGTGATATTAATATTTTACACTTACCAACACTCCATAAAATAATTTTATAAAAATAGTATATTTTATAAAAGTAGTATACAGAGGGGTTATAGTTACATGAGTAAAGTAATGAATACATTTCATATCGAGCATTGTTACCTCTTTGTTTTTCCCATAACATCCCTTCCTTTGTTCCCAAATCTCCCTCCCCCTCACAAGTTGTAAAATTGATTTTCTACATAATGTCTTGTACATGTCATTCTTACAATGTGTGATCCTTTATTCTTCACCCAGCATTTTGTTATTTCCTTTCCCTCCCCAAATTAGAAGAATTTATATAAAAAATGCAGTTCAAAAAATTCCATATAGAGCTCCATTATGACACAGCAATCCCACTTTGGGTCATTTAACCAGGTGATCACAAACAAGGCTTTATTAAAGCTACAAGCACAACTATGTTTATTGAAGACATTTACAATACCTGAGAATATTGAACCAACCCAGATGCCCCTCAGTAGTTGAATAGAACAATAGATTGTGATTATATATATTCTGTCCCTCCATAGGAAAGAAGGACATTGCCGCACTTGTTAGGAAATGGAAAGACTTGCAAAAATTATATTAATCATAACATCACTTTACATTGTAATTTAATATCTATCTATCTATCTATCTATCTATCTATCTATCTATCCATCTATCTATATTAATCCCTATATCTTTTTTTCTGCTGATTTGATAAAATAAACATCGACACATACTAATTATACCAAACAAATGACGTTTTGTATTGATAAATCTGAACATAAATGATACAAAAAGGATTTTAAAGCATACTATGAGTCACACTAAGAAGAGATTAAAGTTGTCTTGAAAAATACATTCAATAGATACTGCTAAAGCTCAGTTACATAAAATTATTACCTGTTTAATGAAAACTATCATATAATTTGATTGAAAAATGCAAAATCATAGGTTTTGACATAGTATCATTATTTTGATATCACTCATCTCTTGTTGATTTGGGGTGATTAAAATTGGATATCTGAACATTTCTTCAAAACCAGTTGACGAAAGGGACACAAACATTGTTTGATTGGTTGATTAAATTATGAGATACTGAAATCAAAAGTGTAATAACTGGCATGAATTCAAACCTAAAAATCTGAATTAACAGTTCAAATTCTCATTTCAACTACACTTAGTTATGCATATTTTCAGATGATAATATCAGTTCCAATACTTGGAGATGTCCTCTACTGTAGTAATAAAAGCATGAAGATGGAAATTGCTTATTGAATAAGCAAAATAAAGCAAAATGCATGCAGTATGAAGATGAAAGGGAGTCATAGAAGGCTGTATATTTCTATATCTTTAAGAGTACCACGGGAAAAAAATAAATATCCAATATCATTTTCCTTCACTTCAGTACAATTGTTGTTTTCAAAAATGTTTCTTCATGAGATTTTAGAAAAATTCTTTTGTTCAATCTTTTCTTACTTGAATCAAAGAAAAATTACAATCTTCTTGTATACAAATTGGATGAATAATATTAGCTGTACATTGTGAAATTACTGATGTAATTCATAAGAATTTTAGGAATTTTACACATGTGTTTAATCACTAATGAACACTTCTATTTCACATAAAGTCTTTCATTGTTCATACAAACCTATGTTATGCTTGTATTTCTTTCTGGAAATAAATTTGTTTCCACATAGTATTACACATTAATAAATTGTACCCTGAAAACATTCCTGTTGCTAACTGGACTGATTCTTCTAGCATGTTTTCTGAAGATCTACCATGTGAAAGAAATTTTGAACAATCAAGTTAGGGCATAGGTTAGGATAGACATGTGAAGTCAGAAGATGAGCAGCAGAGATAGTGGTGTGAAGCAGGTTGTTATGTTGGAGTGCATATTTAGACAGCACTATTTTACCAATTGCATGACATCAAATATTCACAACAATATTAGAAGTAAACTTTGAACATGAATAAAATTTTGAAATTGATTCAACACTAGTACATGAAATCCTGGAATAGATCCCCCTCCTCCTTTCCTCATCCCCACCACAATTTTCTTCCTTCCCCCCTTTCTTCCTTCTCTTTCTGTACCTCTCCCTCTTCTCTCTCGTCCTCCTTCCCTCCTTTTTTTCTTACTTCTTTCTAGCCTTGCCTGTTCCCTTCTTTCCTTCCTCCTTTTCCTTTTTCTTTCCCTCCTTCCCTCTATACCTTGAACCACTTGCTCTGCTTTCCTCCTACTTTCCCTCCCTTCCTACATGTCTTCCTTCCTTCCTTCCTAAATTTCTTCCTTCCTTCCTTTACTCTTTAATCCCTTCCTTCCTTGCTTCCTTCTTCCTTCCTTCCTTCTTTTTTCTTTCCATTTATTTTCTTGCTTTTTATACTTCCTCTTTTCTTCCTATTCTTAATCATATCAATTTCCTAGCATCCATGTCCACATCATTTCCTGATTTTGTTTTCCCTGCCCTCCCTACCCTACCCCAGAATGAAGATTTGAACTTGCATCTTTGCCTAGGACTTAAAATTGGGGCTGGGATTAGAAATAATGGCCTAGGTCTTTTACTCAAAGGCTTTGAACTCTCCAACTGGGATTTGAGCACATATCCTGGGCTTAAAACTCTGGGCCAGAGCTTTAAACTAATAACCTGGACTTTTAACTCGGGGCCTACACTTGATTACTGGGCCTGGGAATAGAATTCTCTGCCAGTTCCTAGAGCTAGCTCTTAGGACCTGAGCTCTGATCCTAGGCATTTAACTCACATCCACGCATTAAAATCAGGTGTGGGCCTTAAATTCACAACCTAGGCCATGAATTCATGACCTGACACATCAAATTTTGACCTGGGATTGAACTCGTGGCCTGGGACTTGAACTGGGGTGCTTGTCTTGAATTCAGGCCCAGGGATTGAACTCATAGCTTGAGCCTTTAACTCAAAGCTGTGTCCTTGAACTAACTCCCTATGCCTTAAACATGGGGAAACGGCCTTGAATTCCTTTCTTGGCCTTGATTCCATGGATTGGGCTCTGACTGTGAGCCCTGAGAATTGAATTCACAGTCTGGACCCGGGACTTGAACTCAGGTCGAGACCTTGAATTCGGGCACCAGGCCTTGAATTTGGAGACTGGACAATGTGCCCAAGCTTCTCTGTTCTTAGAACTCATGTTCAACCACTCCAGACACGACTGTTTTTCTGTGTTTGTTCCACAGTGGTAGAAGATTTTTATATTTTTTTTATTGTGAAAATACTGTACAGAGGGGTTACAATTAGAAGGGCAAGATAATGAGTACATTTCTTATCAAGCATTGTAGCCTCCTCTTTTGTTTACCTATCCTATCGCTTCCCATCCTCCCCCTCCCTTCTACCCAATCCTCCCCCCCCACCAAAGTTGTAAAGTTCATTTTTGACATGATAACTTGTACTTCTTATTGTTGCAATAAGTCTACCTGTATCCTTATTTAAACGACATGTTTTTCCCCTTCCCCACCACACATTATACCGACATCAAATACAGTGAAAGCAGGGGTTATACTGTGTGGGAGGTACATACAAAGCAACAAAGAAATATCTTATAAATGCATTAGAAACAAATGCATGAAAGAAAAATATAAACATTTGAATACATATCTTAGTGTTCATTTGCCTACCATCACCTTATCTGACCTATTCTGCTTGACTCATACATATACCAGATATTGCAAATAAGGGAAATCATGACACCTATGTTTCTTTGGTCTTGGGTTACTTCACTTAATATAATTTTTCCAAGTTTTTCCATTTCCTAACAAATGGGGGAGTCATTCTTTCTGATGGAGGCATAGAATTCCATTGTGTATATACCACATTTTCTTGACCCATTCATCTACTGAGGGGCATCTGGGTTGGTTCCATATCTTAGCTATGGTAAATAATGCTGCAATAAACATAGTTGTGCTGGTAGCTATCACCTTGCACCAGAATCAACTCCAAATGGATCAAAGACCTCTGAGTCAAATCAGACACTCTGAAAACATTACAGGATGGAATAGGAGAAACCCTAGGTCTCCTTGGTGCAGGCCGAAATTTTCTGAATAAAGACCCGGAAACACCGCAAATCAAAAAAAGGTTGGACAAATGAGATTGCATGAAGTTGCAGAGCTTCTGCATGGCAAAGGTCATAGCTAGCAAGATCAATAGAAAGTCCACGGATTGGGAGAACATCTTCACTACCCATACAATGGACAAGGATCTCATATCTAAAATATACTTGTCACTCAAAAAATTAAATCCCCCAACAACAAATCCTCAAAGAAACAACTGCCCAAAAAATAAGTGGGCTAAAGACTTAAAGAGAAACTTCTCTGAAGAAAGAATGATGGCCAATAGACACATGAAGAAATGCTCAATCTCCCTACCCATAAAAGAAACTCAAATAAAAACAGCATTGAGATACCACCTCTCCCCAGTTAGAATGGCAAAAATCAAGAACTCCAATAACAACAGATGCTAGAGGGGATGTGGACAGAAGGGAATCTTACTTCATTGTTGGTGGGAGTGTAAACTTGTTCAACCACTTTGGAAAGTAGTGTGGAGGTTGCTCAAAAGACTCCACATAGAGCTCCCCTATGACCCAGCAATCCCACTTTTGGGCATTTACCCAAATATTTACAAACAAGATTTTTATTTTTATTTTGGATTTTGAATCACAAGTCTACTTTTCCTCCAAGAGAAGAAATTCCATTCGTGTTTCTTGCATTTTGTTTGTTGGTTGGTTTGTTTCCCTTTTATATGTTAGCATTTCTCTTTATCTGAAAGTGGAGAGGCTAGGCTAGAAGACAGGCAGTTTGTAATGTGTAGGAGGAGGCTGTCTACACTTGTATGCTTTCTAATGAAAGGCAGGAAGGGGGATTATCAGGCTTTCCAGCCCATAGGGGACTAAGTAGGTGCCTCGATACAGATGCCAGAGTGCAAAAAAAAAGTAAAAGAGGCAGGGCCAATGGATAAACCACACACAGACATAGAGGTGCAGAAGTGTGTACACACACAGGACAGTGAGCAGTTTCTAGAACCTGACCCGGCTTTGCAAACATGCCAGTTTCTTTTTGCTCTGTGTTTGGGTTGGGGGATTTAAATTGACCCCAGACCTTGTCCTGGTACACTTCATAAACTCTGCTCCTCATGTATAGAGGCTGGCCTACCCACATGTGGGAAGATCAGTCAGGTCCTCCCAAACCCCACATGTTTTGTTCTGTTGCTGGTGTGGTTTACCTGTTTGTTCCTTCTCATGAAAGACAATAGATTCCGGCAACACGCTCTTTGTGAAGTGGAAGAATCTCCTTCTTTCATTGCTTCTTTTTGTCCTCCTTCTCCTCCTTTCCGCCTCTCCCCTCTACATCAATGTCCTCCTGTTCTCATTGTGGAAAAGCCTCAACATGATTGTTGTTGCTGTGTATATTTGGAACAGTTTTCCTAAGGATTTTCTTCTTGCATGGGGCATCCAGGTTCCTCACTTGGAAAAGCTGAGTGCATAGAGGAGGCTGATGGGGGCAGGGCAGGTTGATTCTTGGAGGGTCCCTTCTATGCAGGGGTCAAGCATGACTGGGTAGTCTCTCTTTTCGTCAAGAGGGAGTGGAGCCTCAGTTAGAGGGGATGAAAAACTCAGTCAAGAAGAAGAAAGGAAGTAAAAGAAGGATAGGGAGGAAAGAAAAGGAGGAAAGAAGGGGAAAGGTCGAAATGGGAAGGAATGAAGGAAAGATGGAAGCAAGGAGGTTGGGGAGAAATAATGGTGGAAGGGAAAAGAAAAGCAAGGAAGGAGAGAAGGAAGGAGACAGCAAAGGGGGAGTTAATGGTGGAAGACAAAAGGCAAACTGAATTCAGGTCATATGATATTAGATGGATATTTTAATATTTTTAGAATTTAACCTTTAAGAATATCGTAAATTACATTTGAGTTATTAGGCAATGTTGAGTAAAAGGAAACCACCTCCAAAGTTTGTGAAATTTGGTGAACACAGTTAAAAATGTGTCCAAATCAAAACATCTTCCATAGTCTCTGCTCTGCAAATACACAAGTTGAACTTCCACTGTCATGGTTTCCATTACATTTTGCTGATATTTCAGAAGAAATGCAAAAGTCTCTACATGACATGTCTTCCCACACACTCAAGTCATTCACATACTTTTACAATTCAAACTTAAAAAGAAACCTTAATTTATGCATGAACTGAAGACTGTATGAGGAACCAACCTTTTACACTGATTCATAGAGAAGATAACTGATTCTTATTAAAGGTATGTACCACAAAGCAAAGGAATCATTGTGAGTTATGAGAATCAAAATTTGAGATTGGGACTGCTGTTCAATAGGTAGTAAATTTCAGTAGAACAGTGTCCAATGGCCATTTTATACTGAAAAATTAGCTCTTACCAGATAGTATAGGAACTTGCACAACCTGATTTTATGATTTGTATCATAGCAACACTGCAATAACCTCTCAGGATCCACAGATTCTTCTGGAAATGAAAAAAATAAATTGGAGTAAATAGTAATATATGGGGGAATGTGCAAATCTTCATTGTTTTTCACATTAAAAAAACTGTACAATACCTTAGGAATCGCACTTAGGAGAAGGAACATTCAAAATAGAACAAAGTATTACTGTGGAAATTACCTTCTAATGTACTCTCACTTCCCTTCAGATAGTTGTTCTCATTTCTACTATGAAAATATTCATTCTAGTTAAATAATTATTGTTTGAGTCAATTGGCATTGTTACCCTGTATTATCCTCTGAGAGTGTACATCCATTGGAGACTCATGATTTATCTGCTTTTTTAAAAATTCAATAAAGTAAAGGGCCATAATTTACATTCTTTGTTACATCTCAATCTGTCATATAAAAACTCAAAGTTATAATGATCCACATGTCTAAAATTTCAGAGTCCATCAGGAGAAATACTATCTACCCTATTCTGTCTATTCCTGTGTTGATACCATGTGTGATTCAATCAATGAAGAAAATAAGGTGAATTCAACCAGGTAAATCATTTCTAAAAACATGTGTACCTTCTCCTATTGTGATAGGCAGCTCTGTGGGAAAAAAAATACTTAGAGAAAAATCTTGACTAAATACATCAAAATGAGATTTCTTAAATGTTGTGATTACTTTAATGTAATGAACAGTAAACAGTAGAACATATGCATTTCTAAATATTGTAGCTAGACCCAAATGACCTGCCATACATTGATTTCTCTGTCTACTTCATAGATTAGGGTCAGTTATAGAAAGCTATACAAATGTATAAGTTTGAACTCAACAAATTTCATAATTTTCAGTCATTTTTCCTTCATCAGAGAAAAACTAGAAGAAAATATACCATGACAATTTTTGAATGAATTTGCAAAAAAATTTCTAAATTATGGATGTCTTAGTTACCCATATCCATATAACCTTTTACAAATATCAAACACCTATTAAAAATTTGCACTCACCTGAAGGAGGATTTGCCATTCTTCTACAGTTTTTTTGTCTCTAATAGGATTATAAGATCAGTAGGACAAATCATTCCAATATCTACTTCTTAAACAAGATATGTACCACAAAGGAATCATTGTGAATCATAAGAATCAAAATTTGAGATTGGAGCTGTTGTTGAATAGGTAATAAATTTCAGTAGAACAGTGTTCAGTAGCCATGAAGTAGATCCAGAAGTCATTTAAGCATAGGATCCACATGAAAATGATGGGAATAGAAGTCAATATCAAGATCACAGAAAGGAAACTGTAATTTTCTGAAATGTCAGATCTCAGCAGAAAATTATGCTTACTTCACAAAGTTTATATTTTCCAAAGACTATATTTTGGATGATAATTTGTGTCTATATACTAAAATTTGGTTTTTCCCCACCAGGGACATAGGAAAGAAGTCACAGTGTCCTTCGGGAATTAGTTTAAACATGGAAATCATTGAGATGGAAGAGAATCTTGTATACTGCGAAATATATTTCATATTTTTGGTTTAAAAAACCCATCAAAGTTTGAAGGCCCATTTCTATAGAATAGATAAGTTGATGTAAAATTTTTAATATGGATCAAATTCATTACATTTTTGTTCTACATTTATTAGGCTCTACAAATATAAGAAAAAAGGAAAAGGAATATATTCACAGGAAAGCACCTACAGGAAAATATGAAGTTGTTTGTTATCATAAGGAAGTATAGGTATATTTGGATATGATGATTGACATTTACTTACTCTGAACTCACATGTGCACATAGAAATTGACATAGTGAATTCCAAAGATATAAAATCATGAATTTATTTCTATATTCAAGAAAAATACCTATAATCTATTAAAATATGTTCGGATAATTTAGCAGTAGAAATTAAAATGCATTCATTTGGTTGAGTGAGTTTTACAATATATTTATTAATGTGAGATATATGTAAAAAAATGGCAAATGCTTTGAACTCATGTTGTGTCTCCTGAATGACTACGGCAAATGAATTTTTTGTGGATAAGATCTGATCAACAATACTTGATAAGAAATGAACTCATCATCTTGCCCATGTAATTGTAACTCCTTTGTACCATATTCTCTGAATAAAAATAAAAAAAGGCGTCTGGCGCTGGTGGCTCACGCCTGTAATCTTAGCTATTCAGGAGGCTGAGATCTGAGGATCACGGTTCAGTCAGCCCGGGCAGGAAAGACCGTGAGACTCCTATCTCCAATAAACCACCAGAAAACCGGAAGTGGCGCTGTAGCTCAAGTGGTAGAGCGCTCGCCTTGAGCTGAAGAGCTGAGGGACAGCACCCAGGCCCAGAGTTTAAGCCGCACGACCGACAAAAAATAAATAAATAAATAAAAATTAAAAAAATTAAAAAAGGATCTGATCACATATTTCTTGATTCTGCCTGTGTCCCAAAACAAACTACACTCATTGGCCAAGAGAGAAGCAAAAATTAACAATAGCTAGTGCAAGCTGCCCTGCTTCCACTTCCTCCTCTATTTAAACTTGTTGTGTACACACCCTCATAGATATTATGCTTGGACCGTCTTTCATCACATTCCAAATTCATTGAATATTTGAAATGTTACACTAGTCAGTCTATTACTTTAAGGTTTATGTCCCAATTCCTCAGACCTTAATATCTTATACAATATTCATGGTGTATTATGCATAAAGGAAAATAGGAATTTTTCTTCACTTCATTATAAAGGAAAGAAAATTATAGTGCATTTCCTATATAAGGTCACTCCAAAGAATTTAAAGAATATGATAATATTTATCTCCTTCTCAATGTGAAAGGATGCATATCAACAAAGCACAACTATTTTCTCATGTGAGGTATTCTCTTGAAGAATACATGCATAATACATGACAAAAACATGAATGTAGAGGTACAATTGACAGATAGATGCATTGGCCCACATTGAACATAAGCTAAATAAAACAAACTGCTATTCTTTCTTATGTGTGGACAAAACTAATGCCATAGTAAGGGATCAAGGGAATTGATATCCAGTCAATATTTTCTGTCATCAGGAAATATAATTAAGGACAAGAGACGTAAGCAATGTCACCTGTCAATATGAACATGGAGAAGATTGCCATTAATTTAGGTTAGTATTTCTTGGTTCAGATTACTTTATCACAGATGTATCTCTTCGAGAATTCTACTCAAGAGGCACACCAACATTGGGAATATATGTCTGGGATTGATCCAATTGTAGGATACTTTAATATCAATGGCATAATCATGATTTCATTCCTCATGACCAAGGTAGGTACATAAGAAATAAAATCCTGAACAAATTGTGATTAAAATTTATCAAAATTGAATAAAATCTAGAATTTAAGGAGGCAAAAAATCACCTCAGTTATAAATTGCAAAAGCACAATAATATTCTCTGATGCATTTTATGAGAGTTGAAATGGAGTAGAGAAAAATTATAACACTGTTGCAGTTTGTTCAAACAGGCACCCGCACAGCACGCACACAAACACACACACAAATTATTGCATCTACAAATGGATAGGTAACAGAAATATATGATACCACACACAAATCTTCTCATATATGTATCATGACAAAGATACCTTTTGCTGAAGCTTAGCATATTACGAGACACATCTGGAAATAATTGCGTGGTCTCCTAAATTGTCACAGACTAATCAATTTACAGCTTCTCTAGTACCATACTGTTCTTATTAGCCAAAATACTTATGATTCCATTAGTAAAATACATTACATAAGGGAAATAGATTATTATTACCACAGAGCCAAATTAAGTGATCTAACAAGTCTTGAAGTTAGGTAAATATCACTGCTCCTTCACACATTATTTGTATATTACAAAGAGAAAATGCAAGATGTTCCTTACAGGGAGTGAATAAAATCTAAATGGCTGTTATGTGGAGAAAAATAATTCAGCCACTTTTTCCAAAGTAAATATAAAAATCAGTATGGGGCATACTTGTTGAATATTGAATTACTTTTGTGTCTATTTTTCCAGTTGTTAGTCATTGGCTTTAAACTCTGAGCTTGGGTGCAGTCCTTGAGCTCTTCAGCTATAGGATAATCCTCTACCACTTAAGCAAAGGTGCCAGTTCCAGTTTTGAGGTTGATAATAGGTGATCAGAACTTCATGGAGACTCCTGCTCGGCTGCCTTGAAACCTGATCCTCATATGGCAGCCTCCTGAGTTGGGAGGATTACAAGTTTTAAAGCCACCCACATTATGCTGTTTTTCCTTAGTGTGTTGATGGTTTCTCTGTGTTTGTTTGTTTGGGACTGTCACAAGGTAACTATGGAGTTCTATAAGGTAACTATGATTCTCCCCAAGGAAATTTTTCTGTATAGTATTGGATTTTGAAGGATTCATTCTAGAAATGAATCTCAGAAAAAATCCTTCAGTTTATGAATCTGTAAAGAGATCCGCATCTGTCAAATTCTGAGATACTAGAATTACAAGCATGATCACCAGGCCTGGCTCAAGTGTGGTTTCTACACGCTAAAATTATTTACAATGTCGTATTAGTTTTCTTCTGCATGAGGGTGAGCAAACTCCCTAACCACAAGAATAAACATATATTGTTGATCAAATGTTGCATTGATCTATACAATTTGAAAGCAGTATGAGTTTTAGTCCTTCCTATAATTTTATGAATTAGGCTAATTATAAACTATGAATGACTAATTTCTTATAGGATGGCAGAGTGAATTTCCCGTTTTTCCTAGTGAAACTATATTTGATTTCTGCCACCAGTCACAGGATCACCAGGTCCAAGAGCAATCCAAATCTTCATTTGCAGTGAGCAAAATTTAGGAATATGTAGAACAGAAAGTTCGTTGTACATTTATCCTATTTCTTTACCATTAATTTGGAAAAAAATAGTTCGACATAGGTAAACAGCATTTTCTTTGCCTGTTATTGCCATAGGATTTGATTGTGCCTCAAAGAAAACTGGGGCTAGGATGTCCTAAAGATTCTGCCAAAGGGAGAAACACATACTTGGTTGAGATGCTAGATTACAGTGGCTCTAACATTATACATCAATTTAAAAAAAAGACAAAATGACTGACCAACTAAAGACAAAAAGATTGACTGACTGAAGAGCCTGAAAGTGGTTTATGTTCAGTTCTATTGTATCCTTTGGCTATGGTCTAACCCTCTAAGAATTTGGTCAAAGCACATCTTCTGACTCTTTTCATTTAATAGTGGACATAATGGTCACAAGGTCTCTTAAGCCCTGAGGGGGTAAAAAAAATTACACAAATCTCAAACACAGATATGATTTCTTGCATGAAGAAAGAGTGCTAGGCACTATGAAATGTTTTTATAAAAATTTAGAACATACATATTCAAAATTTTGGCCTCTGTTTGCTCAAATATTGATTACTTATATAGAATTGATGAATGTATACAAGACATGACTGAAAAGGATATTTGAAATCATCTAAAACGTTGGGTCATCATATGTATCTTTTTTAAAAATAAAAAAAAGCAGAAAGAGTCTCTCTTAAGTTTCTAAAATTTATGGGATTAAATTAGGAGAAACAATTTTCTACCGACAATTCTGTCCATCTTCAAATATTGTGAAATTTTTCATCAAAATGAGGAACAACTTTGTAATCAATACCCTACATATAAAACAGGGACACATTGAATTTCTCCATGTTATCAGTTTATTACCACGGGATGAAAGTTCAAAGATTCAAGCTGAATTCCAGGTCATAAGTAATAAAATGATGTCTTAATTTATTAAGTTAATGTTTAATCATACAATTAATTTACATCTTGTCCATTCGGCAATAGTGAGTAACAGTAAACTACCTGTAATATATGGGAAATATGGCACACACAGTTTGACATAATTGGCCACACAAAAGGTTTTGTCTATGCTCTCCTTGAAATAGAGTCCTAGAAATACGGCTCTAGAAATACACAATTTGGAATCTCACTGTCATAGTTTTCATTACATGCTGCTGAGATTTCAGAAGTAATAGAAAAACTGTCCTTGGGATTTCTGCCCACACACTCTCTCACACAATTTGCATACATTTCAAAAATTTACTTTACAAACCATACACAAATTTATCCATGAACAATAGAAATTTTGTAGTACCAACATTTTCCAATGAAAGGTAACTTTTCTGTATTTCAACCCAGGTGTGGGAACCTGCATTATATGATCTTGTGATTTTTATCATAGAAATATTGCAGTAACCTCTCATGATCCACAGAATTCTGAAAATGGAATTACCTCTGCAAGAAGCAATATACTAGAGTAAATACAAATCTAGGTTCTTCTTCTTTATGACCAATACATTACCTTAGGAATCCATATTGGGAGAATGAAGACATAAAATATGAGAGTATTACTATGGAAGTTACCTTCTGAAATACTTCCAGTAGATGGTTTGTATTTTTTGTATTATAAAATGTTCCTTCCAGTTAAGTAATTTTAATTTAGTTACATTGTAACAGATAGCCTCTGTTATCTTCTGAGGTGTAACACCCATTGAAGGTCCATGATTTACCTGCTTTCTGACATTTCAATCTAGAAAGTGTCCATGATTTACTTGCATGCTTACATGTCAAACTAACATATCTAAATTCAGGGGTTGGGAAGGTAGCTCAGTACTAGACTGATTAACTAGCTTCCATGACGCTCTGCATTCAATTCCTCATAGAAAAAAGGAGCTGGAAATGGCACTGTGTCTCAAAGTGGTAGAGCAATAGCCATGAGCTGAAGAGTTGAGGGACACCACCCAATCCCAGAGTTCAGGACCAAAGACGAAAACCCACTACCATTCCAACAATAACAACAAAAATCTATATTATCATCATGTCTAAAATTTCAGATTTAATCCTGTCTACCCTGTTCTGTGTGCTCTTGTCAATATCAAATAAGTAAAACTTGAAGAGGTAAAATAATTTCTCAAAATAATTGTAACATGTGTCTGGTCTTCCATTATGAGATCAGATAAATATCAGCATTCTTGTTTGGAAAAAACTCTCAGAAAAAAAGATGATTAAATCTTTCAAAATCAGACGTCTTAAATGTTTTATTTCTTTAGTGAAATGAAAAGCAACCAGGTAGAAAATATTTATCTCTACAAATTTTTGTAGCCAGACACCCATGAATTGAAATACATTGATATTTCTATCTAGGATAACTTATCAAAAGCAATAGAAATGTATAGCTTTGAGCTCAACAAATTACATAATTTATAGGCATTTTGTTCTTCCTCATGAACAAGTAATAAAGGATGGTTTGTCATGAAAATTATTGAGCCAATTTGGAAAAGTTTTTCTATTATTGGTGTCTGATTTAACCAGTTCAAAATACCCTTTTACAATATCAAACATCTATTGGAAATATCAACTATTCTAGAGGATTTGTCGTTCTCATAAATATGACTTTATTCTTACTAGGAGTATAAGATCAGTAGGGAGACTCATGCAGGGGACTGATTCATAGAGAACATACATACCCAAAAGCACACCTATGATTCAATAGGTAGTACGTTTTAGTAGAACAGTGGCCAGTGGCCATGAAGTGGAGACAGAAGACCTTAAACCTATGATTGCTTTGACACACATAAAAGGGATGGGAATAAAATAAATAACAAGTACACTAGAATGCATAGATTGAGGAAGTAAAGTTTTTTGATTCTTTTATCCATTGAACAATTGTCCAACTTAGAGAGAATTTTAGGAACTATTCCTTGGGATGTCAGTGGTAGAAAGCAAAAACAAACAAACAAACAAGCAAAGAAAAACATTAGGAGAGATAGGCTCCAGTCATATTCAAGAGCCAAATAGAAAATCTGCATATATAAAAGGTGGAAGAACAAAAAGATGACTGACTCTTACACTCAACTGGTTTCAATAAACAAGTTTACAATCACGTTTTTTCCTATGGTGGACGACATCCCACGTGTAGGTTTTTCAGAGGAACAGCTATTGCTATGTAGTGTCCTCTCAGGGGATGGGGGCGCCATTATTGTGAAGGAGCCAATAATCCTTACTTCTTTTTTCCTGATGTCACTCAGCCCCACTTCTGCATATGACAAGACAAATGCTGACTTCCAGAATGAAACTGGAGGACAATTTTCCACGTTATCTTACTATCCATTTTTGGCCTACAATTCAGTCCATTACATAAATATGAATATTCAGGGAAAGAATACTACGAATAGATTTTCCACCATATTCCTCTTGACATCAAGTACTGATTCTTTGTAACTTCTTCTGCCTAGATATAACTATTTTTAGTAGAGTCCAAGCAAGCTCACTAAGTTATGTCATTCTTCCTAGCAATCAGCACAATTTTTCTGGTCGATGTAATAAATCAATCTTTATTTTCATGGTCGTATGGCCTGAACCCTAGGCCTTGGTGCTGTTGCTCAGCTCTTCAGCTCAAGGCTACTGCTCTAACACTTGTACCACAACATAACTTCTGGCTTTTCCTGCTTATGTGGTGCTAAGGAATCCAACTGAGGGCTTCATGCACACAAGGCAAGCACTGTACCCCTGAGTCACCTAAATCAATCTTTAATTATTATTATCTTCATTGCTTTACTATTTATAATTTCTTAGTGATAGCTATGAAAAAGTTGAAAATGGTATTTTTGGGAAAGAAACAGGCATTAGAATAATTGCATGGTTATGAATGATGCCTACTGAACAATGATACTACCACATCGCAAAAATAAATCTTAGTGTAAATTTACTAATGCAAATAGATTCAAGTTATGTAACTAGGCTGTTTCTACTTAAAATTTTCATGTATATCTTCTTTCTCCATTCTGACACCATGTTGATATCAGAGTTTATAGAGTTTGCCTCAGAATGACAGTGTTTGTTTTCATAGTCGGGAATGTCAAGTATTAATACGTTTATTAGAGGGTAGTTGTAAATCAAGATATTTTAGACCTTATTCACCTTCTGCAAAAAGATTACTTTGCCTTCCATGTAGATAAGCTTGATCTTTTTAATTATCTTTTCAATTCACCTTGTAGATACATATTCAGAGAACGTAAAAATAAATGGCCTAGGATTTTTCAAAGAACTAGTCAAAATGTTAAATAGAAACATCAAGAAAGAAAATGGGTTTCAGAACATTTTTTCCTTCATATAAAATATATAATTATTTATACAAATATTACTCTTACTTTATAATATGAAATATAACTATAGAATATAGAGGGAAATAACAGTGAATTTGTGGGTTTATAATTATACATATAATTATATGTGTGTATTATGTATTTAATTATGTAAATATAATTATATATTTTATAAGTATATATAGTCTTATAGGCTTACACATTTTTGTTATGTTTGACCAACACTAAATTAAACTACTTGAAATATCCTGAAAGCTAAATTTTGATTGTAGAATTGTTAAATAAAGACCGTGCTGACAGGTTCATGTAGTACCCATGTAATTCATTCAGTATTACTAAATATATGAGATTATTATTCAAATATTTGAAAAGCCTGATTAAAGTGTGTACTGACATAGGAAAGGTGTTGTGTAGTATATATCATTTCTCTCGTATTTGGTTGAATAACTCTCATTATTTTGAAAATTCCATGGAATTTTATTTAATAATTTCCACCCAAAGATGTTTGGTTATATACTCAGAAATAATTTGGAGTAATGAGACTTCAATATTGATATTGGATTCCTGGATTATTGCTCAGTTGAAAGTTCCTGTGTTGAAATACCTATTGCATATGAACAAAATACAAGAAATGAAATTAGTTGGAATTACAATACTAACAAGAGGCTGATGTGGGTTTTCAATTTTCCCTTATTAGAATTAATGAGTAATTGAAGCATTTTAGTAATGTTCTGAGTAGAACTAGAGAACATCGTTCTAGACAATTTTCTTTTTTTCTTTTTTTTATTGTGAAAATACTGTACAGAGGGGTTACAATTACATTGGCAAGGTAATGAGTGAATTTCTTTTTTTAATTTTCATTTATTTTTTTTATTGTGGAAATACTGTACAGAGGTGTTACAATTACATAGGCACGATAATGAGTCCATTTCTTATCAAGCATTGTAGCCTCCTCCTTTGTTTCCCCTTCCCAGCCTCCCCCCACCCCTCCACCAAAGTTGTAAAGTTTGTTTTCGACATAACGACTTGAATTTCTCATTGCTGCAACGGGTCCACCTGTATCCTTATTTAAACAACTTGTTTTTCCCCTTCCCCTCCACAAATTATACCGACATAAATACAGTGAAAGGAGGGGTTATACTGTGGGGGAGGGACATACAATACAACAAAGAAATGATCTTGTAAATGTGTTAGAAACAATCGCATGAAAGAAAAAAATTTTGAATACATATGTTAGGGTTCCTTTCCCTAACATCACCTTATCTGACCACTTCTGCTTGACTCAGACATATACTAGATATTGCAAGTGACAAACGGATATGGGAAAGAAGCATTAGAAGGCCCTGATTTATTTACAAATGGGAAATCTTACAACACCTCAGCGATACCAAGAACATGTACCCTTAGGTACTGAAAAAAAGAGAGGATTCTATGGGAGGCTTGATGTCTCAAGAAATGCATCAGACACACCAAAGCAGTTCAGGAACTCTCTGTGAAGTAGATAGAAATGATGCCCATGATAAGTCTTCTTAGAAGTAATGATCAGGTTTTGTATGTGTCTATTGTGGATGTGATCATCCTTTCTTTGATATGGCAAATAAAGTTCATGTACAAATCAGGAAATTAGGATTCCCAGTCCAAATTTTTCTTTTCTCAATTGAGTCAAAATATAGGACAATATCTGACTTCTTCTTATGCTTAAATGAACTACATTTCATTTCAATAGTACTAAAATTCAGTACTTTTTTCATGGAGTATGCATTTTATTTTTATTTTTTATTGTGAGAATACTTCACAGAGGAGTTACAATTACATGGACAAGATAAGGAGTATATTTCTTATCAAGCACTGTTGCCTCCTCTTTGTTTCCCCTTCCAATCCTTTCCCATATTCCACCACTTCCCACCTCTTAATCCTCTCACCTTCCCACCAAAGTTGTAAAGTTCCTTTTTCTACATAAAGACTTGTACATCTCATTGTTGTAATGGGTCCACCTGTATCCCTAGTTAAACCATGAGTTTTTGCCCTTCCCCTCCACAAATTATAACATCAAATACAGGGAAAGCAGGGATTATAACGTGGAGGAGGGACATGCAAAAGAACATAGAAATCATCTTATAAATATGTTAGAAACAACTGCATGAAAGGAAAAAAGAATTGAATACTTATCTTAGGTTTTATTCCCCAAACATCAATGTATCTGACCTTTCCTGCTTGACTCAGACTTATACTAGTTATTGTATATAAGGAATCTATACCTATGTTTCTTTGTACCTGGCTTACTTCACTTATTAAAATTCAGTACGTTTGTTCTCTGTATGGAATTCTCCCTGTTACAGACCAGCATGAAATCTGATCCTCATTCTCATTATTTCTGATAAGCTACCATGTTTTCTCTTTCTTTTAGTTTCCATTGACTACTTCACACATATTATTCTTGTTAACAACAGTTTTCAATGCAAATAATGGAGATAAGTTTAGATACTAGGTTTGAAAGAATTAAACACATGGAGAATGCTTTGCTTTTCTTCATACTTGTTGCCTGATGAAAGTGACAATAATGAATAGTGCACAATGCATGTATTGGGAAAGTAGAACTTGAAATGACAGTGTGACTCATGAAGAAATATGAAAAAAAATCTCTGAAGTTGTATTCTAGACGATGACATTGAAGGATTTATGAATATTTGCAATTTGTACTAAGAACATCCAGCCCACTAAGCACACAGGCTTAGTGACGGAAAATTATTTGATGAAACTTTTCTTTTGTAGTAGTACTAGTGTCAATGAAAGGGCACTATCTGAATCTCTCCCAAAATGGATTCTTACCAGTCAGAGATTTATGAATTATATATCCATGAATTGATTGGCGATAGAAAATTATTGTTGCTCAACAATCTAGTAGTTCATATATTTTTTAGCAAGTATCCTCAATTTCAATTTCTTGTCCATTTGTTTTGTGCATGGACAAAAGCCTAGCCCAAAGTCAGAAAATATAGTCATTCATACTTGCTCTTCTCACCACATACAGTTGTCTATTTCCCAGGCATGAACACTTATGGGAAAATGTAAAAGAAAGTCTATGTTCTTTTATTGCTGTTGGTCGTTGTCTGAAATGGAATAAATACTCTATCTCTTTATATTGTCACATATTTTCAATTAAATATACCATGAAAAAAGTTTATCCTTAAAATGATTCCTTGTAGCTTCTATACTATTTACATAATCCAGAATGCATAGAAATCATTTAGGTTTAACCCGAGTCTCTTCTTATCTAGGATTTCATGTAATTATTAGTTTTTATTTAATCGAAAAATCGTACTTATGTTCAAATATTTCTGCAAAGATTCCAGCAATATATTATAGAGCTCAATAGGAATAATACCACTGTCTAATATGCACATAACCAGAAATAATCTGATTTCAAAACAACTATATGGTGATCACCTACTGAATCCACATGTCTAATACATATACTAAGTATAGTCCTCCAACTTGTTTACACAACTTAAATCTTCATAAAATATACTTGAAATAACAGTATAATTAGCAGCTGCAGTGACTACAGTGTTTTATTTATTCATGTGCAATACAGGCTAAAATGAATTGCATTTTCAGAAAGATATGCATAACATTGCTTTTTATGAAAAATAAAAGACTTTGTGGGAAAACCAAGTTTTTATAAACTAAATATAGCATTTATTTGTAAAGTCGATTGCTAAAATGGGTATGCATTGGGAAGTATGTGTTTATGCCCCATGAGTAATTTTAAAATATGCAGGTAATAGAGTCTTAGCATTTATGCTAATTGTAATTAGAGGATTGTAATTTATCTTTGACTCAAGGTAGAAAGAATAAGCAAAAACAATTCTAAAATTGTCATGAAAAAGCATTTTTGAAAATCTATCATTGCATTGTCAAAAAATCTATCATTGCATTGACAAAACAATGTTAAATATTTTTGGTTCCCATTGTTGTGTGAAAGAAATAGAGAGTTACAGAGCCTTCCTTGACTCCCTTTGTTCTTCATATTTAATGTATTTTGTTTGTTGGCATATTTTGTTAATATTCAATGAGAAAGTTACATTCATTCTTGATCCTTTCATTACTAAGGAAGTGGAAATTTGAAAGTATTGACCCAGATAACTCTAACCTGAAATTAAGCACAGCAAAACTGTTTGTAAGGAGAATTAGAACTGTTACTATAGGTGCTTAGATTCAAATTCATGCCACTTTTTATATTGTAGAATTCACTATTTCAAACTTCAATCAGTCAAACAATGTTTGTGTCCTTTAAGTCATTTTGAACAAAACATATTTGAATGAAATTTCATGTCTTCAATATTATTCACCCAAAATACAAGAATGAAATGATATCAAACTACATGAAAACAGGTCAAAATGAATGATCTTACAATCCTCAAGAAAATTGCTTGTCGGTTGTATTTGTGCACTTACTAATATTATGTGAAGTTACCATGCCTCGGCATAATCTATTGAATGTATTTCTTAAGTCAATTTTTAACCCTTGTAGTAGAACTAATTTAGTAACCTTCAAAAATCCTGTTCATGTCCCCTCTGTTCAGCCTTATTCTATTGTCCCTTCCAAGCAATCAACACAAAATTGATCATTGCACCCAAATTTCTGATTACTCTGTATGTGGAAATGTAGCTTTATCATATAAAACAATTGTTGCATTGAGATTTATTTCCTACCTTTAAGTTCTCAAAGTTGAATATATGTACTGGAAATGTAAGCAGGATGTAAGAGTTGACAAATATATGTTGTTGGATATTAGCTTGTACTACTTCCTGAATGCTAAATCAAACACACTCTGTTCAAGTATTTTCACCATTTTTCCTGCATCAGTCTGGGATTCCATTGATTCACCAACAAAAGGGAAAAACAGTTAAACTGAAAAAAAATATGCCTCTAATGTTTATTGATATCTAGAATGACTTAAATTCACGAAAAAATATTGTCAAATATATTTTTGGTTGGAAACTGAGGACAAAAATGAAATTAGAGCTCCAGAGGAAGATTGTGGAAGGTCAGGTGGGAGCTAAACAAGCTCTTACATAGAAACCAGTCTTAGAGTTCTAATGAAAAGACTAATTACAGAAATTCACACAAAGTGTGCCATCTTAGTACAGAGAGTTAGGCCAGAGAGGACAAATCAGGTGGCTGAAATTTCAGCACTTGCAGGTGTTTGTGAAAGCAGTGACAGCTGCTACCAAGACCACCGTACCAACAGAGAGAGCCCGGAACGAAGGGAACAGAAATTCTGTAAGTGGATTCCACTCAGCACCAGCAAGAACCAGCAAATAGGGGAAATCTTTCAGCCTACTGAGCACAGACAATAGCAGACTGAGAACATTCAGGATAACAAGGGAAAGATATGTTTTCGCCCAAGACATTCTCATTCCTTTTCACCAAAAGTAGTGGGAAAGTAGATCCTTACCCACTACTGGAAAAGAGCTCCAAGTTTGATCCTGACAAAGGCATGGAAAGAGCAACTTGCTCTTAAAAACTTACCCTTGAAAGAAGACAATAGAAGCCATTCCAAATATCAAAGGAATTTGACCTGCAGGTCTCAGGTCTACTCAGGAGAAAGTTTCTCTTTCCAGACAGAGACAGCCCAGCCCAAGGAGGAATAACTTTCTTTACTGGGGAAACAAATCCACAGGCTACCATTCTCCACTGAACCATAGGCAATAGACCCAGTGGCAGAAGGGGTTAAAAAATACAATTGAAACTCAGTAAATAGAAATCAAGAGAATAGCTCCAGTCTGAGTTGTGGGAGTGTCTCAGAAGATAGACCCTCAAGCAAAAGCTACTAATTGCTGAAAGGTCTCAAACCTGCCTATAACCTAGCCCTAACACCAATTTTAATCTAAAGGAAACAGCTGGGCTGGGAAGGTGGCTCATTGGTAGAGTGCTTGCCTTGCATGCCTGAGGCTCTGGGTTCGATTCCTCAGCACCACATAAGAAAAAAGAAAAAAAGCCGGAAGTGGCACTGTGGCTCAAGTGGTAGAAAGCTAGCCTTGAGCTGAAGAGCTGAGGGACAGCGTCCAGGCCCAGAGTTCAGGCCCCACGGCCGGACCCCCCCCCCCCCCAAAATAAAAATAAACGAAACAGCCGGCTCCCTCTTTTGTGACACTCAAGTTGATTTTCCTCCCACAGGACTAGTCTGCAAGGAGGCTAGTCAGACAGAGTTTTTTTCTGCTGGCTCAAAGTGATTTAAGAAACATTTCGATACAGGTGGACCTGTTGCAACAATGAGAAGTACAAGTTGTCATGTCCAAAACGAACTTTACAATGTTGGTGGGGGGGGGGGGCTGGGGGGAGGGAGGAAGGAGAAGGATTGGGATTAGGGGGGGAGGGGGGAGGCTGGGAAGGGATGTGAAGGATAAACAAAGGAGGAGGCTGCAATGCTTGGTAAGAAATGTACACATTATCCTGCCCATGTAACTGTAACTCCTCTGTACAGTATGTTCACAAATAAAATTAAATTAAATTAAAAAATAAATAAATAAAATTAAAAAAAAAAATTTGCTACAAAGGAAAAAAAAAAAAAAAAGAAACATTTCGAGCCACAGGAAAACTAAGCACCACCAGAATACCAGAGACTCCATGAAGACAATAGTTCTGGACACAGAGGAGACACAAGATACACCCAACACCACCCCCCCAAAAAAAAATCAACGAACTGTTTTCCACAAAATGAATTTTTTTCAATTTTTTTCTTTTCCTCATTTTTATTGAAGTTGTGTGGTATTTTAAAAATTAATTTTAATGGGACTGGGAGGTGCCTAAGTGGTAGAGCACTTGCCTTGCATGACCGAAGCCCTAGGTTCAATTCCTCAGCACCACATAAGCAAAAAGAAAAAAGCCAGAAGTGGCACTGTGGCTCAAATGGTAGAGCGCTAGCCTTTAGCTGAAGACCTGAGGGATACCGCCCAGGCCCATGACCGGACCCCCGAAAATATTACTTTTAATCTTTTTCCTTTTGATCTTTTTAGTTTATTTTTGTATGACTTAATATCTTTTCTATTCATCCCCAGATATATACCCGTCTTTGATTATTAGGTATTATCTTTCATTGTGTGGACAATTAATTCTGGCATCAATAAGACAATTCACAAACCCTTAGTTTTATTTTTTTACACAGATAATTTTTAGAATTTGTATTTTGCCATGTTTTCTTTTTTCTTTCTCTACTCATATACTTTTCTTTGCTGAATCCCTCACTCCTTTTCTCTCCCCACATTCCTCTAATCTTATTTTCTCACAATTCTCCCTAACCCTATAAATTGTTGGTCTGCTGTCTCCTTTGACTTTCTTAAACCCTTGATTCATACTTGTTTGTTATTGAACTAGACTGTACCTGTTGAATTACATTTTACCTATTGAAACAGATTGTATCTGTATTCGTTTTGACTGTATGAAACAATCTGTGCAACTACAGAATTATAGATGATACTTGCCTTAAAATATGGTACTAGAACAGAAATGGTTTTCCTTTCTTTCCCAAATGTAGTATGTGATTTTTTTTGTTTCTTTTGAATATGCTTCCCTATAGTAGACCCTGGTTTTCATTGTATTTGATTCTGGTGCCCTGAATCTTTTGTATACATTTTCTAATTTGGGGAAAGAAAGGGAATAACAAAATTCTTAAATAAGGATACTGGTTGAACCTTTGCACCAATAAAATGTACAATAAACGATGTTGAAAAGGAACTTTACAAGTTTGGGAGAGGGGAGTTTTGGAATAACAAAATTCTTAAATAAGGATACTGGTTGAACCATTGCACCAATGAAATGTACAATAAACGATGTTGAAAAGGAAGTTTACAAGTTTGGGTGAGGGGAGTTTTGGAAAGGAAGGATGGTAGAGGGAAAAAAAGGAGGAGGTAACAATATATTATAAGAAATGTACTCAGGGGCTGGGAAGGTGGCTCAGTGGTAGAGTGCTTGCCTTGCATTCATGAGGCCCTAGTTTCGATTCCTCAGCACTACATAAGCAAAAAGACAAAAGCCAGAAGTGGTGCTGTGGCTCAAGTGGCAGAGCACTAGCCTTGAGCTGAAGAGCTGAGGGACAGCGCTCAGGCCCATAGTTCAGGCCCCACGACCGAACTCCCTCCCCCAAGAAATGTACTCATTGCTGTATTTGTGGAATTGTCACCCCTGTGTGCAGTATTTTTATAACATACATAAAAGATACATAAATATGTACACATATACATATATAATACACCTACTTACATATAATATATATATATATATATGTATATATAATTGGAATAGGGATTTGTACTTTTTAATCATATTTCTCAGCAGCTATGTTTGTACATTGGATTTTGGGGTGTTTTATGTGTGTGTGGAGGGTTACCTTGTCAGTAGCTGAAAGAGTAGGCTTGCATGTTCAAAGACAGAGTGGAGTATATCAAAAGGATGGAAGGAGGAAAACAAGGAGGGAAGAAGGAAGGAAGGAAGGAAAAAGGAAGGAAGGAAGGAAGAAAGGAATCAAGGAAGGAAAGAAGGAAGGAAAGAAGGAAGGAAGGAAACAATAAAGGTTGGAAGGAAGAAAAGAAGGAAAACAAGCAAAAAGAGCATGGTCCAGATGCTATGGCTCACATATATGTTATGTGAAATTAACACAACAACAAGAAGAAACCTTAAAACGTCAGGGATAGTGGTGTGTATATTCCCGGCACTTGAGAAATAGACAGGAGAATATTGAGTACAAGGAAATCTGGGCTACTGCAAAAGTTCAAGATGAGCGTGGCCTATGAAATGAAGACCTTGTTACCCAAATTATAATTTAATACTACTGGCTGGCACCTATAATCCAAACTTCTTGGGTGCCTTAGATTGGAAGAATCAAAGTATAATGCCAGCCCAGATAGAAACGTCCATGAAACACTATCTTGCCCAAGGGAAACTGGAATTGATGACTTGTGCCTGTCATTCCAGCAACAAATAGGAAGCCTATAAAATATGATATTATGGTCTTAGGCATCTTCCCCAATAGCAAGCAGAATCCTCTCAAAAATAAATAGGGTAGTGGGCCAACACAATATAGAGAGTTTGGCCAAAGAGTGAAAATTCAGGCAACTTTGTTATGGAAACAGATCTGGGCACTTGTATGTATCTGTGGTACAGCAGCAGAAGCAGCAGCAGTGCTGTGGCCACCATATCAACAGAGAGAGACTGGGACAGAGGCAAGAGACCCGGTGTGCAAGCAGATTCTACTCTGCCAACAAGAAATGACAATGAGCAGCAAACTTCGTTCTGATAATCAAAGACCAAGGATGGGGCGGAAAAAAGTGACTGGCATGAGTAACCCAAAGACATTCTTACTCCGTCTCAAGGAGCAGCTATGGGAAAGTAACCCTCCCTAACCAAGCGAGGACTCCATCTTTGATAGTGACAAAGACCTGGTCTGACTCAGGCCTGGGAAGAAAATAATAGGGGGCATTCAACAGGTCAAAGGAACCTGAATTGTTCTGCTCAGGGCAAAATTGCCCTTCCCAGGTAGAAAAAGCTTCACCCACTAGAGGAATGACTTTCTTCACTGGGTAAACAGAGGTAGCAGCTATCCCTGCCCACTGCAATATAGGGCCACAGACTCAACAGAAAGAGGGGTAAAAGAAAAATAAATTAAAATCAGTACACACCATTAATAAGAATGGCTCCAGGCTGGGCCCTTAGAGAGCCTCTAGAGCTAGCCCCTCAGGAAAACTACAGAGTACTGAGAGGCCTCAACCCTACCTACAACTTAGCTTCATTATAGATACTCCAAGTTAGAGGAAACAGCTATCTGCCTCTTTTGTGATACTCAAAAGATCTCTCCTCCATTGAACTTGCCTGGGATAAGTATTACAAAGTCCTTAGTAAGTCAGAGCTGTGTACCTGCTCAAACCAACTTACTTAAGAAACCAATCAAGCCACAGAAAATCCAAACACCAGAAGCAAACCAGAGACTCCACCAAGATACTGCTTAAGGACAAATCAGATACAAACTCCCCTTTCCACCACCTGCAAAAAATCAAAAGAACACTTTTTTCCACGTAAATGTTTTAAGTTTTTTTAAAAAGTGTTTCATGTTTTTTTCTTTCACAAATTTTACTTTAGGTGTCTGTGTATGTGATTTTGGATTTTTTAAAATCTCTTTTAACATTTTATTCCTTTTTTTTCATTAAATAATTGCTGTTCCGCATACCTCTAGTTATATACCTGTCATTAATTTTAGAACTTATCTTTCATTGTGTCCATAATTAATTCTGAAATAGGTTACAGAATTTGCAACATCTTAGGCATAACTCTTTCAATACAATTAGAATTTCTTCATATTTTATAATTTTTAAATTTACCATTATAAAATTTCTATTCTTTTATTTTTTGTTTTTTAAATCTCTGTCCTCTCATTCCATCCTCTATGTCTAACATTATAATTTTTATACTTACATAATTATTATATGTTTAATGGTTAAATTTATATTTCTCTTTTTAAAGTTTATTCTTTGTCTCTTTCCTCCTTTCATTCTGTTACATCCATTTCTTCTCTGAAATTAAAGCTTGATAACTTCACACCTTCCTTTTATCTCTCCACATTCATCTAATTCTATTTTTCCCCACAATTCTCCCTAATCCTATTAATATCTGCTGTGCTGAATTGCTCTTTGTTGTTCTTAGCCTATTCATTGTTTGATGTTGAATTAGGTTGTATCTATTGAAATTGATTGCATCTGCAGCCAGTTTAAGTGCAACAATCAATCTAACATGAAATTGGTGTTACATTCATATCAAATGGACAGGACAAGTCAGAGAAACTCAAGAAAATTGACAACCCAGGTATGCCAACTCCCACTCATGATAATCATGTGAGAGAACAGTTAATAAATAAACCAGAGGAGAGTTTCCAAAAAGCTCTACAAACAATATTTATATACCTGATGAACGACTGGGAGCCATACAAAGCTAACCAAAATTTAATACAGGAAATTTTCGAGTATAATTAGCATAACCAAAAATTAATACACAAGCATCGTAAGTGTGAGGTAGCTATTCAAACATTAATATAGGAATTTTGGGAGCAGGCTGCGAATGGTCAAAGAATAATAAAAGAGTTGAATGAGCCTGAGGAATCTAGTCAAAGGGTAATACAGACATTGTGGGAGAAGCTATGAGAATAAACAAAGATCAGCGGATGTATTCATGGAATCCATAAACAGACAGACTCTTAGCAAATGTTATCAGAAAAAGAAAAGAACACATACGAATAAATAAACTCAGAGGTGAGAATGGAAACATCACCACAGAAACAGGCTGCGAATGGTCAAAGAATAATAAAAGAGTTGAATGAGCCTGAGGAATCTAGTCAAAGGGTAATACAGACATTGTGGGAGAAGCTATGAGAATAAACAAAGATCAGCGGATGTATTCACGGAATCCATAAACAGACAGACTCTTAGCAAATGTTATCAGAAAAAGAAAAGAACACATACGAATAAATAAACTCAGAGGTGAGAATGGAAACATCACCACAGAAACAACCAAGATTCAGAACCTTATAAGGGAATAATTCTCAAACCTTTATGCTAATAAGTTGAGAACTTGGGAGAAATTGACCTTTTCCTAGCAAATATAGACATGAAAAAACGAAACCAATATGAATTAAACCATCCTAAAAGGCCCATATCAAGCACTGAAATAGAAACAGCAATAAGAGACCTCCCATATAAGAAAAGCCCAGGACCAGATGGTTTTACATTGGAATTCTACAAGGCATTCAAAGCAGAATGCACGCCAATACTCCTTCAACACTTCAGTGAAATTGAAAGAGAAACTTCACTACCAAACTCATTCTATGAAGCCATAATAACACAAAATCATGCAGGGACTCATCAAAGAAAGAGAACTATAGACTCATTTCTTTGATAAACATTGATGCAAAATTTCTCAACAAAATTTTGGCCAATAACCTTCAACAATTCATCCAAAAAATCATACAGCACGAACAAACAGGATTCATTCCAGGAACGCAAACCTGGCTCAATCTACACAAAGTAATTAATATAATTCATCACATCAACAAGAGCAAGGATAAGAACCACATGGTTATCTCAATTGATGCAGAAAAGACATTTGACAAGTTCCAACACCCCTTTATGATGAAAGTTCTGGAAAAATTAGGAATAATCCATGGATCCTTGCTCAATACAATAAATGCTGTATATGACAACCCTATAGCCAACATTATACGGAATGTTGAAAAACTAAAGCCATTTCTTTTAAATTCAGAACGGGGGTTTCCTTTAAATTCAGAACAGAACAAGGATGCCCACTTTCTCCACTGCTTTTCCATCTAGTATTAGCATGCCTAGCTACAGCAATTCGACAAGATGCAAACATAAAGGAGATCCAAATAAAGAAAGAAGTAAAACTCTCCCTCTTTGCAGATGACATGAACTTGTATTTAAAAAATCCCATGGACTGTGCTCCCAAATTACTCAAGCTGATTCAAAACTTGGGCAAAGTAGCAGGGTATAAAATTAACCCTCAAAAATCAATGGCTTTCTGTATTCCAACAACGAGAAAAGTGTAGCTGAAATTAGGGAAGGAACCCAAAAATAAAATACCTATAAACTAACCAAAGAAGTGAAGTACTGTTATGATGAAAACTTTAAAAATCTGAAAAAGGAAATCAAATCAGAATTTAGAAAGTGGGAAAAAATTCCATGCTCCTGGATCGGAAAGATCAACATCGTGAAACTGGCAATACTTCCAAGGCTATCTACAAATTCAATGCGATACATATCAATATTCCAATCTCATTCTTCAAGGAAGTAGAAGAGGCAATCCAAAACTTCATATACAACAATAAAGACTCGAAAAGCAAAATGATCCTTAACAGAAAGAACAGTGCTGGAGGAATATCAATACCAAATTTCAAACTCTACTACAAAGCCATAGTAATCAAATGAGCTTGGTACTGGCACAAGGACAGATTCCAGGACCAATGGAATAGAATTGAAAACCAGAAATGGACCTAAAGACCTACAGCCATCTATTGTATGATAAGGGAGAAAAAAAATAATGGAAGAAAGACAGCCTCTTCAGTAAATTGTGCTGAATAAATTGGTTAACTACTTTTAGAAAAATAAAGCTAGATCCTATATATCACTCTGCACCAGCATCAACTCCAAATGGATCAAAGACTGAAGAGTCAAAGCAGACACTCTTTAAACATTATAGGATGCAACAGTAGAAAACCTAGGTCTACTTGGCACAAGCTGAAATTTTTTAATAGAGACACAGAAAAACAAGAAAGCAAAGAAAGGTTGGACAAATAGGATTGCAAGAAAGTGCAGAGCTTCTGAATGACAAAGGACATAGCTAGCAAGATCAACAGGAAGCCCACAGATTGGGAGAAGATCTTAACTAGCCATACAACAGACAAGGGTCTCATATCTAAAGAATATCTGGAACTTAAAAAAATTATATCCCCAAAAGGCTGATCTTCAAAGAAACAACTTCCCAATAAATAAGTGGTCTAAAGACTTAAAGAGAAACTTCTTTGAACAGGAAAGTAGGATGGCCAATAGACACATGAAGAAATGCTCAACCTTCCTAGCCATAAAAGAAATGCAAATCGAAACAACATTGAGATACCACCTCAGCCTGTTAGAATGGCCATAATCAAGAACTCTAATAACATCAGATGCAGAAGTGGATGTTTACAGAAGGGAACCTTACTACATTGTTGGTGTGAGTGTAAACTTGTTCAACCACTTTGGAAAGTAGTATGGATGTTCCTCAAAAACACTCCACATAGTGGGCCCCTATAACCTAACAGTCCCACTTTTGGGCATTTACCCAAATGATCACAAAGTCCACACTAAAGCTACCAGCACGACTATGTTCATTCAGCATTATTTACCATAGGTAAGATACGGAACCCACCCAGATGCCTCTTAGTAGATGAATGGATCAAGAAAAGGTGGTATATATACACAATGGATTTTTATGCCTACATCAGAAATAATAGCATTGCCCCATTTGTTAGGAAATGGAAAGTCCTTAAATAAATTTTATTAAGTGAGTACACCAGGCCAAAATAAGCATAGGTCCCATCGTTTCCCTTATTTGCAATAACTAGTACATGTCTGAGTCAAGCAGAAAAGTTCAGATAAGTTGATGTTAGGGGAATGACCCCCAAGATAAGTATTCAAATGACTTTTTTCTTTGTTTTTTCCTTTCATGCAGTTGTTTCTAACATATTTAAAAGATGATTTCTATGTTGCTTTGTAAGTCCCTCCCCCACGGTATAGCCCATTCTTTCACTGTATTTGATGTTGGTATAATTTGTGGAGGGGAAGGGAAAAAGCAAATGGTTTAACTAGGGATACTGGTGGACCCATTGCAACAATGAGATGTGCAAGACTTTATCACAAGAAACGAACCTTACAACTTTGGTGCGTTGGGGAGGATGAAGTGGGTGGAGTGGGGGAGGTTGGGAAGGGATGGGAAGAAGAAATAAAGAGGAAGCAACAATGCTTGATAAGAAATGTAATTGTTATTTTGCTCATGTAATTTTAACTCCTCTGTATGGTATACTCAAAATTAAAAAATTGAAACAGAGAGAAACAGAAAACTATTCAAGAATAATCCAAGAAATATGATAATTCTACTCAATATTTAGGACACACCATCAGAAGGCCTTATCTGAAGATAATGGCTGTAGAGGAGGAACTACAGAGAAGTTCATTTTTAGGAAATTTATTTAACAGGATCCTAGCAGAGAACTTCCCGAACATTCAAAAACAAAGGCCTATTCAGATTAAAGAAGCTTTTAGAACCCCAAGTAGACCTGATTAGAACAGGTATTCCACTGTCACATTATAATCCGCACAGGATCAATTCTGCCCAAAGAAATTATGCTTAATGTTGTGAAGGAGAAAAAAATGCAGCAACTATACAGGGAAACTAATTAGAATAACCTCAGATTTCGCAGCAGAGACAAATAAAGCAAGCAGAACCTGGAATGATGTATGCTACCTACTAAAGAACAAAAAATATATTCACCAAAAACACTGAACCCAGTTAAAGTCTCCCTCATAATGGAAGTTCCAATAAAAACCTTCCATAACAAGAAAATCAGAAATAATATGTATCAAGCAAATCAGCCCTATAAAAGACACTTAAAAATATCCTATACATAGAAAACCTTAAAAGCACAATAAAATCCAACAAACAGCACCTAAACTGCGAATCCAAAACACACAGAAAGAACTCAGTTGTCAGAGTACCCAAGAAGGTGAATAACATGGCAGGAACTACCAAAACCCTCTCATTCTTACCCTCAATATTGATAGTCTTAATTCTCCAATTAAGAGACCTAGACAGTCTAGTAGGATTAAAAATCAAGATCCTTCTATTTTGTGCATTCAAGAGTCACACTTTGCCTATAAAAACAAACAAATTCTGAAAGTGAAAGGCTGGAATAAAATCTACCAAGCAAACAGACCCGATAAACAGCAGGGAGTTCCAATCCTAATATCAGATAGACTTCACATTAAAAAAAATAGTGAGAATTGGTACATACAAATTTAGGGATCTCCCCTTCAGCAGGACATTACGATTCTAATTATTGACCAAACAACGGAGCACACACATTGAACCAGGTAACACATACGTCCCTGAAATCTCATAGATACAAAGATATTAATTATTGGGGACTTAAACACACCACTATCACCACTAGATACATCAACCTGGCAAAAAAAAAAAATCAAGAGAAAAACCATAGATCTAAACAACAGCTTAGATCAACTAGATTTAACAGACTTGTACCAAATATTTCACCCAGCAGCATCAGAATACACGTTCTTCTCAGCAGCACATGGAACATTTTCCAAAATAGACCCTATTTGATGTCACAAACAAACGTCCAAATTCAGAAACGTTGAAATTATGTCCTGCATTCTCTCAGACCACAAGGGAATAAAATTAGCACTCAGCACCAAAAGCCAGCAAAGACTGAAACACTCACTGTTGAACAACCATTGGGTCATGGAAGAGATTAGAAAGGAAATTGAAATGGTTATGATATTCAGCTAAAATGAACACAAAAATAACCAGCTCCTTTGGGACACACCAAAGGCAGCACTCAGAGACAAGTTTATAGCTCTGTGGTCCTACATCAAAATATTGGAGAGATCTATAACCAACAATTGAGCCAGATAACAAGTTCATTGAGAAAGAACAGCAAGCTAAAGCCCAATTCGTTGAACAGAAATAAATAATTAAAATTAAATCATTATAGAGGAATTCGAATCTAAAAATTATAGAAAGATTCAACAAAAGAAAGGGTTGATTTTTCGAAAAAATTAACAAATTGACAGATCCTTAGCAAATCTTATCAGGAAAAGAAGAGAACACACCCAAGTAAACAAACAGAGATGAGAACGGAAACATTACCACGGGGGGGGGTGGAATATAAGGGTTTACTTCTCAAACATAAGTGAGAATCTGAGAAAAAATACATATATCCTACTCAAACATTATTGAGAATCTGAGAAGAAATACATATATCCTAGCAAGTTTCGACATGCCGAAACTCAGCCAAGAAGAAGTAAAAGAAAAAAAAAAACCTGAAAACAATAATATCAATAATCAAAATAGAAACAGCATTAAGAGACCTCACACCTATGAAAACTACAGGACTGGATGGATTTATAAAATAATTCTGAATGGCAATCAAAGCAAAATTCACACCAATACTTCTCCAAATCTCCAATGAAATTGAAAGAGAAAGTTCAGTACCAAACACTTTCTATGAAGTCATTATAACCCTTATCCGAAAACCAGACAGGGACTCATCAAAGAAAAGAACTAGAGACCCATGTCTTTGATGAATATCGATGCACATCTTCTCAACAAACTTTTGGCCAATCAACTTCAACAACTCATCAAAAAAATCATATAGCATGAACAAACAGGTTTCATTCCAGGAATGCAAACCTGGTTCAATATATCCAAATCAAACAATATAATTCATCACATTAACCAGAGCAAGGATAAGAACTACATAATTATCTCAAGAGATGCAGAAAAGGCATTTGACAAGATCCAACACCCCAGTATGATGAAGGTTTTGGAAAAATTAGGAATCCATGGAACATTCTTCAAAATAATAAAAGCTGTATATGACAAACCAATAACCAGCATTATAATTAATGGTGAAAAGTCGAAGCCATTTCCTCTAAACAGGAACAAAAAAAGGATGTCCACTCTCTCCATTTCTCTTCAATTGTATTAGAATGCCTAGCTACTGTAATATGACAACATGCAAACCTTAACTGGATCCTAATCGAGGAAAAACTCTCCCTCTGTTCAGATGACATGAACTTGTTTTTAAAGAATCTCTGGACTCCACTACCAAATTCTTCAGCTGATTTGAAATTTTGGCAAAAGAAAGGTATAAAGTTAACCCTCAAAATTCAATGGATTTTCTCTATGACTACAATGAGAAGAGTCCACCTAAAATCAGGAAAGCAACTCTTTTTCTAATAGCCACACAAAAATTAAAATAACTGAGTTAATTAAAAAATGAAAAACCTCTAAGATGAACAATTTAAATTCCTGAAAATAAATCAATGCAGAATTTAGGAATTGGAGAACCTCCTATGCTAGGAGATAGGAAGGAACAACATTGTGAAAAAGGCAATAATTCCCAATGCTATCTACATATTCAATGTGATACAGATCAATATTCCAACCTCATTCTTCATATGGAACTATAAAAGATGCCAAATAGCAAAAATGATCCTTAACAGAAAGAGCAATGCCTGAGCAATATCAATACCAAATTTCAAACTCTACAATAAAGCCATATAATCAAAACAGCATGGTACTTGCTCAAGAACAGATATGAGGATCAATGGAATAGAACTAAAAAACAGAAAAGAACCCGAATTTCAAAATCCACCTAATCTTCGATAAGGGAGCTAATAAATATATGGAATGGATGAAAGACAGCCTCTTCAGTAAATGGTGCTTGCAAAATTGGTTAATCATCTGTATAAAAGTAAAGCTAGATCGTTAAATACGACCCTGCAAAAGCATCAACTCCAAACAAATCAAAGACGTTGGACTCAAAGCGGACACCCTAAAAACTTTGCAGGAAGGAATAATAGAAACTCTAGGGCTCCTTGAAACAAGGCAAAAAAATTTTTAATAGAGACCCAGAAACCGAGCAAATCAAAGTAATTTTGGACAAATGAGGTTGTGTAAAGCTACAGAGCTTCTACATGGCAAAGGACATAGCTAGAAAGATCAATAGAAAGCCCGAGGAGTGGGAGAAGATCTTCACTAGCCATATAATGGACAATGTTCTAATATCTAAAATATACTTGAAACTCAAAAAAGTAAATCTGGGGCTGGGAAGGTGTCTCAGTGGTAGAGCACTTGCCTTGCAGGCATGGCCCTGGGTTCGATTCCTCAGCACCAAATAAGCAAAAATAAAAAAGCCGGAAGTGGCACTGAAGAGTTGAGGGACAACGCCCAAGCCCAGAGTTCAGGCCCCACAACCGGACTCACCCCCCCAAAATACAGTAAAATCCCCCAACAACAATTCCTCAAACGATTGCCAAATAAACAAATGGGCTGCTAAAGATTTACAGAGAACCCTCTGTGAAGCGGACTCATTGAAACAATGAGATGTACAAGTCGTTATGTCTAAAACGAACTTTACAACTTTGGTGGGGGGCGGGTTGGTGGGAGGAAGATCGGCTGGGATTATTGGGTGGGGAGCGGGCAGAGGATGGGAATGGATGTGAAGGGGAAACAAAGGAGGAGGCTACAATGATTGATAAGAAATGTACTCATTATCTTGCCCATGTAATTGTAACCCCTCTGTATAGTATTGTCACAATAAAAAAAATGACCAATAGACACAGGGAGAAATACTCAATCACTCCAGCCATGAAACAAATGCAAATGAAAACGTTGAGATTCCACCTCACCCCGGTAAGATAAGTATAATCAAGAAACCAAATATCAACACATACTGGAAGGGATGTGGCGCAAAGTGAACCCTACATCATAGTTGCTGGGAGTGTAAACTTGTTCAACCACTTTGGAAAACTTTTTGTAGATTCCTCATAAAGGAATAGTAGTATAATTTTTGTTTTGCTAGTACTAATAGACTTTTTCCCAATAGACTCTACATAGACTCTCCTATGACCCAGAAATCCCACTTTTGTGCATTTACCCCAAAAACAAGATCATACTATGGCGATCAGCACAGGTATATATATTGCAGCATTTTTTTTTTACCATACCTAAGTTAGGGAACCAAACCAAATGTCCTCAGTAGAATGGATTAAGAAAATTTGGTATCTATAAAATATGGAATTATATGCCACCATCAGAAAAAATGGCATTGTTCCATTTGTGAGGAAATGGAAAGACTTGGAAAAAAACATATTAAGGGAATTAAGCCATGCCCTAAGGAACATAGGTCTCATGGTTTTCCTTATTTGCGCTAACTAGTAATAGTTTAGGACAAGCAGTAAATGCCAAGAGCTATGTACATGTTATCATATAAGATGATATTATGCTAAATGAACCCCAAATAGTGACCCAAATATGTTTTTCATTCTTGCTATAGTTTCTAACGTATTTATAATATACTATGCAATTTTTTGTGGTTTTGTTTGTTCCTCCCCCATGGTACAATCCCTTTTTTCACTCTATTTGATGTCAGTGTCCTGCATCTTGTATATATACACTTCTCTAATACTAGGAGAGGAAAGGCAAAAAAAAAACCAAAATGTTTAAGTAAGGATATAGATTGACCTATTGTAACAATTTTATGTACCAATTACTATATTAAAAAAGAACTTTACAAGTTTGACGGGCAGGGGGGGTATAAGGGGATTGAGAAGTTGTGGACTTAGGGAGGGAAGGGATAGCAGGGTAAAACAAAGGAGGAGGCAACACTTCTAAAGGAAATGTACTCATTATCTATTTCATGTAACTGTAACTCCTGGGTAAAGTATTTTTTAGAATAATATAGGTACCAAACAAAAATTTAAAAAGCACAGAATGAGAGCTACTTCAAAAATAACCAATTGAGCCAGACGCCGGTGTCTCAACTTTGTTATCCTACTACTCAGGAGGCTGAGATCTGAGGATCACAGTTCAAAGCCAGCCCAGGCAGGAAAGTTTTTGAGACTCTTATCTCTAATAAACCACTAGTAAACCTGAAGTAGTGCTGTAGCTCAAGAGGTAGAGAGCTCACTTTGAGCTGAATAGCTGAGGGACAGCGCCCAAGCCCAGACTTCAAGCCCCACGACCAACATAAAAGTAAAAATAAATAAAAATAAAAAATAACGAGTTGAAAAAGAGGCTGACCACATGATTGAGCACCTATCTTGAAAGGGAGTGTGGTAGAGTACTTGCTGAATCAGTGTGAGGATCTAAATCCAGACCACAGAAGCACCAATACCAAACAAAGAAATCAAAGACACGCTGTGGAATATCTTATAAAATTGATGAATTTCACCATTTCACATCAAGTATAAATTTTATATTGCTAGTTTCAACAGACATTAAACAATCACGTAGTTAAGTTGTTCATATGTCTTCCTTTTTTATGTAGGTCCTTCAAAATGAGAAACTACTATAAAATAAACCCATCATACAACTTGTCAATTTATTCAACGATTACTACTGAGCTAATGATTTTGTCAAAATCCTGGACAGTAGTGTATACATGTCTAAATATTCTAGTGAATACGCTCATTCAATTTTGTGTTCATCTTGTGTTTACACCATATATATATATATATATATACATATATATATATGTATATATATATATACATATATATATATGTATATATATATACATATATATATATGTATATATATATATACACATATTGCATATATATGTGTATATATGTTATATATGTACATGAAAAGACTAGAGGATGCCAAATATTGTAATGATTTATTTGGTATTAAAAAGTAATATATAAATTGAAGCATACTAATCACTGGTAAAAGCTAATCTAGTAACAACATTTTGATGATATTTACCGTACAGCAAAGCATACATATATTTCACTAATATTATTTTATTTTTGCACTAATTTTATTAAAGTTCCTTTACTCTTACATGAAAATTCCTATGAACAATGAATTAAGGTATTCCGACAAAAAGAAAAGAAGCTTGGTTTTTGCTTTGAACAAATTTTGAAGTACATTTGTCTGGTTCCCAGAAAATGAGAAGCATGATCTTTCAAAAAAATTCTACAGGACATTGGGGACTATAAACATCATTTTTCCCCCTAGATATATCAACTCGGCAAAAACTCAACAGAGAAACCACAGATCTAAACAACTGCATAGATCAACTAGGTTTAACAGACATCTACCAAATATTTTACCCAACAGCATCAGTATACACCTTTATCTCAGCAGCACCTGGAACATTTTCCAAAATAGACCACATTTTAGGACAAAAAGCAAACTTGTCTAAGTTCAAAAACAATCAATTTATACCTTGCATTCTCTGAGACCACAAGGGAATAAAATTAGAACTCAACACCAGAAGCTACCAAAGAGAGTCCTGCAAAAATTGGAGGTTCAACAACACACTGCTGAATCATGAGTAGGTCAAGGAAGAGATTAAAAAGGAAATACAAATGTTCATGATATTCAACAAAAATGCACATACAAACTACTAGCTCCTCTGGGACACAGCAAAGGCAGTACTCAGAGGCAAGTTTATAGCTCTGAGTTCCTACATCAACAAATTGGAGAGATTTGAAACAAACAATTAAACAAATCTGAGCTCCTTGAAAAAAAGCAGCAAGATAAACCCCAGTCCAGTAGATGGAAAGAAATAATTAATATTAAATCAGAATTAAATGAATTAGAATAAAATAACATAGAATCAATAAAACAAAGAGTTACTTCTTCAAAAACATTAACAAAATTGACAGACCCTTAGCAAATCTTATCAGAAAAAGAAGAGAACACACCAAAATAAATAATTCAGAGACAAGAATGGAAACATCACAACAAAAACCACAACGTTTCAGAATATCATAACAGAATACTTCTCAAAACTTTTTGCTAATAATTTTGAAAACTTGGCAGAAATGGACCTTTGCCTAGCAAATATTGACATGCCGAAACTAAACCAAGATGAGTTAAATCATCTTAACAGGCCCATATCAAGTATTCAAATAGAAACAGCAATAAGAGACCACCCATCTAAGAAAAGCCAAGGACCAGATGGTTTTACAGCGGAATTCTACAAGGCATTCAAAGCAGAACTCACACCAATACTCCTCCAACTCTTAAAATAAATTGAAAGAGAAAGTCCACTACCGAACTCATTATATGAAGCCATCATAACCCTCATCCCAAACCAGGTAAGGAGCCATCAAAGAAAGAGAACTATAGACCTATTTCTTGGATGAAAATTGATTCAAAACTTCTCATCAAAATTTTGGTCAATTGACTTCAACAATTAATCAGAAAAATCATACACACGATAACATAGGATTCATTTCAGGGATGCAAAGCTGGTTCAATGTACACAAATCAATTGATATAATTCATCTCATCAACAGGAGCAAGGGTAAGAACCACAATGTTATTTCAATGGATGCAGAAAAAACATTTGACAAGATCCAACACCACTTTATGATGAAGGTGCTGGAAAAATTAGGAATCCATCAAACATTCCTCAATACAATAAAGTCTGTATATGATGACCTAAAGCCAGCATTGTACTTAATGGTGAAAAACTAAAGCCACTTTTTCTTACCTTAAGAATGAGGCAAGGTTGTCCACTGTCTCCACAGCTCATCAATCTAGTATTAGAATGCCTAGCTACAGCAATAAGACAAGGTGCAAACATAAAGGGATCCAAAAAGGGAAAGAAGAAGTAAAACTCTCCCTCTTTGCAGATGACATGAACTTGTATTTAAAAAATCCCATAGACTGGAGTTCCAAATTACTCAACCTGATTCAAAACTTTGGCAAGTAGCAGGGCATAAAATTAACCCTCAAAAATCAATGGCTTTTCTGTATGCCAACAATGACAAAAGTGTGGCTGAAATTAGGAAAGCAACTCCATTCATAATAGCCCCACAAAACTAAAATATATAGGAATTAACTTAACAAAGAAGTGAAGGACCTTTATGATGAAACTTTAAAAACCTGAAAAAGGAAATCAAAGCAGAACTTAGAAAGAGGCAAAAACTCCTATGTTCATGGATTGGAAAGATCCACATCGTGAACATGGTAATATTTCCCAAGGCTATCTACAAATTCAATGTTATATCTATCAATATTCCATTTAATTCTTCAATGAAAAAGAAAAGGCAATCCAAAAATTAATATGGAACAATAAAAGACCCCAAATAGTTAAAACGATCCTTAACAGAAAGAACAGTGCTGGAGGAATATGAATACCAAATTTCAAAATCTACTACAAAGCCATAGTTAACAAAACAATTTGGTACTGGCAAAGAACAGACTTCAGGACCAATGGAATAGAATTGAAAACCCAGAAATGAACCTACAGACCTATAGCCACCTAATTTTCAATATGGGAGTAAAAAAATAGAATGGAAGAAAGACAGCCTCTTCAGTAAATGGTGGTGGCAAAATTAATTAACTACTTGCAGAAAATTAAGCTAGATCCTTATACATCACCCTGCATGAGAATCAACTCCAAATGGATCAAAGACCTCTGAGTCAAAGCAGACAACCTGAAAACATTACAGGATGGAATAGGATAAACCCTAGGACTCCTTGGCACAGGCCGAAATTTTCTTAATAGAGAACCAGAAACACAACAAATCAAAGAAATGTTGGACAAATGGGATTGCATAAAATTGTAGAGTTTCTGTATGGCAAAGGACATAGCTAACAAGATCAAAAGGAAGCCCATGGATTGGGACCAGCTCTTCACTAGCCTTACAACAGACAAGGGTCTCATATCTAAAATATACTTGGAACTCAAAAAATTAAATCCCCCATCAACAAATCCTCAAAGAAACAACTGCCCAATAAATGAGTGGGCTAAAGGCTTAAAGAAAAACTTCTCTGAAGAGGAAAGAAGGATGGCCAATAGACACATGAAGAAATGCTCAACCTCCCTATCCATAAAAGAAATGCAAATCGAAACAACGTTGAGATACCACCTCACACCAGTTAGAATGGCAAAAATCAAGAACTCTAACAACAACAGATGCTGGAGGGGATGTGGACAGAAGGGAATCTTACTGTTTTGTTGGTAGGAGTGTAAACTTATCCAACCACTTTGGAAAGTAGTATGGAGGTTCCTCAAAAGATTCCACATAGAGCTCCCCTATGACCCAGCAATCCCACTTTTGGGCATTTACCCAAATGTTTACAAACAAGACCACACTAAAGCTACCAGCACAACGATGTTTATTGCAGCATTATTTACCATAGCTAAGATCTGGAACCAACCCAGATGCCCCTCAGTAGATGAATGGATCAAGAAAATGTGGTATATATACACAATTGAATTCTATGCCTCCATCAGAAAGAATGACATTTCCCCATTTTTTAGGAAATGGAAAGGCTTGGAAAAAATTATATTAAGTGAAGTAAGCAAAGACCAAAGAAACATAGGCCCCATGGTTTCCCTTATTTGCAATATCTTGTATATGTATGCGTTAAGCAGAAAAGGTCAGATAATGTGATGTTAGGAAAATGAACCCTAAGATATGTATTTAAATGTTTTTTTCTCTCATGCATTTGTTTCTAACACAGTTATAAGATTATTTGTTTGTTGCTTTGTATGTCCCTGTCCCACAGTATAACCCCTGCTTTCACTATATTTGATGTCGGTATACTTTGTGAAGGAGAAGGGGAAAAACAAATTCTTTAAGGATTCAGGTACTCCCATTGCAACAATGAGAAGTACAAGTTGTCATGTCGAAAACAAAATTTACAACTTTGGTGGGGTGGGGGAGGATTGCGTGGGGGTGCCGGGGGGGGGGGGGGAAGGGAGGCTGGGAAGGGATGTGAAGGTTAAACAAAATAGGAGGCTGCAATGCTTGATAAGAAATTGTAACCCCTCTGTACAGTACGTTCATAATAAAAAAAATCAATGCTCAGTAAGTCATTCATGGAAGACTCTTCACAGTACATAGCACCCACAAAGTAAAATCTGGGTATATCTATTCATATATATATACATATACATATACATGTGTATATAATTTATATAAATTCCCAATTATAAATTAGGCAACAACGTTTCGTGTGCCACCATGAATATTCAAATAATTTAACCTCATACTGAATATAATTAGCAGGTTATATTATAATTCTTTTAGGATGGGAAAATAACAATAATTTAGATATTTGTGTTGAGACATTGTGTGAAAATATAGTGTCCAAATTAATACTTTCCTTAATATTCAAGTATCGTTTAAATCGTTGATTTGCTTCTTTGTTGTAAACCCTGTCTATGTTTGTGCCAATTTCTTTGTCGAATTCTCTCTTATGCATGTTTCTGAAATATTTGGTTTGACATGGTGCAATCTTGTTTCAAATGGTGACTCCTTGGTTGTAAAAACAATGTTTTTCTTACATTACTTAGGGAAGCAACACTGTTCCCATTATTGTAACATGATTACCCAAATGTACACATGTACAACATGGCAATTTGCAGTAAAATAAATCATCTTTTAACCTGACTCCTTCCAACACTCCTCTCTTACTATCATGCATTTAGAATAACCATGAACTTCTCTAAAACCTACAGGGTTCAAATATAGTAATGTTCCCTTTCAATAAAGTACTGAAGA
Source organism: Dipodomys spectabilis (assembly GCF_019054845.1). NCBI lineage: Eukaryota > Metazoa > Chordata > Mammalia > Rodentia > Heteromyidae > Dipodomys > Dipodomys spectabilis. The sequence goes on along the minus strand of NW_024871114.1, from coordinate 547,037 downwards.
TACAATTTCAAAATGATTTTAACAGGAATCAGTATTCAGGAACTCCTATTGTTGCAATATTCTCATGATATTAATATTTTATACATACCAACACTTTTTCAAATGATTTTCTATAGTAAAAATAGTGTACAGAGGGGTTACAGTTACATGAGTAAGGTAATGAATACTGTTCCTATCAAGCATTGTTACTTCTTTGTTTTTCTCCTACCATCCCTTCCCCAGTCCCCAAAAACCCCTCCTCCTCCCACGTTTTAAAGTTCGTTTTCTACATATTGTCTTGAACATCTCATTGTTACAATGTGAATTCCTTTATCGTTCTTCCAGCATTTGGTTATTTCCCTTTCCCTCCCCAAATTAGAAGAATTTATATAAAAGATGTAGTCAAAAGACTCCACATAGAGCTCCCTTATGATCCCACAATCCAATTTTTGGGCATTTAACCAGATGATCACAATCAAGGCTATACTAAAATTACAATCACAACTATGTTCATTGCAGCATTATTTGCCATACCTAAGAATAAGGAACCAACCCAGACTCCCCTCAGTAGTTGAATAGAACAGGAAATAGGGATTATTTATTTATTTATGAATTCTATACCTCCGTCGGAAAGAATGACATTGCCTCACTTGTTAGGAAATGAAAAGACTTGGAAAAAATATATTAGGCCTCACATCACTTTATGGTGCAACTTAATATCAATCTATCTAATCCAATCCATATATTTTTAAGCTTTTCTGCACATCTGATCATTTTAACATAGACATATACTAATTATACCAAATAAATGAAACTTTTGTATTGACAAATCTGAACACAACGGATAAAACGAGATTTTAAAGCATTCTATAAAAGTCACAGTAAGAAGAGATTATTTTCTTGAGAAATACATTCAATAGATACTTCTAAAGCTTAGTGAGATAAAAGTATTATTTGTTCAATTAAAACCATCATATAATTTGGTTGAAAAATACAAAAATCATAGGTTTCAATATATTATTATTATTTTGATGTCATTCACCTCTTGTCCAATTGGGGTGATTAAAATTGGAGATCTGAACATTAGTTCAAAACCAGTTGACTAAAGGGACACAAAAATTGTATGATTAATTGATTATATTATGAGGTACTGAAATTGACACTGTAATAACTGGCATGAATTCAAAACTAACAATCTGTATTAACAGTTAAAATTGTCAATTCAATTACACTTAGTTATGCTTATTGTCATATGATAATCACCAGGGCCAATACTTGGAGATGTCCTCTATCATAGTCATAAAAGCATGAAATAATGATGGAAATTGTTTATTGAATATTAAGAAAATAAAACAAAAGGCATGCACTATGAACAATGGGAATCCAAGAATGCTCTATCGTTCTATATCTTTAAGAGTGTGACGGAAAAAAAAGGAATATCCAGTATCATTTTCCTTCAGTTCAATGCAATGTTGGTTTTAAAAATGTTTCTTCATGAGATTTTTAGAAAAAAAATTTTGTTCCATCATTTCTTACTTGAGTCAAAGACATATTACAATCTTCTTGTGAACAATTTGGATAAATTCTATTAGCTGTGCATTGTGAAATTACTGCTTTGTAATAAGCACAAGCTACCCAAAGTCATATAAATTTTAAGAATTTTACACATGTGTTTAATCACTAATGAACACTTCTGTTCCACATAAAGTCTTTCATTGTTCATACAATCCTATGTTATGCTTATCTTTCTTTCTGGAAATACAATTTGTTTTCAGACAGTATTACACATGAATAAATTATACACTGAAAACTTTCCTGTTGCTAACTGGACTTATTCTTCTAGCATATTTTTCTGATATCTACTTCGTGAAATAAATTTTGAACAATCTAGTTAGGGTATAGGTTAGGTTAGATATGTGAAGGTATCAGAAGATGAGGACCAGAGATGGTGGTTTTGAAGCTGATTTTGCTGTTAGAGTGCTTATATAGACAGCACTATTTTACCAATTGCATGATATCAAATATTCATTACAATATTTGAAGTAAATTTTCAACATGAATAAAATTTTGGAATTGATTCAACAGTAGTACATGAAATCCTGGAAAAAAAATCCCTCCCCTCCTGTTCCTCCACCACCACCACTCATTTCTTCCTACCCAATTTCTTTCTCGTCCTTCTCTTTCTGTTCCTCCTTCTCTTATCCCTCCACCTCCTTGTTATCTCTTTTCTTACTTCTTTCCATCCAAGCCTTTTCTCTTCTTTCCTTCCTCATTTTCTTTTGTCCTTTCCTCCTTTGCTCGCTAACTTCCTTCCTCTTTCTTTACCTTCCTGTAAACATCCCTCCCCTCCTTAATTTCTTCCATCCTTAATTTCTTCCTTCCTTCACTCTTTCCTTCCTCCCTATCTCCCTCCCTCCCTTCCTTCTTTGCTTCCTTCCATCTTTCCTCCTTTCCTTGGTTTTCTTTTCTTGTTTTTTATACTTCCTCTTTTCTTCCTATTCTTACTTACATCTATTTCCTAGCATCCTTGTGCTCATTATTTCCTTATTTTGTTTCCCTGATTCTTCCTGCCCCATCCCAGCATGAAGTTCTGCACTTGCACTCATTGCCTGGCACTTGAAATTGGGGCTGAGATGAGAAATAATGGCCTAGGTCTTTAACTCAAAGGCTGGGAATTTTGAACACTCCAAAACAACATTAAGATACCACCTCACCTCAGTTAGAATGGCAAAAATCAAGAACTCTAATAACAACAGATGGTGGAGGGGATATGGACAGAGGGAACCTTATTTCATTGTTGGTGGGAATGAAAACTCGTTCAACAACTTTGGAAAGTAGTATGGAGGTTCCTCAAAAGATTCCACATAGAGCTTCCCTATGACCCAGCAATCCCACTTTTGGGCATTTACCCAAATGTTTACAAACAAGACCACACTAAAGCTACCAGCACAACTATGTTTATTGCAGCATTATTTACTATAGCTAAGATATGGAACCAGCCCAGATGCCCCTCAGTAGATGAATGGATCAAGAAAATGTGTTATATATACACAATTGAATTCTATGCCTCCATCAGAAAGAATGACATTGCCCCATTTGTTAGGAAATGGAAAGACTTGCAAAAAATTATACTAAGTGAAGTAAGCAAAGCCCAAAGAAACATAGGTCCCATGGTTTCTCTTATTTGCAATAACTAGTATATGTCTGAGACAAGCAGAATTATTCAGCTAGGATGATATTAGTTGAAATGCATCCTAAGAAATGTATTCAAATGTTTTTTTTTCTTTCATACTTTTGTTTCTAACGCATTTATAAGATTATTTCTTTGTTGCTTTGTATGTCCCTCCCCCACAGTATAGCCCCTGCTTTCACTGTATTTGATGTCGGAATAATTTGTGCAAGGGAATGGGAAAAACTAGTCGTTGAAATAAGGATACAGGTGGACCCGTTGCAACAATGAGAAGTACAAGTTATGTCGAAAATGAATTTACAACTTTGGTGGGTGGTGGGGAGGTTGGGTGGGGGACGGTGGGAGGCTGGGAAGGAATGGGAAGGGGAAACAAAGGAGGAGGTTACAATGCTTGTTAAGAAATGTACTCATTATCTTGCCCATCTAATTGTAACCCCTCTGTACAGTATTTTCAAAATAATAAATAAATAAAAATTAAAAAAAGAATATTGTAAATTAAACATTTTTCCAAGCCTTTCCATTTCCTAACAAATGGGGAAATGTCATTCTTTCTGATGAAGGCATAGAATTCCATTGTGTATACATACCACATTTTCTTGATCCATTCATCTACTGAGGGCATCTGGGTTGGTTCCATATCTTACCTATTGTACATAGTGCTGCAATAAACATAGTCGTGTTTGTAGCTTTAGTTGTCTTGTTTGTAAACATTTGGGTAAATAGCTAATAGTGGGATTGCAGGGTCATAGAGGAGCTGTACGTTGAGCTCCAAAAATGGTTGAACAAATTTACACTCCCACCAACAATGCAGTAAGGTTCCCTACTGTCCACATCCCCTCAGCATCTGTTGTTATTATAGTTCTTGATTTAAGCCATTCTAACTGGGTTGAGGTGGTATCTCAATGTTGTTTTGATTTGCAGTTCTTTTATGGCTAAGGAGGTTGAGCATTTCTTCATGTGTCTATTGGCCATCCTTCTTTCCTCTTCAAAGAAGTTTTTCTTTAAGCCTTTAGCCCACTTATTTATTGGGCAGTTGTTTCTTTGAGGATTTGTTTATGGGGGATTTAATTTTTAGAGTTCCATGTATATTGTAGATATGAGGCCCTTGTCCGTTGTATGGCTAGTGAAGATCTTGTCCCATCCCATGGGCTTTCTATTGATCTTCCTAGCTATGCCCAAAGAAACTTAGGTCCCATGGTTTCAATTATTTGCAATATCTAATATATGTCTAAGATAAGCAGAAAAACTCAGATAAGTTGATGTTAGGTAAAATGAACCCCAAAATAAATATTCAAATATTTTTGTTTTCATGAGATTGTTTCTAACATATTTTTAAAATCATTTCTTTGTTCCTTTTTATGTCCCTCACGCAGGGTATAATGACTGCTTTCACTGTATTTGATGTCGGTATAATTTGTCGAGGGGAAGGGAAAAAACAAATCACTTAAATACGGATATAGTTGGACCCATTGCAACAATGAGAAGTACAAGTCGTTATGTCGAAAACGAACTTTATACCTTTGGTGTGGGGGCAGGGGGGTGGCGATGAGGATTGGGTGGCAGGGATGGGGGAGGATGGGAAGGGGAAACAAAGGAGGAGACTACAATGCTTGGTAAGAAATGTACTCATTATCTTGCCCATGTAATTGTAACTCCTCTGTACAGTATTTTCACAATGAAAAAAAGCATATTGTAAACTATATTTGAGCTATTAGGCAATGTTGAGTAGAAGGAAACCACCTCTGAAGTTTGTGAAGTCTGGCAAACACAGTTTAAAATAATTGTCCAAAACAAACACCTTCCATAGTCTCTGCTCTGCATAAATACAAGTTGAACTTCCACTGTCATGCTTTCTATTACATTTTGCTGACATTTCAGAAGTAATGCAAAAGTCTCTAAATGACATGTGTTCCCACACACTCTCTCACATCATTCACATACTTTTACAATTCAAACTTAAAAAGAAATCCTAATTTATGCATGAACTGAAGACTGTATGAAGAACCAACCTTTACACTGATTCAAAGAGAAGATAACTGATTTTTATAAAGCTATGTACCACAAAGCAAAGGAATCATTGTGAGTTATGAGAATCAAAATTTGAGATTGGGACTGCTGTTCAATAGGTAGTAAATTTCAGTAGAATAGTGTGCAATGCCCATTTTATACTGAAACATTAGCTTTAACCAGATAGTATGGGAACTTGCACGACCTGATTTTGTCTTTTGTATCCTAGCGACACTGCAATAACCTCTCAGGATCCAAACATTCCTCTGAAAATGAAAAAAAATACATTGGGGGAAAATGCAATATATTGGCGAAGGTACAAATCTTCATTGTTTTTTCCTTTTAACTACTATACAATACCTTAGGAATCGCTCTTAGGAGAATGAGCATGCAAAATAAAACAAAGTATTACTGTCGAAATTACCTTCTGATGTACTCTCACTTTCCTTCAGATAGTTGTTCTCATTTCTATTATGAAATTACTCATTCTAGTTAAATAATTATTGTTTGAGTTAATTGGCATTGTTATCCTATATTATCCTCTGAGAGTTTACATCAATGTGGGGAGGCTCTTGATTTACCTGCATTTTTACAATTCAGTAAAGAAAAGGGCCATAATTTACTCTTTCTTACATCTCAGTCTGTCATATAAAAACTCAAAGTTATAATGATCAACATTTTTAAAATTTCAGAATCAATCAGGAGTAATACTATTTCCCCAATTCTGTGTACTCCTATGTTGATACCATCTATCTTCAATCAATGAAGAAAATAAGGTGAACTCAACAAAGTACATAATTTTTAAAAATTGTGTACCGTTTTTCATTGTGATAGGCAGGTAACTGTCAGCAGTCCTGTGGGAACAAAAATACTCGGAGAATAATCCTGACTAAAATTCAAAATGAGAAGTCTTAAATGTTGGGTTTTCTTTAATGAAATGAACAGTAAATGGGTAGAACATATTCATCTCTAAATCTTGTAGCTAGACACAAATGAACTGAAGTACATTGATTTCTTGGTCTACATCACAGATTAGGATCACTTATAGCAAGCTATACAAATGTATAAGTTTTGAACCCAACAAATTCCATAATTTTCATTCCCTTTTTATTCTTCATCATAGACAAACAGTAGAGAAAAATATGTCATGAGAATTTTGAATGAATTTGAAAAAGTTTTCTAAATTACGGATGACTTAATTACCCATTTTCATATAACCTTTTACAAATATCAAACACTTCCTAAAAATTGCACTCACCTGAAGGAGGATTTGCCATTCTTCTACATCTATCCTGATCCCACTAGGATTATAAGCTCAGTAGGAAGAATCATTCCGATAAGTGCTTCGGAGACAAGATATGTACCACAAAGCAAATGAATCATTGTGACTCTTGAGAATCAAAATTTGAGATTGGGAATCTTGTTGAATAGGTAGTAAATTAGTAGAACAGTATCCAGTAGCCATGAAGCAGAGCCAGAAGGCATTTAACCATAGGATCCACATGAAAGTGATGGGAATAGAAGTCAATATCAAGGTCACTAGAAAGGAAATTGTGATTTTTCTGAAGTGTAGGGAAGCAAAGTATTTTGATTCTTTTATCTATTGAACAATAGTTCCTAATTAGATAAAATTTTAGAAAATATATCTTGGATTGTTAGTAGTAGAAAGAAAAAAAAAGCCAATATGAGGGAGTGTCCCAGTCACATCCAAGAGCCAAATAGACACCATGTATTTGTAAGATATGGAGGAAGGTTATGTGATCTGTCTCCTAAAGTTAACTGAATTCATGAAAAACGGTCAGTATCCCTTCCTCCCCATGATGGAGGATATCCCACTCAGGTTGTACACAGCAATTAATACTTCTGGGGAGACACTTTTCTTGGTGGGGCCATTGTTAGCTGTAGCCAATAATCCTCACTGTGTTTAACGAACTGAGGAAAGTCAGCCCTGTTTCCCTATATGAAAACGGAAATGCTGACTTCCGGTCTCAATCTGGGAGACATCACAATTTCTCTTACTATGCATTGTTGGACTATAATTTTCTGGAAGACAAATGTCTGGGCATTCAGTATTCGAATACTGTGAATGGATTTCCCAAATTTTTCCTGTGTGTGTGAGTGTGTGTGTGTGTGTGGGGGGGGGGTGTTTGTAAGAACAATACTGTACAGAGGGGTTACTGTTACATAAGCAAGGTAATGTGTCTATTTTCTATTCAGATTGTTACACCTCCTTTTTTGCCACTACCATCTCTTTCCTTCCCAACTCCCCAACTCTTCCCTCTCCAAACCAAAGTTATAAAATTCTTGTTCAAATTAGTCTTATATATCTCGTCGTTAAAATTAGTTATTTACTATTTGTCTATTTCCCTTCCTCTACCTAAATTAGGAAAAATGTGTATACAAGATACAGGACACCAAAATCAAATACAGTGACAACAGGGGTTATACCATAGGGGAAGAACATACAAAGAAACAAAATACAACCATAGAGTACATTATAAGTACATTAAGTAGAACAGCAAGAAAGATAAAATGTTTTTTGTCCTTATCTTGGAGTTCATATTGCTTGGCTTCAGCTTATACTGTCCTAGGTACATAGCTTTGATCTCTTGTGCTTTTCCTAATCATATACTAGTTGTGGTAGATAAGGGGAACTGTGGGGCTTATGACACTTTGGATCTGACATCTCTTTATATAATTTTTTTCCAAATCTTTCCATTTAAGAAATGGGACCAAGTCATTCTTTCTGATGGAGGCATAGTTCATATATATATATATATAGTTCATATATATATGTATATAGTTCATATATATATATATATGAGAAAGAGACAGAGACAGACAGAGAGAGAGAGAGATTGATCAATTCTTCTACTGTGTGGTATCTGGGTTGGTTCCATATCATAGCTATAGTGAATAATGACGTGATAAACAGAGTTGGGCTGGTAGATTTACTATGGCCTTATTTGTGAGTATTGGGGAAAATGCTTAAAAGTTGGATTGCTGGATCATAGGGGAACTCTATGTGTAATCTTTTGAGGAACCTCCATACTGCTTTCCAAACTGCTTTAACAAGTTTACACTCCAACCTCCAATGCAGTAGGTTTCCCTTTTGCCCAGATCCCTTCAAACATGTGTTGATATTTTATTTTTTATTTTAGCCATTCTAACTGGGATAAGATGGAATCTCAACATTATTTTTGATGTTGTTTTTGTTTTTTTCATTTTGAATATATTAGTTTTTTGAAAAGATACTGTACAGAGGGTTTAGAAAACATGTTAAAAATTCATTTTGTGTCTATGATTGTTTCCTTTGATTTTTTTCCCCTGCCATTCCTTAACTCTCCATGGCCTCAATCCATCCCCAATTTGTTAATTTCGTTTTTACCACAGTGACTTTTAAATCTAGCTTTTACAATGGGTCATCGGTCATACTTATTTCTGCATTTTTCATTTCCCATCCCCTCCTCAAATTTGAAAAAAAAAAATATTTGTTAAACTTTCAAGACACCGGAATCAAATTCACTGACATCAGGAGTTCAATTCATTTATGGCTAGAGAACTGTGACCATTTCTTTTTTTGTCTATTGCTCATTTTTATTTCCTCTTCAGAGAAGTCTCTCTGTACCCCTTACTCCACTTATGAAAGGGGCAGTTGTTTCTTTGAGGACTTGTTGTTGGGGGATTTAATAATTTGAGTTCTAAATATATTTTAGATATTTGACCCTTGTTTATTTTGTGGCTATTGAAGATCTCCTCCTCCATGTGCTTTCTAAAGATCTTGTTTGCTATGTTCTTTGGCATGCAGAAGCTCTTCAGTTTCATGCAATCCAATTTGCCCAAATTTTCTTTGATTGGTTGTGTTCTGTGTCTTTATTGAGAAAATTTTGGCTGTCCAAAGAGTCCTGAATTATCTCCTATTACTTCCTGTAAAGTAGTCAGGGTGTCTTCTTTCACTTCCAGGTCTTTGATCTATTTGGAGTTGATTCTGGTACAGGGTGATATATACAAATCTAGCTTAAGTTTCCTACACTTTTTAAACCAGTTTTCCAGTACCATTTACTGAAAAGCGTTTCTTCCATTCTATTTTATGTCTGTAGGTTCATTTCTCTGTATTTAGTTATATCCATTGGTCCTCACATCTGTTCTTGTGCCAGCACCAAGCTGTTGTGACTAATATCACTTTGTCCTACAGTTTGAAGTTTGGTATTGGTCTTCTTCTAGCACTGATCTTTCTGCTATGGATTGCTTGTGTTATTCAGAGTCTTTTATTGTTCAATATGAATTTTTGAAGACTTCTATTTCCTTGAATAATGAAGTTGGGTTATTGATACTTATCACATTTTACTTGTAAATAGCCATTTTCACAATGAAAATCTTTTCAATCAGGATGTATGGGAAGATTTTCCACTTCCGTACTTGGTCTTTAATTTCATTTTCATAATTTTAACATTTTCGTCATAGAGGTGCCTCACTTCTCTTTTTCACTCCTAGGTGTTTTCTTCTTTTCCCACTTTTCATCTAGACATCCACTACTCCTTCTTTGTACGTTGTTATGCCTGTATATCAGTATTCTTTCTATGGTCCATGAAGCTTCAATAAATCAACATTTAAATTTTGTTACTGTCTCCACTTCTTTAGTTTATTTCCTGCTGATAGCTAGGGAACGTTAGATACTGTACCTTGGGAAATAAACAGGCTTTATTATTTGTGTTTTTCAAAAATGCTCGTGCTCATGAAAGGTACCTTCTGAACAATGATGCAAACACATCACAAATATAAATCTAGTGCAAATTTTCTACTCCAAATTGATTCAGATTATGTTTCTACTATTTTTTATATAAAATATTCAAGCCCTTTTCTGGTCAATATTCTGAGATGAAATTGAAAGCATTTTACTTAGGATAAATTTTGTCTCTGAATGAATGATTACTTATTTTTTAAGGCTATAAAGTATTTATATGTTTATTAAAGGGTAATTTCAAAAGAAGGCAATTTTACAAGTAATTCAATTTGTAACACAGATGTTCCTTTGCCTTCCTTTTATATATGCTTTCTTTTGGTATATATCCTCTTAATTCACAACTTACATACATATTGATTCAAATTAAGAATAAAATGGGTTAAGATTTCTCAAAGCAAGTACTAGTAATTATTAAATTAAAAGAGCAGTGAAGAGAGTTTCCCAGAAGGATTATATATATATAATATTTTATCACACAAATATTAATGTTACTATATAATGTAAAAATAAAGGTAGATATATAGAGACATATCAGTGAATGTGTGGTTTATGTATATACGTACATGCTTTTGCATTGATGTTACATTTAATCAGCAATTACATAAATTTCTTATTAATATCCTGGAACATATATAATGATTGCATAATTTTTAAGTGAAAACTGTTGGAAGATTTATGTAGAAAATATGAAATTCAGTTAGGTATTAATAAAGATATGATATAATCAGTCAATTTTCAAAAGTGGTAGTAAAATGTGTACTGACATATAGAAGGTGTTGTCTAATATATATGACTGTTCTAATAATATGTACAGTAGCTATCATTATTTTTCATAAGTACAAAGCAATTTTGTTTGAAAATCTCCTACCAAAGTTTTTTGGGGTTATATTGAGGAAACGTTGGGACTATGAAGAATTAAATATGGATGCCAGTGGCCAATTCCTTCAATAAATATCTAGTGTATACATATAAGCAAAAATATTAATAAAAGTATTTATTATTACAATAATAAGGACAGAATATTATGGATTTACAAATCTGGCTCTTTGGAATTACTCTTTTAAGAATGGTGTAGAACTGAAGCATTCCAATTTTGTTTTGTGTAAACCACGCAAACATGCTTTGAGATTTCAACAAGACCGACATGGGACAGAAAAATTAGAAGCCTTTTTAGTCTTTAAATTGAGAATCCGGCAATAATTCTGAGCAATCCAAATATCATGGACCTTTAGATACTGATAAGTTAGTGTGGAAATGCTTGATATCTCAAGCAGAGCAGGAACCCTCTATCAAGGACATATAAATGATTCCCATGAGAAAGCTTCTCAGAAGCAATAATTAGATTTTGTACCTTTCTATTTGGGTGTGTGATATGACAAATAGAACTCAGGTAAGAATCAGCATCTTAGGAAATGCAGTCCAATATATTCTGCAGTTAATTGAGGCATAGTATATCACAATGCCCAACTCCTTCTTCTTTTATTATTTTTTATGTTAGGTTTTTAAAAAGAGGTAGCCGAGTAAGAACAGAAGCACACACGTGGTATTCATTTAAGGGGTAGGTTTATTCAGTCGACCTACTGAGACGAGGCAAGGTTGGCACTCCACGTGGTTGGGAAAGGCCTGGGAAAGAGCGAGAGCTGGGAAAGAGAGGAAAGAGAGAGAAAGCTAGAAAAGAGCAGAGAGAGAGAGCGCGAGAAATGAGCAGAGAGCAGAGAGAGAGCCCAGCTCCTTCCTCTTATGATGAGATGAACTACAATTCATTTCAAATATACTAAAATTCATCCCATTTGATTACGAGATGGAATTCTCATTGATAACTGCTCTACCCACCACAAAAGGATTCCATTTTCTGCCATGAATACTTATGGAAAAATATTGAGATGGAAGAAATTATCAGTTTCTTAGGTTAATTTCGTCACTGGAAGGGCAGAAATAATCATTTTATAGGCTCACATCTTTCCATTGTAATATGCCATGTGAGATGTTTCTCCTTATACTGATTCCTTGAGACATCTATGCTCCCTATACATTCCAAAATGAATAGAAAATGCTTCGGTTTACCTGTAGACTCTCTTTGCAGGATTTCATTAAGTATTAGGATTGAAATAGTCACAAGTATTGTACTCATTTTCAAAGGTTACTTCAAAGGGTAGAGTCATCATTTTATATTATTCAGTAGGAAAATAATATTGTCTGAATATGCACATCACCAGAAACAGCTGTTTTCAAAAGTACCACATGTGAAAAAAAGTAATTAAATGAATTACCATATCTGGTATTCATCATCTGAATTCATAAATCTAACTGATATCTGAACTCACATATCTAATCTATATCTAAGTCAATTTTCCAGATTTCATTCACTATGCAGATATTCAAAAACTATGCTTTGTTAAAACACACTGTTAAATATTGACTTTGTTTTTGCTCTCAAGGGTGAAATTTGATTGAATTAAGCAAAAAAAGTGAAAAACAATTAAACTGAAATCAAATATAATGTTTACCACATATTTATGGATATTGAAAATGACTTTATTCACTAAGAAATTCTTGTCATATATATATATATATGTATATGTATATATGTATATATATATATATATATATATATATATATATATATTGATTTGAAATGAGATGACAAGCATCATGTAACCACATTGTGGTTTCAAAATGAAATATTGCTAAGGTAATAAGGATAAAATAAAAAACGTACTACAAAAATTTCCAAAGATCACACTATAGTTTAATATCCAGCCATGATAAGGATAATTTATAAAATTTAATATGTGGTAAATACTGCAAGAGACAAGAAAAAGAGAGAGTAATTTAGGGAGAAAGATAGTTGAAAATGGGATCACTTTTTGGCTAAGCGACCTTCTCAGCAACGTTTCTGTGTGTACCATTGTTTTGGTTAGTGTGGGGATGGGGAGAGGTGTACCATGCCATCAACTGAAAAAACCGTAGAACATTTTCTAAAAGGCACAGATTTCATCATATCAACACATAATATAATTTAAGTATTGCTAGGTCCAATATAGATTTTAACAAATCACACTCATAAATACTTAGCACGTGTTTTCTCTCCTTTTAGCTCCTTTATCAATACCAGTAACTACTCCAAACTAAAGCTTTCATACTACTTTAATCAATTAACTCACCTGGTAAAGAATGCTTTTGTCAAAACTCTGTACTGTAGTGTGTTTATGGTTAAACATTTCCTAGAAATTCCTCGTTGAATAGTGAGTGTGCAGCCTTGTTCGTGGAGTATATATATTCATATGAAATTTCTATGCTAACAAACTTTCAAATGACTTATTTGGTAATCAAAAAAAATTAATTAAGTGAAATCATTCACTTATAATAGATAATCTAGTGGCAACAGAAGGATGATTTTGGCCATCTGGAAAAGCATACATATATCGTGGTAATGTTATCAAACATAAATTATCCTTACATAAAATATCTATGAACAGTGAAGTAACTTGTTCTGAGGCAAATATGAAACAAACTCTTGTCTGGCTCCCTTGAATTGGAAAGCATGCCTTTTCACAAGTTGTTCACTTTTAATGAATTTGCCACATTTTCCTTTTTATTTTAGCTTTTTACATTAAAAATGTTGTACAGATGGGTTACAGTTGCATGAATAGGATAATGATTATGTTTCATGGCGAGCATTGTTACCACCTCCTTTTTTATTTTTTTATTTTTTATTTTTATTTTTTTGGGGGTCCAGTCGTGGGACCTGAACTCTCGGCCTGGGCACTGTCCCTCAGCTCTTCAGCTCAAGGCTAGCGCTCTACCACTTGAGTCACAGCGCCACTTCCAGCTTTTGTCTTTTTGCTTATCTGGTGCTGAGGAATCGAACCCAGGGCCTCAGGCATGCAAGGCAGGCACTCTACCACTGGCCAACTTCCCAGCCCTTATCACTTCCTTTATTTTCCACATACCATCATTTCCCTTCGATCTCCCTAACTTGTCTTCTCCCCCCTCCCCAACATTGTCAAGTTCATTTTCAATATAGTGTCCTGTATATCTCATTGTCACAATGGTTCAGTCTGCATCCTCATTTAATCATGTTGCAATATCCCTTCCCGTTCCCAAATTACAGAAATAAATATAAAAGGCGCAGAGCAGCAGCAGCAAATCTGTTGAAAACAGCAGTTACCATGGGGGAAGAAGATACAATAGAAACAAAAGAATCACATACTGTATTGTAAATACACTAAAAAACACTAGTAAGAAAGAAAATATGAAAAATCTCTTGTTTTCCTGTCTTGGGCAATATTTTGCTTAACATTATCTCCTATGGTCATAGGTACATAGCTTTTGACCTACTCTGCTTTTCCTAAAAATGTACTAGTCACTGCAAACAAAGGAAACCATGGGACCCATTTCTATGGGCCTGGCTTAATTCACTTAATATAGTTTTTATTTTCCGTCTTTCCTTTTCCAAACAAAAAAGGCAGTGCCATTTTTTATGACGGAGATATAGAATATATCCATTTATCTTCTGAGGGGCATTTGGGTTGGTGCCATATCTTAGCAATGGTAAATAATGCTGCAGTAAACATGATTGTACTGGTTGAATTGATATGACTTTTTTTGAGAATTTGGGTAAATACCCAAAAGTAGGATTGCTGGGTCATTAGGGAGCTCTATGTGGAGTCATTTAGGAAATCCCTTTCTACAGTGTTCGAACAAATTTACACTCCCATCAACAATGCAGGAGGATGAAGTTTGGTTACACCCTCTCCAGCATCCAATTTAGAGTTCTTGATTATAACCATTCTAGCAGAGGTAAGGTGGACTCCTAGTATTATCTTCATTCTCATTTCTTGTATTGCTAGTGAGGTTGAACATGTATTCGTGTGTCTTTTGTTCATTCTTATTTCCTTTTCAGAGAAGTTTCTCTTGCAGTCATTAGCCCATTTTTTAATGGGCAGTTGTTTCTTTGATGATTTGTTTTTGGGGGAATTATTTTTTTGAGTTTTAAGTACATTTTAGATATTAGACCTTTGTCGGTTGTATGTAGTGAAGATCTCCCAGTCTGTGTGCTTTCTGTTGATCTTGCTAGCTTTGTACTTTGTCTCGCAGATGATTTGCAGTTTCATGCAACCCATTTGTCCATTTCCTTGATTTTTTGTTGGCCTGAGCAAGAAGGCCTACAGTTTCCGCTATTCCGACCGGTAATGTTTTCATCGAGTCTGCTATTACTTCAAAGTCTTTGATGTATTTGGAATTGATTATGGTGTATGAGATATATACGGATCTAGTTTTAGTTTTCTACAAGTGGTTAACCAATTTTTCCAGCACCATTTCTGAAAAGGCTGTCATTCTTCCATTCTGTATGTTTAGCTCCCTTATCAAAGATTATGTGGCTATAATCCTTTGGGTTCATTTCTGGGTTCGGTCCTATTCCATTGGTCCTCATATCTGTTCTTGTGCCAGTACCAAGCTGTTTTGATGACTATGGTCTTATAGTAGAGTTTGAGATTGAAATTGATATTACTCCAGGTCTGTTATTGATAAGTTGACAACAATTCTTAAAATGAGTTGGTCTTTACAAACTCATAATGTTCCACAGTCAATAGTAATATTCACATGAATAGATGATATTAATATATTTATGAAAATATACTCAATCTACATCATTCTATATCTCGCCCTATTATTACTACCTAATTTGACTATTATTACATTTGCATTTTACACACTTCTTGATGGAAACAAAGAGATTCTCTAATTAAACATAGGGGCAATGTTATGTATGACACATCTTTTCTAATTATATTGAAGTTCAAAATCTATGGATTGTTGGCATGATTCTTGAATGAATTCATCTTACTACATCAAAGATATATACATTGTTTTACACTGATGTGTAAGAGTTTAGGAAATAAAGAGTACAGATGAATACAAATAATGAGTACAAAAGAGTACAGAGGCACAAAAATCATGAAAATAGGACTTTGAAAGATAGTAAATTTCTACTGGATTTCTTTATCACATCCGGACATAATATTGGAATGTCTGTAATTCCTGACAGGACACTCAGGCTTATCAAAGAGATGTATTTCCAAAAGTTTTATAAAATGTTGAGGAAGCTTGTGTGTCCACCATCACATAATGTTTGAAAAGTTAGACCTAAACCATAGAACTTATGCAATGACTACTGTGAAAATAAAATGATAAGACAAATTACAACAAATGTAACAGCAACACTCACAAGAACATGTGTTGGATATGATCCTTACAATATTGGGTGATAGTGGGGAATGAGAAAGAGAAATAGCAAAATAGTAACAATTTCAAAAAGGATTGTACTCACTACTTGTGTAACTATACACCTGCTCCAAGTCACTATGAAAATAAAGTAAAAATAACAAAGAAAATAAGTAATAGGACTGATGGAATGACTCATGTTACATATCAAATATTCAACTCACTTTATTTTTTTTTGAGGGGGGGGTCCGGTCATGGAGCCTGAACTCTGGGCCTGGGGCGCTGTCCCTCAGCTCTTCAGCTCAAGGCTAGCGCTCTACCACTTGAGCCACAGCACCACTTCCGGCTTTTCTCTTTATGCTTATGTGGTGCTAAGGAATCGAACCCAGGGCCTCGAGCATGCAAGGCAAGCGCTCTACCACTGAGCCACCTTCCCAGCCCTCAACTCACTTTAAAACAAATGATAATGAGAATATCTATTAATAATTCTTTGAATTCTAATTTTGCAATTAGCTCCTTTTTGTAATACAAGAAGAACAGAGCAGAAAAGAATTTTAGGCATAATAGACAAGTTCAGTCTTTATAATTCTAGTATCTATAGCAATCTCTATGAATATCCTTGTCAATTATTTCCAGATTACAGAATGTATATAAAGACCTTTTGCACAGAAACTGTATAACTATTCTTTTATTAACAGTGAATATAGTATTTATGTATTGCTTGTTAGTAGCAAATAAATCATTTCAAAATTTGATATTCCACAGAAATTTTATATCAATATGAATGCTCCACACATAGGAATGTAGACTGATAATGCAACATGAAGTTTAAACACAGTTTTAGACATGAAAACACTACTGCAAGAATATTGAGAAAATCATTCTATCACAGGTGATCACTGAGTAAATTGATGAAAATAGCATCGAATCTTTAGATTGCAGTTGTTACTCGTACTGAAGAAGCTGCTACAAAGAGTGCAAACACATGCAGATTATTTTAGAATGTGATTTGTCAAAGATTCTATTGACCTTGCAATACATATAATTATATTATGTGGTGAAATTCATAAATTTCAGAAAATATCCAACAGCCTGTTGCAACTGTGGGCAAGTTACACCTCCACCTTCCCACACCACCCAAAAATATTGAACAAAATGCAATGTACTTCAGAGGTTGGTTTTGCCACGTATGAATCCTATTTTTAACTCTCATTCTCTGTTACTTCCTGTCATTCTCTTGTAACTTTTAAGTAATTACTGCTTATATTAAAGTTGATAAACTATGCCTTCTTTTGGATGAACATAGCAGCATAATAAAAGGGTGTTGTTGTTCTTATTATTTTTTGTTTTTTTGTTGTTTTTTTGTTTTTGTTTTTTTTTTTTTTTGCCTTAGGGAAGCCACAATGAAAGCTTCTTATTACATGATATTTGTTTTCTTATTTCAAATCAAATTCTATTTGAGAAGAAATTTTCTGGGGACTAAATCACTCTGAATATCAATAAATGTGAAATTAACATTATATATACTTCAGTTTAATTGCTTTTCACTTTTCTGCATAAATCACTTAAATTCCATTGTTGAGAATAGAAAGATAGATAATGATCTTTAACCCAGGTTGTTCAACTTAGTATTTAGTAAGTAATGCAGTTTAATGTCAAACATTATGTTGTCTACATCAGGTTTGCATCCTGCTCATATTTTCTTTGAGAGTTTACAAAGAGAAAAAAAAATCACAATGACATTAAAGTCACGTGATAATGCTACCTTCACCACAAACATAATAATAGGGTAATTCATAATTTGTGTCATTTTCTCAAAAATTATTTTCTGCCAAAGCTGCTGTATGGAGAAATTTCATTTACATTAGTATTGAGTACATTTCTTGTCGAGTATTGTTATCCCCTCCTTTTGTTTCTACTTTCCTTTCCTTCCTGAACTTCATCACTCTTCATCCACACCAAAACTGCAATGTTCATTTCCCACACAGTGTCTGTGAGCATCTGTGGGCAGATCTCCTACTGCTCCCCAAAGTAGACAAATTGATGCACAAAATGGTACCAAAATCAAGAACAGTGTCAGCAGTAATGTAAGTGAATTAAGCCAAGCCCAAAGAAACATAGGTCCCATGATTTCCCTTATTTGCCATATCTAGTATATGTATGAGTCAAGCAGAAAAGGTCAGATAAGCTGATGTTAGGAAAATGAACCATAAGATATGTATTTTAAATGTTTTTTTTCTTTCATGCATTTGTTTTTAACACAATTATAAGATTATTTCTTTGTTGCTTTGTATGTCCTTTCCCCCCCAGTATAAGCCCTGCATTCACTGTATTTGATGTCGGTATAATTTGTGGAGGGGAAGGGGAAAAACAAGTCGTTTAAATGAGGATACAGTTGGACCTGTTGAAACAATGAAAAGTACAAGTTGTCATGTCGAAAACGAACTTTACAATTTCGGGGGGGATTGATGGGGGAGGGAAGATGGGAAGGGCTGAGAAGGGTAAACAAAGAGGAGGCTTCAATGCTTGATAAGAAATGTACTCACTATCTTGCCCATGTAATTGTAACCCCTCTGTACAGAATTTTCACAATAAAAAAAGAAAAGCAAAAAGTAGAAACAAAAAATAATATAGCATTTTGAAATCAAGAAAAACACAAAGAAAACACTTCTGTTTTTACCTTGGTTTCATTTCATGTGGCATCACTTTATATAGTAATATATTATCTATATATTTATCCATCTATCTATCAATGCCAAACTATAGAGCTTTTGAGCTTTTCTGCTTATCTGATAGAATTACCATAGAAATATGCTAATTATAGCAAATAAATCATCAGTTTTTTTAGTCTGTTTGCAGGGACAATCCAAATAATTCTGGACACCAAAGACACAGGATTTTCAAACTTTCTACACAAGTCACACTATGAAGAGATAAAGTTACTCAAGAAATACATTCCAAAGATAGTGCTAAGGCTTAGTTAGATAAAATGATTACCTTCTCAATTACAACCATCATATAATTTTGTTGAAAAATGCACACAGGAGAGTTCCAGGAAGATGGCAGAGGAGAAGCTGGAGGCTAAACAAGCTCTCACATAGAAAGCAGTTTTAGTGTTCCAGTGAACAGTCCTAATCCAGAGAATCACACCAAGTGTGTTATCACATTACAGAGTTAGGCCAGAGAGGGAAAATCCAGGCAAGGAGACAGATCTGAGGACTTGCAAGCAGATGTCGCTGCCGCGGCAGCGGTGGTGGCAGCAGTGACCATAGCTGCCATACCTGCAGCACAGAGAGTCCAGGATGAAGGAACAAGACACAGCGAGTGAGCAGAATTCTACTCAACACCAGCAAGGACCAACAAGGAGCAGACATATTCATCCTGCAGTTCACAGAGTATAGACGAAGCAGGAACCAAGACTCAGAGTAGAAGCCAGATGTCCTCACTCCTTCTAAGGGAGCAGAGGAAGGAAGACCACCTCTCTCCCCCACTACCAGAGATCTCCTTCTTTGAAGGCCCAGCTGAGTTGCTAGCTCCAACTCAGGCCTTGGAAGAAAACTAGAGTCATTTAGCAGGTCTCAAGAACCTATCCTGAAGTGCCAGACTCAGTTCCACCTAGGGAAGTCACCCAGCTCAGGCCACCAGCCCCAGGAGTGGCTTTCTTCACTGGGAGAGCCAGAGGCTGCCCTTCCCTTTAGCAGCCTCGACAATCAATTGAAATTCAGTAAACATACACTCTGAGAATGGCTCCAGGCTGGGCCCTGTAAGTCTCTCACAATCTAGCCCCCAGGAAAAAGCTATTGTTTGCTGAAAGGCCTCCCTCTTTTGTGATACTCAAAGCAGACCTCCTTCCCATTGAATTAGCCTGGGAGGAGGATCACAAAATCCTGGGTAAAGCAGAGTATTTTTCTGCCTGCTCAAATAAACTGACTTACGAAACCAATCAAGCCACAGGAAAATCCAACACCACAAGCAAACCAGAGACTCCAACAAGAGGCTGGTTACAAACACAAGGGAGAAACAGGATCTTCTCACCCCTCCCCCCCAAAAAAATCAAAGAAGTTTTTTTTTGTAACTTTTATAAAATATTTTATTTCTAAAACTTTTTATAATTTTTAATTTTTACCTTTAAAAATTGTATTCTAGTTACTTTTTTTTTCTTCCTCATAATTTTTATTTTAAGGGTATATTTGTGTGCGTTTTTCTTTCTTTTTTTCTTTTCAAATACATTTATTATTATTATTTTGTTTAGCTCTACTGAACTTCTGATCTTTTCTTCTTTCTTTCTCATTCTTTTCACCTTTTCTTCTCTTTCGTTCTTCTTTGTGTGACTTAATTACTGTTCTGCACATCCTCAGATATATCCATATTCGATTATTAGACCTTATCCCCCATTGTGTACACACTTAATCCAGAAATTTATTACTCAATTCAAAACCTCTTAGACTTAAATTCCTTAATAGCAGTACTACCCCTTCATATACCTATATAATATTTTAACCACTTTTATTTTTTAGTTTTCCACGTCTCCTTTATAGCCCTCTCCTTCACTCATTATATCCACATTCTTCTCTGCATATATCATTTTCATTTCTGAATAATATTTAAGAATTGCACATTTTAATTTTTAATTTTTACTTTTCTATTTTTTCTTGTCTCTTTTTTCCCTTTCTCTTTTTTCTCTCTCTACTTTCATCCTATCCAATCTATTTCCCGCTTTGAGATTAGGATTTAGTTAAATTAACTCTCCCTGAGGCTTCCCACATCTCTCTATTCCTATTTTTACCCACATCTCTCCCTAAACCTAATAATTTTTGGTTTGCCAAATTCTTCTTTGCAGTTTGTAGAACATGTATATATAGTTGTTTGATGTTGAATAGATATATCTGTTGAAGTAGATTTATCTGCAGACTTTTGACTGTGCAACTACAGACTTTGGTTGATGCTTGCCTTAAGAGAGTGTTCTAGCACAAAACTGGTGTTACTTTCATCCAAAATGGGCAGAGTAAGCCAGAAAAACTCAAGAAAAATGGCAAGTCCGGGTATCTCAAATCCCACTCATGATAATCAGGGACAGAATAGATAATGAATAATCCAGAGGAGAGCTCCCAAATAGCTCTACAAACACTGCTGGTAATCATGGTAAATAAAAAGATTGAAAATATACAAAGGACTCTGTATGAGCGTGATAGGGAGAGAGAGGAGGCAAACCAAAAGTTAATACATGAATATCATGAGTGTGAGGAAGCTATCCAAAAACTGATACAGGAATTGTGTGAGCAGCTTGAGAACACTTAAAGAGAAAGGGAGGAATGACATGAGCAGTTTGAGAGCACTCAAAGAGAACTACAGGAATGGCGTGAACATAAGGAAGTGAAACAAAGAGTAATACAGGAATTGAGAGAACAGGATGAGAATACACAAAGATCACTAAAGGCAACTAAAGGCATTCATGGAATCCTTTAACAAAGAGCTGAAGGAAGTCAGGGAGACCACAAATGGAATGCTGAATGGAAACCAACAGAAGTACAAGGAAACCATAACCAATCAACTAAGTGATTTGGGAATAAACATTGAACACCAAATTAAGGAAGTAAAGAAGGCCATGCAAGATCTCAAACAAAGTTCTACAAAGAATTTGAAGCCATCAAAGCTGACAAATTAGATGGAAAACAAATAAAAAACAAAGTAGAAACATTGACAGCAGGTTAGACCATGCAGAAGACCGAATCTCGGGGATTGAAGACAACCTAGAGAAAGAACATACAATGATCCTAGACAAGTGGAAGAAATGTGATAGATCGATTCAACACTTGGAAGACACCATCAGAGGCCTAATCTGTGGATAATGGATGTAGAGGAGCACTTAGAAACAGTAGTTAATGTTCTAGGAAATTTGTTTAACAGGATCCTAGCAGAGAACTTCCCAAACACGCAAAAAGATAGGCCTATTCATATACAAGGAGCTTTTCGAATTACAAATAGACCAGACCAGAATAGGACATCCTACCGTCACATTATAATCCATACAGGATCAATTCAGACAAAGCAAAAGATCCTTAAAGCTGTCAAGGAGAAAAGATTAATCGCCTATAGAGGGAAACCAATTAGAATCACCTCAGATTTCTCAGCAGAGACAATCAAAGCAAGAAGAGCCTGGAATGATGTATGCTATGCCCTAAAATCAAACAACTATCAACCAAGAATACTGTACCCAGCTAAACTCTCCATAACTGAAGGCCAAATACAAAACCTTCCATAGCAAAGAAAAATTGAAACAATATATGTCCACCAAAGAAGCCCTACAAAAGAATATTTTTTTAATTTTTCACCACATTTTATTAATTATTAATTTTTCCAACATTATTAAACTGCAATTGATTTTTATTTCTGCATATTGTAAGGTATATTAAATATGTAGGTTTCATTAGATAGCCGATGAAGAGAACACCACGTGCTATTCAGGTAGGAAAAGAAGTTTATTTGCCGAACTGCTGATTCGTAAATATGTCTTACACATAGAAAACCAACAAGACCACAATAAAGGCCAAGAAACTGCACCCAAACTGAGAATCCAAGAACCATAGGAAGAACCCAGTAGGTGCAGCCCCAAGAAGGTGGTTTGAATAGAAGGAATTCCCAAATATCTCTCAGTCCTATCTCTCAACTTAACGGACTTAACTCTCCAATTAAGGGACATAGACTGTCAAGTTGGACAAAAAAGCAAGATCCTTCTACCTGTTGCCTTCAGGAGTCACATCTTGCCCATAAAAACGTACACATTTTCAAAGTTAAAAGCTGGAACAAAATCTACCAAGCAAATGGCCCCCATAAACAGGCGGGAGTTGTAATCCTAATATCAGATAAAATAGACTTCAAATTAAAAATTGTGGAAAGAGATAAAGAAGTTCACTACATACTAATGAAAGGATTTCTCCTTCAGGAGGATATTACAATTCTAAATATTTATTCACCAAACACCGGAGCACCCAAAATTATCCAAGAAACAGTACTTTCCCTCAAATCCCACATAGATCCAAAGACATTAATTGTTGGGGATTTTAACATAGTACTTTCCCAACTAGATAGATCAACTCAGCAAAATCTCAACAGAGAAACCCCAGATCTAAACAAGTGCATAGATCAACTAGATTTAACAGCTATCAGCATCAGAATACACATTATTCTCAGCAGCCCAGGAACCATTTTAAAATATAGACCACATTTTAGGCCACAAAGCAAACGTCTAAATTCTGAAACATGGAAATTATACCTTGCATTCTCTCAGACCACAAGGAAGTAAAAATAGAACTCAACACCAAAAGCCACCAAAGAAAGTCCAGTAACACTTGGAGGCTGAACAACACACTGCTGAATCATGAATGGGTCATGGAAGAGATTAGAAAGGAAATTCAAATGTTCATGATATTCAACAAAATTAGCACACAAATTACCAGCTCCTCTGGGACACAGCAAAGGCAGTACTCAGGGGCACGTTTATAGCTCTGAGTTCCTATATCAACAAATTGGAGAGATCTGAAAACAACAATTTGATGAGACATCTGAACCTCCTTGAAAAAGAACAGCAAGATAAACCCCAATCCAGTAGACAGAAAGAAATAATTAAAATTAAATCAGAATTAAGTGAATTAGAATCCAAAAATCTATAGAAAGAATCAACAAAACAAAGAGTTAGTTCTTCAAAAAAATTAACAAAATTGACAGACCCTTAGAAAATCTCATCAGAAAAAGAATAGAACACAACCAAATAAACTCAGAGATGAGAATGGAAACATCACCAAAGAAACAACCAAGATTCAGAACATTATAAGAGAATACTTCTCAAAACTTTATGGTAATAAGTTTTAGAACTTGGCAGAAATGGACCTTTTCCTAGCAAATATTGACATGCCAAAACTAAACCAAGATCAGTTACCAGGCCCATATCAAGCATTGAAATAGAAACAGCAATAAAAGACCTCCCATCTAAGAAATGTCCAGGACCAGATAGTTTTACAGCGGAATTATACAAGGCCTTCCAAACAGCGCTCACACCAATACTCACTCATCCAACTCTTCAATGAAATTAAAAGAGAAATTTCACTACCGAACACATTCTATGAAGCCATCATAACCCTCATCCCAAAACCAGGCAGGGCCTCATCAAAGAAAGAGAACTATAGACCCTTTTCTTTCATGAACATTGATGCAAAACTTCTCAACACAATATTGGCCAATCAACTTCAACAATTCACCCAAAAAATCATACACCACGATCAAACAGGGTTCATTTCAGGGATGCAAAGCTGGTTCAATATACGCAAACCAATTGATATAACTCATCACATCAACAGGAGCAAGAATAAGAACCACATGGTTATCTCAATAGATGCAGAAAAAGCATTTAACAAGATCCAACACCCCTTTATGATGAAGGTTTTGGAAAAAATAGGAATTCTTGGAACAAATCAAAAGGACATTGAGATACCACCTCACTCCAATTAGAATGGCTAAAATCAAGAACTCTAAAAACAACAGATGCTGGAGGGGATTTGGACAGAAGGGAACCTTACTGCATTGCTGGTGGGAGTGTAAACTTGTTCAACCACTTTGGAAAGTAGTATTGAGGTTCCTCAAAAGACTCCACATAGAGCCCCCCTATGACCTAGCAATCCCACTTTTGGGCATTTATCCAAATGTTTACAAACAAGACCACATTAAAACTACCAGCATGACTATGTTTATTGCAGCACTATTTACTATAGCTAAGATATGGAATCAACCCAGATGCTCCTCAGTAGATGAATGGATCAAGAAAATGTGGCATAAATACACAATGGAATTCTATGCCTCCATCAGAAATAATGACATTGGCCCATTTGTTTGGAAATGGAAAGGCTTGGAAAAAAATATATTAAGTGAAGTAAGCCAGGCCCAAAGAAACATAGTTCCCATGGTTTCTCTTATTTGCAATATCTAGTATGTGTATGCATCAAGCAGATAAGGTCAGATAAGGTGATGCTAGGTAAATGATCCTTAAGATGTGTATTGAAATGTTTTTTTTTCTTTCATTCGATTGATTCTAACACATTTATAAGATTATTTCTTTGTTGCTTTGTATGTTCCTCCTTCACAGTATAATCCCTGCTTTCACTGTATTTTATGTCGGTATAATTTGTAGCGGGGAAGGGGAAAAACACAGCGTTTAAATGGGGATACAGGTAGACCCATTGCAACAATGAGATATACAAGTCATTATGTTGAAAATGAAATTTACAACTTTGGTGCGGAGGGGGGGTGTTGGGGAGGCTGGAGGTAGCGGAGAGGATTGGCAGGGGAACGGGGGTGGGGGGGAAGATGGGAAGGGATGGGAAGTAGAAAGAAAGGAGCAGGCTACAATGCTTGATAATAAATGTACTCATTATCTTGCCCATGTCATTGTAACCCCTCTGTACAGTAGTTTCACAATAAAAAAAAATTAGAAGAAAAAGAAAAAAAAAGAAAAATGCACACATACATTTCGACTTATTTGATGTATTTTGATATCATTTATCTCTTGTCCTTTGGGGATGAGGAAAATTGGAGATTAGAACATTTTTTTCAAGACCATCCTCTTTTTCTTTCTCTTTTTCTACCTCTTGCTGCTCCTCTTCCTCATCTTCCTCCTCCTCCTCTTTTGCTCCCTCCCTCTTCTATGTCCTCTTGCTCTCTGTTTGGGAAAGCCTCAAATTGATTGTTGGTTTGTTTGTTTAGAAATGTTTCCTAAGGTTTTGATTCTTGCATAGACCATCCTGATTCCTCCCTTGGGAAAGCTGAATGCATAGAGGGAGCCGATGGTGGCAAAGCAAGTTTATACTTGGAGGTTCGCTTCCATGGCATGGGCCAGGCCTGGCTGGGTTGTCTCTCTCTTGCCTATGGAATGGAGCCTCAGGGAGAGGTGATGAAAAACCCAGTCAAGAAGAAGAAAGGAAGTGAAGAGAGACAAGAAAAGCAGGAAAAAATAGTGGAGGAAAGATGAAGGAAGAAAGAAGTACGGCACAGAAGGTGGGAGGAAGATGGAAAGGGAGGGAAGAAGGAGGCAGGGGAGCCAGGAGGGTGAGGAGAAAGGCGACAGGAAGGGAAAAGAAAAGGAAGCAAGGATAGAACAAGGAGGCAAGGGAAGGGGGACAGAAAGATGGAATACAAAAGGAAGGAGAGACCAGCTAGCAAGGAGGAGGGAGCAAACAGGATGGAAGGAAGGAAATCAGAGGGGAATATTAAAGGGGGGGGGGAAAGAAACAAGGTGGAAGAGAGAGTGTGGTAGGAAGGAAAGAAAGAAGAAAGGAAGAGATGAAGGAAGGATGGAACATGGAAAATAAGGAAGAAGTGAAGGACAGAAGAAGGAAGGAGGGATGGAAGGGAGAAAGAAGGAGAAATGGTGGAAAGAAAGGGAGGAAGGAGGGAAAGAAGAAAGAGATGAAGGAAAAAGACAGGCAGAAAGTGTGGAAGGTAGTGAAGGAGGGTAGAAAAGAGGAAGAAGGGAATGAAAGGAGGGAGGAGAGAAGGAAGGAAGAAGGAAGGAAGGGAGGAAAGCAGAGAAGAAAGAGGGAAGGAGACAAGGAAAGGAAGAAGGAAAGTAATTAAAGAGGGAGGATATTGGGTAGGAAGGGGGGAATTAAAATGCGAGTGAGGAAGGAAGGACGAAAGAAAGGGAGGAAAAAGGGAAGAAGAATAGTAAACTGGAAGTAAGGAAGGAATATAAGGAAGGAAAGAGGATTTGATAAAGGCACACTCTGGAGGGACTATTTCGGTTCAGAGTCCTCACATGTCTACGGTGGGTTGTCTGAACTGACTTGGAATCCCTCCTAAGTCTCGCTGGCCATATGGATGTCCAGTGACCTGGATTCTCACCTTGGCATCGGAGGGGCTAAAGTCTGGAAAATACTTGTAATGTTGTTCTTGTAAAAGTGAAGGGGAATTTGAAGGCAAATGGATCTCAATTTCAACTCCATACAATTCTGCATTGCCAGTTCATGCCCAGCCAGTATTGTTGATCCAGAGCATGACTATATCTGAGCCAGGGTCTAGGCAGGAATAAATTTACACAAATGACAAGGAGAAGGAAGGGGGAAAAGAGGCTACTGGTGGCCAGCATTTGTTGGTTGTCTTCTCCACAGAGTGTTCTGGGTCTTATCTGATTTATCCCCCAGTGCCCCGGGAAAGATTGGGGGAGGGCAAGACATAGGGCAGCTGCCCCCCTCCTCTTTGTCCTCCTCTTCCTTTACCTCCATTGCCTCCAAAGTGGCCATGACTCCCACTGGATTACCATTGTAGAAAGGCATAGAGCCATGCTGCCGCCAGTTCATCCAAAGGAGGCCAGCAGAAAACCCTGCACCAGGATCAGGAAGCCCTGGGAAGAGAGTGTGAAAGCAGGAGGGAAGGAGTAGGGAAGGATGAGAGATACTTATCAGTCACAGGAACGGAATGAGATCTAGGACTTTGGGTCTCATCAGAGGCAAAATTCCATTTGTGACGATCACTGGTGATCTGAAATCACTCAGAAAAGATGGGTTGGTTGACTGGTCTGTTTGTATGTTATTTGGGGGTTTGTTGAGTTGATTGGGTGGTTGGTGGGTGACTTGGTAGGTTGATTAATTACCTAGAGCAACACTTCTTTTCTCATTTGATAGTTCTTATAAGAGTCTCTGTCAAATCTATGTCCAGGCTCTATCAAAAAATGATATTCAGTGGGGCTTGGATGGTATCCGAGTGGTAGAGTGCTAGCCTTGCATGCTTGAGGCCCTGGGTATGATTCCTCAGCACCACATAAGCAAAAAATAAAAAAGCCAGAGGTGGCGCTGTGACTCAAGTGGCAGAGCGCTAGCCTTGAGCTGAATTGCTGAGGGACAGCGCCCAGGCCCAGAGTTCAGGCCCCATGACCAGCCACCCCCCCCCCCCAAAAAAAGACAAAGATCTCAATCTCCTTCTTTGATATGATTTCATACATTAAAAACTAGTATGAGGTCCCATGATTTTTTAGTCAAACGTTAGAAATATACATATATTCAGAATTTTCGCCTCTGTTTAAACAAATAATATTTACTTATTTATACTTGATGAATGAATACAAAGGGTGATAGAAAGGATATTTGAAAAGATCCCAAATTTGGCATCACAGGCAGAATCTGTGTCTGTCCTACAGCTCTAGGACTTATTGTAGCAGGTTTTTTTTTTTTTTGGGGGGGGGGGGTCCGGTTGTGGGCCTGAACTCTGGGCCTGGGCGCTGTCCCTCAGCTCTTCAGCTCAAGACTAGCGCTCTACCATTTGAGCCATACTGCCACTTCCGGCTTATTTTCTTTTTGCTTATGTGCTGCTGAGGAATCTAACCCAGGGCCTCAGGCATTCAAGGCTAGCGCTCTACCACTGAGCCACCTTCCCAGCCCCATATTGTAACAGTTTTAAATTAAGAAATAAAAATTTTCTACAAAACGTTTTGTCACCTTTCAGATATTGTGAGGATTTTGATCAAAGAGGAATTTTGCAATCAATACCGTAGATACAGAAAAAACATCATGAATCTCTCCATCTTTATAACCACAGCCTGAAAGCTAAAAGATACAAGCTGAATTCAGGTAATATGATAATAAGTGGATGTCATAATATATTAAAAATTAACCTTTAAAAATGTCAGTAATTTACGTATTCGCCATTAGGCAATAGTGAGTAACAGAAACCATATCCAAAGTTTGTGGAATCTGGTAAGTACAGTATAAAATACTTGTCCATTCCAAAACATCTTGCCTATGCTCTGCTCTAGAAATACACAAATTGAAATTCCACTGTCATAGTTTCCTTTACATTCTGCTGAGATTTCAGAAATACAGAAGTCTCTCCAAGATATTTCTTTCCAACAATTCTCACATCAGTCACATACTTTTTCAACAGTTATCTTAAAAATATACCCAAATTTATCTATGAACTGGAGAGTTACTGTGGTACCACCATTTTCCACTGAAACATTAAATTTCTGCACTTCATCAGATGATACTGGAACGTGCACGACCTTGTGCTTTGATTTTATCATAGGAACACTGAAATAAAATCTCAGGATCCATGAACTCCTCTGAAAATGAATAAAGTGAGTAAAAAGAATATATTGGGGAAAATAAAAATCTTTGCTCTTTTTCCTTTTAAGACCAACACACTACCTTAGGATTCCATACTAGGGGAATGAAGATTCAAAATTTGAGAAGAGTATTACTGTGGGAATTAACTTATGATATACTCCTTCACTTCTCTTTATATTGTGATTACTTTTATATTTTATGAATATATACATTCTAGTTATATTGAGTCAATTGGCATTGTTACCCTATATTATATTCTGAGAGTTTATATTCTCCATAGAGGGCTCATGACTTATCTGCATTTTAACAATTTAATTAGTAAGTTCCCATAATTTACTTGCTTTCTTATATTTCAATCTGGAATATAAAAATTAAAAGTTTTAATTATCAGCATGTCCAAATTTTCAGAGTCCATCAGGAGTAATGCTATCTACCTTGTTCTTTCAGCACCTGTGAATATAACTTCTGTGATACAATAAATGAAGTAAGTAAGGTGAACTCGACCAGGTAAGTAATTTCTAAAAACGTGTACCTTCTTTCATTGTGACAGGCAGGTAAATGTCAGCGATTCCTTTTCTGAGAAAATTTATTGGAGAAAACTCATGACTAAATACTTAAAAATCAGATGTCTTGAATATTGTGATTTCTTTAGTGAAATGAAAAGCAAACAGGTCGAACATATTCACCTCTAAATTTTGTAAATAGACCCATCTGAACTGATATACATTGATTACCCTGTCTACTCCAGAGATTAGGTTCAGTTTTATTAAGCAATACAATTTTAGAACTTTTGAAGTCAACTAATTCCATAATTTTCAGTCATTTTTTTCTTCATCATACACAACAAGTAGAAGAAAATATGTCATGACAATTTTTGAGCACATTTGCAAAAGGTTTTCTGATTTATGGATGTTTGAATTAAACAATTCCATGTACCAACTTTCAAATATCAAACACCTATTAAAATACACACTCAACTGCAGGAGGATTTGAAATTCTTCTACATCTATCTTTTTTTTTTTTTTTAATTTTTGGGTCCGGTCCTGGGGCCTGTAGTCTGGGCCTGTTAACTATCCCGCAGCTCTTCAGCTCAAGGCTAGCGCTCTACCACTTGAGCCACAGCACCAATTCCATATTTTTTTCTTTTTGCTTATGTGGTGACCAAGAGTCTTAAGCATACAAGGCAAAGCTCTACCATGAGCCACCTTCCCAGCCCCTCTATGTCTATCTTGATTCCTACTAGGATATTAAGAACAGTAGAAAGAATCATTCAGATTACTTCTTCTTAGGAAAACTACATACCAAAAATCAAAGGAATCATTGTGAAACATAAGAGTCAAACATTATATTCAGGCTGTAGTAAATTTCTAGCGGCCATGAAGCAGAACAGACTTTTAAATATAGGACCCACATAAATGTGACAGGAATAGAAGTAAGTTTCAACATCAGCAGAAGGGAAATTGTTATTTTCTGAAGTGTGAAGTAAAGAATTATAATTTTTTTATCAATGAACAATAGCACCAACTTGGAGAAAATTTTAGTAAGTAAATATTGGGATATCAGGAGTAGGAAGAAAAAAGCCATTAAGAGAGTAATATCCCAATCTCGTCCAAGAGCCAGATGGATAGCATGTATATATAAGATGTGGAAGAAGGAAATGAGGGCAAGGAACTTGTCTCCTAAAATAACTGGATTAACCAATTTCAGTATTCCTTCCTCCCCAAGATGTTTAATATCCCACAGTAATCGATACTTCTGTGCAGAATCTTAAGTGGGTGCCATGGTTACTGTAATGTAGCCAATAATCGTCGTCACTTCTGCTTAACAAACTGAGGAAAGTTAGCCCTACTTTCATATATGAAAATAACTGCTGGCCTTCTACTGGAAAAAAACATCTCACTTTCTCTTACTGTGAATTGTTATACTATAATTCTGTGGAATAGAAATGGATGAAGATTTAGGAGTAGAATACTGTGAATAGATTGTTCACACACACAAGCACATGCACACACATTTAGGTGTGTGTGTGTATTATAAAGATACTGTACAGAGGTGTTACAGTTTCATGAACATTGTTACCCATCCTTGTTTTTCCATGACCATCCCATTCCTCCGCAGATCCCCAACACCTACCACCCACACCCAAAGTTTTAGTTTGTTTTCAACATATTTCTAAACCATCTTGTTTTTAACATGGGTATTCAAAATTTTGTTATTTCCTTCCCGGCTCCAAACTTGACAAATATATCTACAAGGTGCAGAACACCAAAATCAAGTACAAAGAAACAGGGGTTATAATATGGGGGAAGAAATTGCAAAGAAACAACAACAACAAAATCACGTGCCATATACTTTAAAAGAAGAACAAGAATAACATAATCTTTAGTGGCCCTATCTTCGGGATCATTTCACTTAGCATCTACTTATATGGTCATATGTACATAGGTTTTGACCTCTTGTGCTTGTCCTAGACATATTCTAGGGAAACCATGGGACCAATATTTCTTTGGGTCTGACATACTTGATTTAATATAGTTTTTTTTCCAAGTCTTTCCTTTCCTAACAAATGGGATGGTGTTCATTTTTTCTGATGGAGGCATAGCATTCCAAAATATATATACTTGTATGTACGGTTGTATATATGTATGTATATATCACATTTTTGATTGAATCATCTGCTGAGGGGCATCTGGGTTGGTTCCATATCTTAGAAATGATAAATAACATAGTTGTACTGGTCAGTTTTGTATGTCCTTCTTTGTATTTATTGGGCAAATGCTAAAATTAGAATTGCTGGGTGATAGAGGATCTCAACACAAGTAGTATTTTGAGGAACCTACTTACTGCTTTCCACAGTGGTTGAGCAAGTTTACACTCTCACTAACTTTGCAGGAGTGTTCCCTTTGGGCCACATCTATTCCAGCATCTGTTTATATTAGCTGTTTATATTAGCTTTCTTGATTATACCCATTCTTACTGGGGTAAGGTAGAATCTCATTTTTGCTTTTTCCGTTTTATTTTTAATTAATTTTGGATATATAACCTTTATTGAAAAGAAACTATCAGAGTGGTTACTCTTACATAAGCTAGATAATAAGTCCATTTCATATCTGTCATTGTTACCCACACCTTTGTTTTTCAATTACCATCCCTTTCCTCCCCATCCCCTAACTGCAAAGTTGGTAAGTTCGTTTTTCCCAAAGGCTTTTCTACCTCACTTGGTAGAATTGGTCATACTCTATACTTATTTTAGCATTTTGTTATTTCTCTTTCCTTCCTGAAATGAGAAAAAATCATGTACAAGTTACAGGACACCAGTATCAAATACAGTGACATCAGTGGTGAGATTTTTTTTTATGGCTAAAGAAATGAACCAATTTTTTTATGTATCTATTAGCCATTCTTATTTCCTCTTCAAAGAAGTCTCTCTTTAAATCTATAGCCAACTTATTAATCATGTGGTTGTTTCTTTGAGGATTTGTTGTTGGGAGATTTAAGTTTTTAAATGATATAATTTATATATATATAAATTTTGTATATTAGACAATTTTATATATTAGACCCTTGGCCATTGTATTGCTAGTGGAGATCTTCTTCCAATCCATGGCCTTTTTATTGATCTTGCTTCCTATATCCTTTGCCATGCATAAGATCTGCAGTTTCACAAAATCCCATTTGTCCAACCTATCCTTTATTTGTGGAGTTTATGGTTCTTCATTAAGAAAAATTTGGCCTGTGCCAAGAAGCTTTAGTGTTTCTATTATTCCTCCCTTTATGTTTTCAGGGTATCTTCTTTGACCTCGAAGTCATTGATCCGTTTGGACATGGTTCTGTTGCAGGGTGATATATACATATCTAGCTTTAGTTTTGTACAGTTGTTTAACAAATTTTGCCACCACCATTTACTGAAGAAGCTGTTCTTCCTCTATTCTACTTTTTTTGACTCCCTGATCGAAGATTAGGTGGTCATAGGTCTGAGGGTTCATTTTTGTGTCTACAGTTTTATTCCATTTGTCCTCAGATCTGTTCATGTACCAGTACCAAGCTGCTTTAATTACTATATCTTTGTAGTAGAGTTTGAAGTTTGGTTTGGTATTCTTCCTGCATTGTTCTTTCTTCTAAAGATATTTTTGCTATCTTGGTTTTGTTGTTGTTGTTGTTCCATAAGGATATTTGGATTACTTCTTCCATTTTCTTGAGGAATGAGGATGGGAAATTAACAGATATCACATTGAATTAGTAGATAGCCCTTTTCAGTATATTAGGGAAATTAATAGATATCACATTGTATTAGTAGATAGCACTTTTCACGTTATTAATCCTTCCAATCGAGCAGAAGGAGAGAGTTTTCCACTTCCTTAGTTATGCTTTAAGTTCCTTTTTCTGGTTTTTAAAGTTTTCACCATTGACGTTCATCACTTATTTAATTAACTCCTAGGATTTTGCTTTTTGTCCCACAATTTTCATCTAGACATCAACTACTCCTTCATTGTAAGTGCTTCTGCCTAAATATTAACATTCTTTCAATGGTCTATGCAGCTGAAATAAACAGAATTTAAGCCATATTATTTTCTTCATTTCCTTACTTTCATTATTTTCTAGTATTAGCTCGGGAAAAAGTTGAACATGGATTTTTGGGACACAATCAGGCAGATTTTCTACTCCAAATTGACTTGTGTTATATTTGTTCACTGTTTCTACATAAAATTTTCATGCACATTCTCAGTCACCATTCTGACATGAAGTTGATACTCTTGTTCAAGCTTTGTTGTCTCCTCAGTTTTTTTTCAACATAGGGCCTTGTACATCTCATTGTTAAAATGGGTTAAACTATATCCCTATTTAAAAATTTTGTTTTGTTCCTTGCCTTCCCCAAAGTATACCAACATCAAATACAGTGAAAGGAGGAGTTATACAAAGAGTAAAAAACCACATGGTACCTTAGAAACAATAGCAAGAAAGGAAGAAACACTTGTCTTCATATATTGGGGTTCATTTTGCTTAACGTCATGTTTTGTGAACTTTTCTGCTTCTCTAGACATGTACTAGTTATTGCAAATAAGAGAAACCAAAGGACCTATTTTTCTTTGGGCCGAGCTTACTTCACTTAATATCATGTGATAAAAATTGTACTGATTACCTTGCTCTGTAACAGTAATCCCTCTGTACCATAACTTTCACAATAAAAAACTTACTGAAGAAAAAGAAGTTGACATCCATATACTGAGGAAAAACTATGTCAGAATAACAGTGATTATTTATTTTCCAGACTGTCAATTTCTATAGGTTTCTGAGAGAGTATTTTCAAATCAATTTTTTTTGTTATTCAATTTCTGACACAAATATTGTTTTGCCCCCTTATAGATATGCTTTATTTGTATATATCTTAATCATTCATATCAAATTCATATGATCCAAAGTAACTGTAAAATGGGCTAAAATTTCTCACAGTAAGTACTAGCAAAAGTTGAATAAAAAAAACATGAAAAAGAAAATCTCCCAGAAGGATTTTAATTTATATATCATTTATTTTTTATTACACAAATAGTAACGTCAAGGGGCTGGGAAGGTGGCTCAGTGGTAAAGCGCTTGCGTTGCATGCATGAGGCCCTGGGTTCAATTCCTCAGCACCACATAAGCAGAAAAAAATCCGGAAGTGGCACTGTGGCTCAAGTGGTAGAGCACTTGAGCGGAAGAGCTGAGGGATAGCACCCAGGCCCAGAGCTCAGGCCCCACTACTAGACATCAAAAAAATAGTAATGTCAATATATAATGTAAATATAAACATAGAACATATAGTGACATATCTGTGACTGTGTGGTTTTATTTATATACATACACACTTTTACATTGAAGTTACATTATATCAACAATTATATAAATTGCTTACAAATATGTAGGACATAAATAATAATTGCATAATTATATATATTTATATGTATAAATATATTTGTATATATGATGTTGTACAGAGGAATTACAGATATATGAGGAGGGTAATGAGTCCGTTTAGTAGAGATCATTATTACCTCGTATTTTGTTTTTCTCCACCATCACTTCCCACACCACTTCTCCAACTCCTCTCATCCCCCCAAACTCCAACATTGTAATGTTCATTTTTATCATAATGTATTGTACATCTCATCATCAACATGGGTCAATCTGCATCATTATTTAAGCATTCCCCCATATTCCTTCCCCTTCACAAATTACAAAAATGTTTATGCAAGGTGCAGAACACCAGCATCAAATCCAGTGAAAATAGAGATTATACCATGGGGCAAGAATATACAAAAGCAATAAAAAAAATCACATGCTGGAAAAAAAAACTAACTACCTGCCGTGGGGTATATTTTGCCTAACATTACCTCATGTGCTCATAGGTGCATAGCCTTTGGCCTACTCTGCTTGTCCTGTATATGTACTAGTCATTGCAAACAAGGGGAACCATGGGACCTATGCTTCTCTTGACCTGGCTTACCTCATTTAGTATAATTTATTCCAAGGCTTTCTAATTCCTAACAAATGAGGCAATGACATTCTCCCTGACAGAGGCATTGAAATACATTATATACATGTATAGAGAGTTCCATTATGTGTGTGTGTGTGTATAGAAAGATAGATAGGTAGATAGATAGATAGATAGATAGATAGATAGATAGATAGATAGATAGATAGATAGATAGATTTGTGTATATACATATATTACATTTTCTTGATCCATTCATCTACTGATGGGCATCAATGATGATTCCATATCATAGCTATGGTAAATAATGCTGCAATAAACATGGATATGTTGGTAGCTTTGATATGACTTTGTTTGATGGTTTGGATGAATGCAAAAAAAAAATGGGATTGCTGGGTCATAAAGAAGCTCTATGTGCAGATTTTGAAGAACCTCCATACTGCTTTCCAAAATGTTGAGCAAATTTAAACTCCCAACTACAATGCAGTAGTTTTCCCTTTTGGGCACATTCCCTACAGTATCTGTTGTTGCTAGATTTCTTGATTATAGCCATTCTAACTGGGATGAGGTGGAATCTCAATGTTGTCTTGATTTGCATTTTTTCCATGTCTATTGGACCTTCTTATTTCCTTTTCAGAGAAGTGTCTCTTTAAGTCTCTGGCCAATATATTATTCGGGCAGTTGTTTCTTTGAGGATTTCTTGTTGGGATTGAGTTTTTGAGTTTTAAGTACATTTTACATATGAGACCTTTGTCCGTTCTATGGCTAGTGAATTCTTCTCCCAGTCTGTGGGCTTTCTGTTGATCTTGCTAGCTATGTCCTTTGCTATGCAGAAGCTCTGCAGTTTCATTTAATTCCCTTTTTCCAAGCTCTCTTTGATTTGTTGTGCTTCTGGGTCTCTATTAAGAAAATTTCGGCCTGTGCCAAGGAGTCCATAGTTTCTCGTATTCCTTCCTGTAATGTGTTCAACGGAGTCTGCTTTTATTTCTAGATCTTTGATCCATTTGGAGTGGATTCTGTTCCAGGGTGACTTATACGGATCTAGTTTTAGTTTTCTACAAGTAGTTAAGCAATTGTGCCCACACCACTTACTGAAAAGGCTGTCATTCTTCGATTCTAATTCTTTAGATCCTTTGTCAAATATTAGGTGCTATAGGTCTGTTAGTTCATTTCTGGATCTTCAGTCGTATCCCACTGGTCCTCAGGTCTATTCTTGTGGCAAACTACGGCTTTTTAGCAGAATTTGAAGATTGGAATTGATATTCCTCCAGAGATGTTCTTTCTTCTGTGGTCTGTCTTTACTATTTGGGGTCTTTTTTTTTGTCCCATTGGTATCGTTGGATTGCTTCTTCTATTTCATTGAAGAATGGGGTTGGCATATTGATACCTGTCTCATTGAATTGGTAGATAGCATTTGGAAGTATTGTCATTTTCATAATTTTAATTCCCCCAACCCAGGAACACGGGAGTTTTTTCCACTTGCTTATTTCTCTATAATTTCATTTTTCAGGGATTTAAGGTTTTTATCATACAGGTCCTTCACCTATATTGTTAAGTTAATTTCTAAGTATTTTATTTTTTGTGGGGCTATTACAAATGGGGTTGATTTCTTAATTTCACTCTTGCTCTTCTCGTTATTTGCATACAGGAAAGCCATTCATTTCAGAGGGTTAATTTTATACACTGCTCATATGCCAAAGTTTCCAATCAGCTCAAGCAACTTGGGAGTGTAGTCCATGGGGTTCTTTAAATACAAGATCATGCCATCTGCTAAGAGGGAGTGTTTTACTTAATTTTTCCCTGTTTGAATCCTCCTTATGTTTGAATCTTCCCTTATTTCCCTAGGTAGGCTTTTGAATACTAGTTAGAAGTGGAGTGGAGAGAGTGGACATCCTTCTCTCATTCTTGAATTTAGAGGAAATGGCCTAATCTTTTCACCATTAAGTAAAAAGATGGATGTAGGTTTGTCACAATAGCCTTATTATATTGAGGAATGTTCAATGGATTCTTACTACTGTTTTTAATGTAGTTTTAATACCCTAGGTAATACCTTTGTTTCTATTGTATGTTATGCCCCCATGGTATAAGCCCTGTTTTCACTGGATTTGATGCTGCTGCTCTGCACAATGTATATATACCTTTTTAATTTGGGGAGGGTAAGGGATATAGAAGAATGCTTAAATGAGGATGCAAGCTGACCCATTGTGATGACGAGATGTATCGGAAATTATATTGAAAATGATCTTTACAATGAAGAGGTTGGGGGGAGAGGAATAAGAGAAGTGTGGAGGGAAATGATGGTAGGGTGAAAATAAAGGAGGAGGTAACAATGCTCGCTATGAAATTCATTCATTCCCTAATCATGTAATTTCAACAACTCTGTTCAACATTTTCACAATAAAAACATATTAAAAAAATTTTAAAAGGTGCACACAGGCTGAGTAACAGCAAAATGATTTAATGAAAATTTTCCTTTGTTGTAATACTAGAGTTGAAATGACAAGCCACTAAATGATTCAATGTCCACAAATCGATGCTCACAAGCCACAGTTATCTGATATAAATATTCATAAACTGCTAAGTTATAGGGAATACCTGCACCCTCTAAAATCAAGACCTTCATCCATCTCTGAACAATTTATCTGGCATTCAGTATCTTGTACAGGTGTTTTATGCCTGGACAAAATTTTAGCACAGAATCTGCAAATGTAGTCAGTGATAACTGGTCTACCCACTGCAAATAGGGTTCCATTTCTTGCCTTGGACACATGTTGAAAAATGTATAAATCTATGAAAAATTAGCTGTTTCTTAGTTATCTTTGTTTTATCTGTAAGGGCAGAAACAATCTCTTTATATTCTCACATCTTTCCATTTTACTATGCCATGTGAGAGGTTTCTCCTTATATTGGTTCCTTGAGATATCGGTAGTCACTACACAATATGAATACAAAAAGTTTAGCTTCACCCGCAAAGTCTCTTTTCAGGATTTCATTAAGTATTAGGATGGAATCAGTCACAAGAATTGTACTCAATTTCAAAGGTTTCTGCAAAGAGTACACCCAGTATTTTCTACTAGTCAATAAGAAAAATAATGTTGCCTTTATATGTTCATCACCAGAAACCACCTGTATCAAAACGACCATATCTGGTGATCATCTGAACTCACATATATAACCTATATTTCATTTTTCCAACATTCTTTCAAATTGTAGATCCTCATAAAATATACCTACAGAACCAGTACAATTAGCAACAGGAATGCTTTTAGTGTATTATTTACTCGTATGTAGAACTATCTGAAAATAAATTGTACTTTTAGAAAGAAAAAATCTGTATAACACTAGTTTATATGAACAATGAAAGATTTTATGTGCAGCACAAATACAACAAGTAGAACATAATGATTGCACTCATTTGTAAAATGTATTTCAGAAATCGGTAAGATCTTGGGTAGCATTTGCTTATGGCACATCAGTACTTTCAACAGGTACAGAAAGTAGAGATTTCAGCATTTATCCTAATTGTATAATAGAAGATTGTAACTTAACCTTGACTCAAGTCAGAAAAATGACAAAATCCTTATCCTACAATTCTCTTGAAGTAGTATTTTTGAAAACCCAACATTTCATTGATCTCAAATCAAATGATATTTGATATGTATGTTTCCCATCACTCTGACAAAGAGGTAGAAAGATAGAGGACTTCCTTGACTCACATTCTTCTGCATATTTCAAGCATTTTTGTTTGCTCATTTTCTAAATATTCAAAATGCTTTTCATATAGTTCTCATTATTTTACTAGGGTATTGGAATTCTGAAATCATATGGCCAAGATGATCTTCCCCTAAAATGAACTATAATAAATGATATTTGAAAGAGAATTTGATCTATGAATATAGATCTTTAATTTTGAATTCGTGACTATTATTACATTGTTGGATTCTTTATCTCATACTAAAATAAATCAGTCAAACACTTTGCATGTCCATTTAGTCAATTAATTTTGAACCAAACAGATTGGAACAAAGGTTTATATCTTCAATTTTAATCATCACCAAAGTAGAGGAAACAAAGAATATCAAACTACACAGTAATAATTTTATATGAGGTACTTATTCCTGAGCAGTATATATTGAATGGATTTTGAGACAAGATTTAAGTCTTATTAGTTGACTTGTGTAGTAAGTTTCACAACTCTCTTTTTGTCCCTTGGGTTCAGATTATTTGGATCTTCACTTCTAAACAATCAAGAGAAAAGTGAGCATTTATTTGAAAAAGAATTGCATGTGTTTAAGATATCCTTTTGAGATGAACAGAAAATCTCAAAAGCTCTAAATATATATATATATAAATATACACACATATATACATCTACATCTACATATTTATATATACATACACACATCTATACATACACACGTCTATACATATATACATCTACATATATATGCATATATATGTACACACACACATACACACATATAGATATGAAATATGATGGAAAGCAAACCTAAACCAAAGATATTCCTACTGGGGGTTTATCTTTTTTCTATATTAGTTCTTTTTAATTTTACTGTACTATGTGAATTTTTGTTTATATTTTATTGTCTTTCTTCTATTGCAGATCCCTGTTGTCATTCTACTTTATTTTGATACCAAACAAGGATATTAATAGGGCTTGTTATAGAAACCAGAATTTTAAAAATAGGACTTGGATAATTTGCCTAACATTTTCTTGCACTTTCTTAAAATTTTTTATTAAATAAGTAGCTACTTAAAATTAAGAGAATTATACATAGGTACTGACATTCTCATTACTTCCCAAGTGAATTGTGTATGTGATACATAATACTAGGCTTTCTATCAGTTCTATGATTTAGGTCTACCTTTGGTTAAATTTTAATTTCATTTTCAAGGAAAGGTACAGAGGAAGTATCACTAAATCAGTAAGGGACTGAGTGACATTCTTGTGATACCTTTTAAACCCTTCCACATTTTTCTCTCTGTTTCCTTCCCCAATATCCCATCTCACAAGTTGTATGGATCATATCCAACATATTGTCTTGTGAGTATTGTTACATATGCCATTTCCATATTGTTTTTAACACTAGTTGTTGCATGAGTTCTACCAGAGTTTTGAGAGCACCATCACCATTTTATCACAGATGATCACAGAGTAAATTGATTATTGTAGTAAGAATGCTTTAGATTGCAGTAGTTACTGGTATTGACTGAAGAAGAAGTGCTACAAAGTGGGAGAACACATGCCGAAATATTTTAAGAATTTGATTTGTCAAAAATATAGAAGGTTGCAATGCTTGATAAGAAATGTACACATTATCCTGCCCATGTAATTGTAACCCCTCTGTACAGTATGTTCACAAAAAAATAAAATTAAATTAAAAAATATTGAAAATAGCAATACATATAATTATATTATGTGATATAATATATAAACTTTAGAAAATATTCCACTGCCTGTTACAACTTTGGGCAAATTACACTTACACCGACACACACCATCCATCCCCCCCAAAAAAAGAAATTATACAAGCAAAGTGTCTGTGAATTTCACTTCGGAAGTACAAATCCAAAATTTTAGCTGTAATTCTCTTTAATTTACTTCCTTTCATTTTCTTTTAACTTGGATGAATTATTGATTACATTATATTTGATAAAGAATACATTCTTTTGGATGGAAATTACAGTATAATAAAAGGGTAATGATGTTGTTATTAGTTTTTGTTTTCCTTTTCTTTTTGTCTTAGGGCACTTCAGTTTTGAAACCACAGTGAAAGCTTATTATTTCATGACATTTGTTTTTTCACTTGAAATCAGAATGTACTTCACAATAATGTTTCAGGGATTAAGTCATTCTGAATATCAATAAATGTGAAGTTAACCTTATATATTAGGTCAGTTTAATTGCTTTTCACTTTCTGCCTAAATCAATTGAATTCCATCCTTGAAAATAGAGAAAAGATGATCGTTCTTTAGCAGAGTTTTTTCTTTTTTAGCATTTAACACTAACAAATTTTAATGTGAAACATAATATTGCGTATATCTACTTTACATCTTGCTCATATTTTCAGTGTCCTTCAGGGGATATTATGTTCTTTCGAGAATTGAAAAGAGCAAAAACGCACAATGCAATAATATTCATATGTGATACATCTACCTCTACCTCAAACAGATTGACAGGGTATTTGAATGCCGTAATCAATTCGTTTCTGTTTTCTGTTTGGTATTATTTAGCATCGTAGTTTTTAAAATATTTCCGTCAGAAGATGCTTTACAGAGAATTTATATTTATATCAGTAATGAGTACGTTTCTTGTCGAGCGTTGTTAAGCCCTCATTTTTTTCTGTACTATCGTTTCTTTCCTTCATCTTCACCACTCCTCCTACCCAAAGCTGCAATGTTGATTTCCAACATGGTGTCCTTTGAGTATCATTACTCCAATGAGTCATCCTGTGTTCTTAATTTAGGAAATTGTTACTCTCCTTGCCCTCCAAAAATTACACAAAATGATATACAAAATGGTACCAAAATCAAATACAATGAAAACAGGAATATACCATTGGAGGAAGAATATCAAGTACATTAAAATGAAGAACAAAGGAAAGCTCTTCTGTACTTATCTTGAGTTTCATTTAACATAGCATCTCTTCAAGTTTTATGATTTTTATAGTAAAAATAGTGTACAGAAGGAGTATCGTTATATGAGTATGGTAATGAGTACATTTCCTGTCAAGCATTGTTATCTCCACCTTTGTTTTTCCCCTACAATCCCTTCCACACACACACACACACACACACACACACACACACACACACACACACACACACACACACATACACACACATACACATCTCCCCCGGTTCCAACAAGATGTAAAGTTCGGTTTCTACATAATGTCTGTACATCCCATTGTTACAGTGAGTCATCCTGTTGTTCCAGAATTTTGTTATTTCCCTTCCTTCCTCAAATTAGAAAATTTGTATATACAATATATAGGGAACCAATATCAAATACAGTGAATACACAGCTTATACCATGCACGAAGAATATATAACAGAAAGAAAAATATCACATAGTACATTTTAGGTACATTAAAATAATAGCAAGGAAGAAAAAACAAGTTCTGTCCCTATCTTGGGGTCCATTTCAGTTAACATCAACTTATAATGTCATTATGGAGATAGCTTTTAAACTTTTCTACTTATGCTCGTCTTATACTAGTTGTTGCAAAGAAGGCAAACCATGGAACATATGTTTCTTTGGGCCTGGCTCAACAACACATCCTCAAAGAAACAACTGCCCAATAAAAAAGTGGGCAAAAGAATTAAAGAGAAACTTTTCTGAAGAGGAAATAAGAATGGTCAATAGACACATGAAAAAATGCTCAACTACTCTATACATAAATGAATGCACATCAAAACCACATTGAGATTCCACGTCAATCCAGTTAGAATGGCTATAGTCAAGAAATCTCATAACAACAAATTCTGGAGGGGATGGGCCCAAAGTGAACCCTACTGCATTATTGGTGGGAGTGTAAACATGTTCAACCATTTAAGAGAGGAGAATGGAGATTCTTCAAAAGACTCCTGAGACAGCTCCCATATGACCCAGCAATCCCACGTTTGGGCATTTATCGAAAAGATCACAAACAGGGCTATACTAAAGTTACCAGCACAACTATGCTTATCACAACATTATTTACAATAGGTGGGATATGGAACCAAACCAGATGTCCCTCAGTAGATGAATGGATTAAGAAAATGTGATATATGTGTACACACACACACATACAAACACACACACACACACAATGGAATTCTATTCCTTGATAAGAAGTATGACATTGTCACAATTGTTAGGAAATTGAAAGAATTGGAAAAAAATTATATAAAGTGTATCGTCAGTTTTAGAGTAATATCATCGCTATCTTTATCTAAATATTGATCTATCGATCAATCTACTACCTATAGCAATCTATATAACTTTGACTTTTCTGCTCCTCTTATAAAATTACCATAGACATAAACTAATTATACCAAATACATCATCAGTTTTGTGTTGATTGTTTGTTAAGGAACGACTCAAATTAGTCTGAAGACAAAGGACATAAACAGGATTTTGAAACTTAGTATATAAGTCACATTAAGAAGAGATTGAAGTTATTTCGAGAAATATATTCAGTAGATGCTGCTGAAATTTAATAACATTATTACCTGCTCAATGAAAACCATCTTGTTATTTAGCTGAAGATTGCAATATCATACATTTCGATATATTTTCATGAATTGTGATATCATTGGTATACTGTTCTTTTGGAAACAAACAATTGATTGTATTATGAAATACTGAATTTGCTGTAAAAACTGGCATGATTTCAAATCTAACAATCTATAATAAAAATTCAAATTCTCATTTCAACTAACCTTGTTGATAATCATCAATGCTCATACTTTAGGATTTCCAGTCCCATAGTAAGAAAAGCATGAAGAAGAGATTGAGATTAATTATTGAATAATAAAAAAATATGCCAACAAACACAATGCATGAGCTATGAAGAAGAAAGGGAATCACTGACGGCTCTGTATTTTTGTATTTCCTTAAAATAGTGATGGAAAAAAACACATATCCAATATCATTTTCCTTCAAATCAATGCAATTTTCAGTTTTCAACAATTT
Source organism: Dipodomys spectabilis (assembly GCF_019054845.1). NCBI lineage: Eukaryota > Metazoa > Chordata > Mammalia > Rodentia > Heteromyidae > Dipodomys > Dipodomys spectabilis. Next base: position 502,613 of record NW_024871114.1, on the reverse strand, counting down.
TTCATTTTACTTACTTTTTTTTTAAGAATCTTTTTAAAAATATTTTATTGTTAAAATACTGGACAGAGGGGTTACAATTACATAGGCAAGAGAATGAGTACATTTCTTATTAAGCATTGTAGTCTCCTCCTTTGTTTCCCCTTCCCATCCCTTCCTATCCACCCCTCGTCCCCCCTACCCAATGTTCCCCACTACCCACCCCCCCACCAAATACTTATTTCAGTTAAGAAAATTTACAATCTCCTTGTGTACAATTTGGATAATGCTGAGAACTCTATTAGCTGTGCATTGTAAAATTACTGATGTGAAATAAGCACAAGCTATCCAATTTCATATGAATTTCGACAATTACACATGTGAGTTCAATCACTAACACAAATTTTCCAGATGGGGTCTTTCATTTTTCATACAAACCTGTGATATGCTTACCTTTCATTCTGAAAATATAATTTGTTTTCAGACTGTGTTGCACATGAATAAATGATACACTGAACACTTTCCTGTTGTTAATTGAATTGGTTCTACAAGAATATTTTCTATAGATCTACTTTGGGAAAGGAAGTTGGAACATTGTAGTTAGTATAGAGATTTGATATGTGAATTCAGATGATGATCAGCAGAAATGGTGGTTTTGAAAATAAGATTTTCTGCGGAGTGCACTTTTAGACAGCCCTATTGAATAACATTAAACATTGGCTACAATATTTGATGCAAACTTTGTACTTGATAAAATTCTTGGAATTGATTCAACACTAATACACGAAATCCTGGAACATGTTCCTGTCCTCCTCATGATCCGTCTCCCCACACTCCTTCCTCCACACCCACATTGTCCTGCTCCTCTTCTTCTTCCTCTTGCTGTTCCTCTTCCTCTTCCCCTCTTCCTACTTTCCTCCTTCATTACTTACTTGTTCCCATTCTTCCCTTTTCCCTGCTTCCCTTCTTCCCATTCTTTTTCATTCCCTCCATCTCTCTTTATCTTCTTTCCTTCTCCCCTGACTTCCTCCATCATTCCCTGCCTTCCTTCATTTCTTTTTCCTTACTTCTTTCCTTCCTTCCTTTCTTCCTTCCTTCCTTCCTTTTTCTCTTCTCTGCTTTCATATTTCATCCTTTTTTCCTACTCTTATTTAACCCCTATCCCCTCGAATCAATGCACACATTATTTCCTATTTTTATTTTCCCTGCCGCTCCCTGCTCCACACCTGCATAAAGATCTGAACTTCAACTTATGAAATTGGGACTGGGCTTGGAACTAATGACCTGGACCTTTAATTCAAAGGCTGGGATTGAACTCTCGAGCTGGGATTTGAACTCATATCCTGGGGATGAAATTCTAGGTCTGAGTCTTGAACCCACAACCTGGGATTTGAACTCAGGGTCTGCACTTTATTTTAAGGTCTGGGAATAGAATTCACAGACTGTTCGTTGAACTAATACTTAGGACCAGATCTCTAATTCTAGGCATTAAGGATCAAGAGCCAGCAGTTGAAGTCAGCTATAGGCCTTAAGCTAAGCCTGGGCCTTGAATTCATAACCTGAGACTTCAACTTCTGACCTGGGATTGAATGAGGCAAGCTTGCATTCAGGGCCTAGGACTTGAATTCACAGACTAGGCATTGAATTTGATTCTGTTTCTTGCACTCACAGCCTTGGCCTTTAACTCCAACCTAGGTCCTTCAATTAATTGTCTCTGCCTTGAACATGGTGACACTGCCTTTCACTAATTTCTGGGTCTTGAATACATGTCGTGGACCATAAGGGTGGGGCCTGGGAATTGAACTCACAATCTGGGCTTTGGTCTAGTGGTCTTGGGCTTAAACCCAGTTCAAGGTCTTGAATTCAGTGGCTTGGCCTTGAATAGGGCTCCAGGGCCTTGAATTTGGACACTCTACAAGGTTCCTGAGCTTCTCTGTGCTTAAGGTTCATGCTCAACCACTCCAGACAAGGCTGTTTTTATGTGTTTCTTCCACGTTGGGGATGTGTTTATATATTTATTTTTGTTTTTGAATCACGAATCTACTTTTCATCCCAGAGAAAAAAAAATCTGCCTCGCTTCATGGTTCTTGCATTTTGTTCTTTTCTTTGTTTATTCTTTACATGTTAGTATTTCCATTTACTTGAAAGTGGAGGGGTAGGCAAGAAGATAGAGAGGGTGTAATTTGTGTGTGTGGAGGCTCTGTACACTTGTATGCTTTCTATGGAAAGGCAGTAGAGTGGATTTTCAGGTTTTCCAGCTCACTGGGGGATAAGTAGGTGGACATGGGACAGAGGAAGGTGTGCACACACAAAAAAGGAAAAGAAGCAGGGCCTAAGTATGAACCACACACAGGCTTCGAGGCCAAGAGAAATTTCAAGAACCAGTCCCAGCCTTGAATAAGTTGTTATCTTTTCCTCCTGTTGTTGTTGGTGTATTCAAATTGATCCCAAACCTCATCCATGTGTACCTCATGAACCTCCTTACTCATCTTGAGATTAGCCTGCTCTGCTGTGGGAAGATCAAACAGCTCTCAAAAATACACCACAAGATTTGTACTGTTCTTGTGGTTTATCTGTTTGTTCTTAAGAAAGAACATAGATTCTTGTGATAAGCCTTTTGTAAACTGGAAGTATCTTCTTTTTTTTTTATTCTTTTTCATTATTGTCCTCTTCCTGCACTTTCTAACTCTTCTCCATGTGTCTGTACTCCTGCTGTCTGTGTGGGAAAGCCTCAACATGATTGTTGTTGGTTTGTTTGTTTACAATGTTTTCCTAACAATTTGCTTCTGCATGGAATATACAAGTTCCTCACTTATGGAAGATGAATGCATAGACTTGGCCAATTGCAGCAGGGCAGATTTATTCTTGTAAGAACCCTTGCACGGCATGGGCCCGGCCCAGCAGGGTTGTGTCTTGCCTAGCGGTAATGCAGCTTCAGGAAGAGAGGATGGAAAACCCAGTATGGAAGAATAAAGGAAGTGAAGGAATGAGAAGGAGGGAAGAAAAGCAGGAGCAAAGGGGGTCGGGAAGATGAAGGATAAAAGATGAAGTACAGGGAAGGAGTGATTGTGTAAAAACGGGATGGAAGAGAGGGTGGGAACAAGGAGGCTGAGGAGAAAGAATGCCAGAAAGGAAAAGCAAGGAAGGAGAGAAGATAGAAAGAAAGGGAAGGGTAAGAGAAAGCTGAGAGACAAAAAAAGAAGAGACAAGGCTAGGAAGGAGGAGCGTGCAAAGAGAAAGAAAAGGAAGGAAAGTTGGGAAAAAGTACAATGGGAAATATAAAGGACAAAGGAAGGAAGGAGAGAGGAGTGAAAAAAGGAAGCAAGGAAGAAGGAAAGATAGAAGGAAGGAAAAAAAGAAGGAAGGAGAGAAATTAGGAAAGAAGTAAGAAGGGAAGTTGGGAAGAAGCAGGAAGGGGAGGAAGAGAAGATGAAGGAAGATGGAAGTATTAGGAGGAGGATGGAGGGCATGAAGAGAGGGAGGAAGCAAGAAGGCAAGAAGCAAGAAAAGTAGGTAGCCAGACAGGAGGGAAGACAGGAAAGAAGAAGGAAATGAAAGCAAGATAGAGAAAAAAAAGGAAGTATGGAAGGGAGAATGGAAGGAAGGAAAGAAGGAAAGAGGGAAAGCAGGAAGGAGGAAGGGAGGAAGAAATGTGGAAGGTAGATAGGAAACAGTGATGGAAGAAAAGGAAGGGGAAAAGGAGGAGGAAATGAAGGAAAGAAAGAAGGAAAGAAACAGAGTCCTGGGAAGATGGCAGAGGAGAAGCTGTGGACTAAACAAGTTCTCTCGCATAGAAAGCAATTTTAGTTTTCCAGTGAACAGTCCTAGGACAGAGAATTACATCAAGTGTGCCATTACAGTACAGAGTTTTGCCAGAGAGGGAAAACCCAGGCAAGGATACAGATCTGAGCACTTGCCAGCAGCGGAGTCTTGGGCTGTGTGGGCAGCCACAGTAGATGTAACCACCATACCTACAACAGAGAAAGTTTGAGACAAAGGCACCAGGCGCAGTAGGCAAGCAGATTCTACTCAATACCAGCAAGAACTGACAAGGAATAGATATTTTTATCCTGCAGATGGCAGACCAGGGACGACCCAGGAACCAACACTCCGGTGTGAGTAGAACCCTGACATCTTCACTCCTTCTCAGGGAAACAGAGGAGGGAAGTCCACTCTTCCTTACTCCACTACTAGAGATATCCATCTTTGATACTGACAAAGGCCCAGCTGAGCAGCTAGGTCCAACTCAGGCCTTGGAAGTAAAAAAAAGTCATTTAGCCGGACACAGGAACCTGACCTGACCTGCCAGGCAATGTTCCACCCAAGGGAAAGTCACCCAGCCCAGGCAGAGATAGATCCACACCTGGAAGTGTGGCTTTCTTCACTGGGTAAACAGAGCCAGAGGTTGCCCCTCCCAATACCAGCCTAGACAATCAATTGAAATACAGTAAATATAAACCCTGAGAATAACTCCAGGCTGGGCTATGTTCTGAGCCCCTCTGGGAAAAGCTACTATTTACTGAAAAGCCTCAACTCTACCCAGAACATAGCTTCATCACAGAATTTCCAAATTAGAGGAAACAGCCATCTCCCTCTTTTATGATACTCAAAGCAGATCTCCCTCCCACTGAACTAGCCTGGGAGGAGGGTCACTAAATGCTGGGTAAAGCAGAACATTTTTCTCCCTCCCCAAATAAACTGAATTAAGAAACCAATCAAGCTACGGGAAAACGAAACATCTGAAGCAGACCAGACACCCCACACAGAGACTAGTTATGGACACAAGGAGATACAGGATTTTCCCATCTACCCCCACCTTCTAGAATCAAAACAGTCTCTTTTGTACCTTTAAAAAAATAAACTAAAAAAAGTTTCTATTAATCTTGTTTTTTCTTTTTTTCTATTTATTTTTTATTTTTCTTTTTCTTTCTCATTCTTTTCACTTTTTCTTCTCTTTTTTTTAAAAGAGAAAGTCAGGAATGGCATGAGCAGGCTGAGAACAAAGAGAACTACAGGAATGCCCTAAAAACAAACAACTATCAACCAATCTGTACCCAGCTAAACTCTCCTTCATAAACGAAGGTCAAATAAAAACCTTCAATAGCAAAGAAAAACTGAAAAAATATATCTCCACCAATCCAGCCTACAATAGATACTTAAAGATGTCCTACACATGGAAAACCAACAAGACCATAAAGAAAGGCCAAGAAATCACACCCAAACCGAGACTCCAAGAACCATAGGAAGAACCCAGTTGTCACAGCCCCCCTAAATGTAGATAAAATGGCAGGATCTCCCAAATACTTCTCAGTTCTCACTCTCAACATTAATGGACTTAACTCTCCAATTATGTAACACACCCAAATAAATAAACTCAGAGATGAGAATGGAAACATCGTCACAGAATTAACAAAGATTCAGAACATTATAAGGGAATACTTAAACATTTATGCTAAAAAGTTCGAGAACTTGGCATAAATGGACATTTTCCTAGCAATACTGACATGCTAAAACTAAACCAAGATGAGTTAAACCAGGTTAACAGGCCCATATCAAGCGGTTAAATAGAAAAAGAAGTAAGACACCCCTCCCCCATGTAAGAAAAGCATAATACCAGGTAGATTTACAGTAGACTTCTACAAGGCCTTCAAAGCAGAGCTCACACCAATAATCCTCCAAATCCTCAATGAAATTGAGAGAAATCTCAATACCCAACTCATTCTATGAAGCCATCATAACACTCATCCTCAAACTAGGCAGGAACTCATCAAAGAAATAGAACTATAGACCCATTTCTTTGATGTACATTGCTGCAAATCTTCTCAAAAAATTTTGGGCAATCGACTTCAACAATTCTTCCAAAAAAATCATACAGCAAGATTAAACAGGATTCATTTCAGGGATGCAAAATTGGTTCAATATAATCTCAATATACAAAAAAAGCACTTGACAAGATCCACCATCCCTTTATGATGAAGGTGCTGGAAAAACTAGAATTCCAGAGAATATTCCCCAATACAATAAAGTCTGTACATGACAAACCTACAGCCAGCATTACACTTAATGGGGAAAAACTAAAGCCATTTCCTCTCAACTCAAGAACGACACAAGGATGTCCACCCTCTCCACTTCTCTTCAGTCTAGTGTTAGAATGACTAGCTACAGCAATAAGGCCAGATGAAAACATGAAAGGGATCCAAAGAGGGAAAGCCGAAATAAAACACTCCCTCTTTGCGTATGACCTGACTTTGTATTTAATGAATCACATGAACTTCACCCACAAATTACTCAAGATGATTCAAAACTTTGGCAAAGTAACCCTCAAAAATCAATGGCTTTTCTGTATGCCTATAATGAGAAATGTGTGCCTGAAATCAGGAAACCAATTGTATTCCTGATAACCTCACAAAAATAAAATACCTAGAAATTAACTTAACCAAAGAAGTGAAGGACCTCTATGATGAAAACTATAAAATCCTGAAAAGGAAATCAAAACAGAACTTTGATAGTGGCAAAACCTCCCATGCTCCTGTGTTGGAAGGATCAACATTGTGAAAATGGCAATACTTCCCAAGGCTATCTACAAATTCAATGTAATGCCTATCAATATTCCAACCTTATTCTTCAAAGAAATACAAGAGACAATCCAAAAATTTATATGGAACAATAAAAGACCCCGAACAGCAAAAACGATCCTGAACAGAAAGAACAGTGCTGGAGGAATATCAATATCAAATGTCAAACTCTACTACAAAGTGATAGTAATCAAAACAGGTTGATACTGGCAAAAGAACAGATTTCCAGACCAATGGAATCGAGTTGAAATCCAAAAAATGAACATACACACATATAGCCATTTAGTCTTTGATAATGGAGTTAAAAAAAATAGAAAGGAAGAAAGGAAACCTCTTCTGTAAATGTTGCTGGCAAAATTGCTTAACTACTTGTAGAAAAGGAAAGCTAGATCCTTATATATCACCCTGCACCAGAATCAACTTCAAATTCATCAAAGACCTCGGAGTCAAAAGACACTCTGAAAACATTATAGGATGGAATAGGAGAAACACTGTGTCTCCTTGGTAGAGGCTGAAATTTTCTTAATAGAGACCCTGAAATACATCAAATCAAAGGAAGGTTGGACAAATGGATTGCATGAAATTGCACGCATCTCCATGACAAAGGACATAGCTAGCAAGATCAATAGGAAGCCCACAGATTGGGAAAAAATCTTCACTAGCCATACAACAGACAAGGGTCTCATAACTAAACTATACTGGAACTCAAAAAATTAAATCCCACAACTACAAATCTTCAAAGAAACAACTGTTCTATAAATAAGTGGACTAAAGAACCACCAGCACAACTATGTTTATTGCAGCATTATTTATCATAGGTAAGATATGGAACCAACCCAAATGCCCCTCAGTAGATGAATGGGTCCAGAAAAATGTGTTATATATACACAATGGAATTCTATGCTTCCATCAGAAAGAATGTCATTGCCCCATTTGTTAGGAAATGGAAAGACCTGGGAAAATTATATTAATTTAACAAAGAAGGCACAAAGAAACATAGGTCCAATGGTTTCCCTTATTTGCAATAAGTAATATATGTCTAAGAAAAGCAGAAAAATCAGATAAGTTGATGTTAGGTGAAATGACCCCAAGATAACAATTCAACTGTTTTTGCATTCATACAATTTTTTCTAACATTTATTATATGATTTCTTTGTTGCTTTGTTTAACCATCCCCCACATTATAACCCATTTTTTCACTGTATTTGATGTTGGTATAATTTTTGGAGGGGAAGGGAAAAAACAAAGCATTTATATAGGGATACAAGTATTCGCATTGCAACAATGAGGTATACAAATCTTTATGTCGAAAAACGAACTTTGCATCTTTGGCAGGGTGGGGAAGAGAGGGGCAGTGGGGATAGGGTGGGCAGTAGAGAGTGGGAAAGGATTGGAAGGGGAAAAAATGAGGAGGTAACAATGCTTGATGAGAAATGTACTCATTATATTGCCCCTCTGTATGGTATTTTCACAATAAAAAAAGAAAAAGAAAAAAGAAGGAAAGAAGCAAGAAAGGATGTAAGGAAAGAATGGAGTAAGGGAAAGGAAGAATGAAGGTAGCAAGGGAGGGAGACAAGTGGAACGGAAGGAGGGAATGCAAACTATAGGGAGGAAGGAAACAAGAAGGAACGGTGAGGAGGAATAAGGGGAAAAAGAAAGGCAAGGTTTAATTAAGGAAGAAGAATAGTAAAGAAGGAGGATGCAGTTGTGAACATGGCACACTCTGGAGGGAGCTCTTTGGTTGACCGCCCTCACATGTCCCTTTGGGCTGAGGCCTCTGATCTTGTTTTCTTCCTAGGTCCCACTGGCTTTTTGGATGTCCAGGGAACTGGATTCTCACATTAGGGTGGGGGACTAAGTAGCTGGCCAATACCAGTAATCCAGGTCTTGCATTTGTGGTGGAGAATTTAAAGACTAAAGGGTGACTAATTCGGCTCAAGGCAATTTTGTATTAATACTTCAAGGTCAGCCAGTGCTTGATGCAGCCCTAGATATTTTGTGGGCCAGTGGTGGCTGGGAACAAATTTACACAAATGGTAAGGAGAATGAAGGGGAAATAGGGGCTGCTGGTGGTTAGCGTTTATTGCTTAAATCTACACAATGTGTTCAGAGCCTTGTCTAACATCCCCAGTGCCACAAGTAGGATGGGGGCTGAGGGGGCTGCGCAGATAGAAGACAGCTGCCTTTCTCAACCTCCTTGTCCTCCTTCACCTCCATTGTCCTCACCATGGCCATGGACTCCCACTAGATGACCAGCTGTGAGGGGTTAACATCACGTGACAGCCATTTCAGCCATAGGAGGCCAGTAACAACAGAAAGCCCTGTGCCAGGATCAGGATGGCCAAGGGGAGAGGGGGAGAAGGGAATTGGTAGGTCCTACAGAGGGTCAGAGATACATGGCAGTGACCAGAATGGAACGAGATTTAGTGATTTGGGCCCCATCACTGGCAAGATTCAGATAGTGATGACCTCTGGTGAAGATCCGACCTCACTCAGAAAAGATGGGTTGGTCAACTAGTTGGGCAGTGAGTTATTTGGTTATTTGTGGTATTGATTGGGTGGTTGGTAGCTGGCTTGGTAGGTTGGTTAATTAGCCAGAGCTACTCTTCTTTTCTCCTTTGATAGCTCATATAAGAGTCTCTATGATCCTTGTGTCCAAGCTTGAGATACTCAGATCTCAAACTCCATCCTTGATATGTTTTCATACATGAAGAACCAGTATAACCCCTATTTTCACTGTATTTAATGTGGTAAAATTTTTGGAGGTGAAGGGAAAATACAAATCATTTAAATAGCGATTATGGTGGACGCATTGTACCAATGAGATGTAAAAGATGTTATATCAAAAATGAACTATATATTTTTGGCAGGAGGAAGAGGAGGATGTGGGTGGAGATGGGAAGGGATAGGAAATGGAAACAAAGGTGGAGGCAACAATGCTTCATAATAACTGCACTCATTACATTGTCCATGTAATTGCAACTCCTTTTTATGTTATTTTCAAAATAGAAATACATAAATTATATATACATATGTATTTATGTATATATACACACATACATACTTGGTGAATATATATAAAGATTGATTTTAAAAAGTATATTTGAAAACAGTCATAGTGTGCCGGTGGCTCATTCTGTCATTTGTAATCCTAGTTACACAGGAGGCTGAGATCTGAGGATCACAGTTCTAAGCCAGTCTGGACAGAAAGTCCGTGAGACTCATCTCCAATAATCAACTAGAGAACCAGAAGTGGCGCTGTGCCATAAGTGGTAGAGTGCTCGCCTTGACTTGAAGAGCTTAGGAATAGCACACACGCCCAAAGTTCAAGCCCCAACACTGGAAAAAAAAAAAAAAAGAAAAGAAAAGAAAAGAAAAAAGAAGAAAAGAAAAGAAAAAGAAAACATCCCTAATGCTGGGTCATCTCTGGTGTCTTCTTTTCAAAAGACATCTATATCTCTAGAACTTATGAAGCAGTGTTAAATTAGAAAAAAAAATCATTTTTTACACACAGTTCACAGTTCTGTCAGATTCAAACATTGTGAAATTTTTTATCAAACTAAGAGCAATTCTGTAAGCAATACTCCAGATATACAAACAGACACAATGGATCTCTCCATGATATCCATTTAAAAGCATGTCCTGAAACCTAAAGAATTCAAGCTGAATTCAGGTCATATGATATTTGAGTCTTAATATATTATTTTTTTTTCCTTTACAAATGTCAGTAATTTACATTTTCACCCTTAGGCAATGGTTAGTAAATGAAAACCACCTCCAAGTTAGTGAAATCTGGCAAACACAATTTAAAATAATTTGTTCAACACAAACATCTTGCCTATGCTCTGCTCTAGAAATACACAAGTTGAACTTTCACATAATATTTTCCAATATATTCTGCTAAGATTTCAGAAGAAATACAAAAGTCTCCTCATGATATTTATTGCACTTACTCTCTCACAACATTCCCATACATTCCTAGCATTTATATTAAGAAAGATACCCTAATTTGACCATGTAATGAAGACTCTATGTGGAACAAACTTTTCCACGGAAATATTATCTTTCTGGAATTCAGCGGGTGGTCTGGGAATCTTCAGGACCTTATTTTGTGAGATTTATCATAGGAACAATACAAAAACCTCTCAGGATCGATAGATTCCTCTGAAAAGGAGGGGCGGAAAGAAATATATTGGGGAAAATACAAATCTTCACTGTTTTTACCTTTAGTATCTATGCAAGACCTTAGGAATCCCTATTAGAAATATGAAGATTCAAACCAGTACAAAGAGTATTACTGTGGAAATCACTTTCTGATGTATTCTCACTTCCTTTAGATATTGCTTAATTTTTTTTTGTATTATGAAAATCAGGAATTGGTACTTGTACATGAACACATCAATCAATCAAGTGTAATGCTAACTACCGTTTTCTGTCTACTCCTGTGAGTAGACAGAATTGAAACACCTTCTGTGATTCAATCAAATCAGAAAATAAGGTGAAATTGATCCAGTAAATAATTTCTAAAAACATGTGTACCCTCTTCCATTATGACAAGCAGGTAAATGTCACAAAGGCTGTGGGAAGAAATATTCTCAGAAAAATCAATGACAAAATTCTTCAAAATCAGATCTTGAATTTCTTCAGTGAAATAAAAACTAAACAGGTAGGACATACTCATTTCTAAAACTTTCTGTAACTAGACACACATGAACTGAAATACAATGATTTGTCTGTCTACTTCACAGAATAGTTCACATAGCAACCAGTACAAATGTAGAAATTTTAACTCAACAAATTCAATAATTTTCAGACATTTTTTTAATCGTAGAAAAGCAGAAGAGGTAAATATGTCATGACAACTTTTGAGTGAATTTACAAAAGTTTTCTAAATTATGGATGTTCGAATTAACAAATTACACATACCCTTTACAAATATCCAGCCCCAATTAAAAATATATACTGATCTGTAGAAGGATTTGCCATTATTCTACTTCTATCTTGATTCCTACTAGGATTATAAAATCAGTAGGAACAATCATTCAGATAACTGCTTCTTAGAGAAGATATGCACCACAAAGCAAAGGAATCACTATGAATCATGAGGATCAATGTTTGAGATTGGAGCTATTGTTCAATAGGTAGTAAATTTCAATAGAACCGTGGCCATGAAACAAAGCCAGAAGACATTTACAAATAGGAGCCACATAAAAGTGATGTGAAGAGAAGTAAATTTCAAGATCACCAGATTGGAAATTGTGATTTGCTGAAGTGTGGAGAAGTAAAGTATTTTGTGTCTGTTATCCCTTGAATAATGGTGCCTACTTGAAGAAAATATTAGTAAATACATCTTGGGATGTCAGAGATAGAAAGAAGAAAAAGCCATTAAAAGAGAAATGTCCCAATCCTGTCCAAGAGCCAAATAGATAACATGTATATAGAAGATGTGGAGAAAGGAAATGAAGTCAAGGAACAGTAAAATTTTCTAAAGTTAACTGAATTCACCAAACAAGTTCAGTATCCCTTCTTACCTAAGATGGAAAATATCTCACTCATAGGTTGTGCACAGCAATTGAAACTTCTGTGTAGAGTGTTATCTGGGTGGGACCATGGTTACTGTGATGTAGCCAATAATCCTCACTACTGTTTAACAAACTGAAGAAAAGAATGCCCTACTTCCCTATATGAAAACTGAATGCTTACAGACAATCTGAAACCAGAAGACATCACACTTTCTCTTACTATGCCTTGTTGGACTATAATTTTGTGGAAGAGAAATGCATGAGCACTCAGTAGTGGAAAACTGACTTGATTTCCCACACTTTTCTTGTGTGTGTGTGTGTGTGTGTGTGTGTGTGTGTGTGTGTGTGTGTGCAGTAAAGATAGTTTACTTAGAGAGTATACTGTTACATGTACAAGCATTGTTACCCCTCCTTCTTTTATCCCTATTTTCCTTTCCCTTCCCTCCCAACCTCCACAACTCTTCCCTCACCCACCCAAAATTGAAACTTTGTTTTCAACATAGTGTCTTATAATTCTCATGATGTGTATTTCTCTTCCCTTTCTGAAATTAAAAAAAAATCTTGTACAAGTTAAAGGACATTGGAATCAAATACAGTGACATCAGGTGTTGTGATTTTTATGGCTATGGAAATGGAGCAATTCTTATGTGTCTATTAGCCATTCATATTTCCTCTCAGAGAAGTCTCTCTTTAACTCTTCAGCTTACTTATTAATTGTGTGGTTGTTTCTATGGGGATTTGTTGTTGGGGGATTCAATTTTTTAAAATACATTTTATATATGAGACCCTTGTCCATATAAGGCTTGTGAAGATCTCCTCCCAATCTGTGGCTTTTTATTGATCTTCCTTGCTATGTCCTTTGCCAAGAAGAAGATCTGCAGTTTCACAAAATCCCATTTGTCCCACCTTTTTTTGACTGTGGTGTTTCTGGTTCTTCATTAAGAAAAATTTGGCCTGTGCCAAGAAGCTTTAGAGTTTCTTCTATTTCTTCCTTGCTGTTTTCAGGGTGTCTTCTTGGACCTCGAGGTCATTGATCAATTTGGAGTTGATTCTGGTGCAGGGTGATATATACATATCTAGCTTTAGTTTTGTACAGGTGTTTAAACAATTTTGCCAGCACCATTTACAGAAGAAGCTGTTCTTCCTCTATTCTATTTTTTTTTTAATTCCTGATCAAAGATTAGGTGGCTATCGGACTGTGGGTTCATTTTTGTGTCTTCAGTTTTATTCCATTTGTCCTCAGATCTGTTCATGTACAAGTACCAAGCTGTTTTGATTACTATATGTTTGTAGCAGAGTTTGAAGTGTGGTATTGGTATTCTTCCAGTGCTCTTCTTTCTTCTAAAGCTGTTTTTCTTTTGGGGTATTTTTATTTGTTCCATAAGTATATTTGGATTATTTCTTTATTTTCTTGAGGAAGGATGATAGGATTTTAATAGGTATCACATTGTATTAATACATAGCCCTATTCATGATATTAATCCTTCCAATTGAGGAGAAGTGGAGATGTTTCCACTTTCTTGGATATACTTTAATTTCTTTTTTCAGGTTTAAAAGTTTTTATCATTGAGGTCCATCACTTCTTTTTTTTTTAAATTTAATTTTATTCGTGAACATACTGTACAGAGGAGTTAGAGTTACATGGGCAGGATAATGCGTACATTTCTTACCAAGCATTGCAGCCTCCTCCTTTGTTTACCCTTCACATCCCTTCCCAGCCTCCCCCCTCCCCCCCTAATCCCAATCCTTCTCCTTCCCCCCTTCCCTCCCACACCCCCGGCACCAACGTTGTAAAGCTCGTTTTGGACATGACAACTTGTACTTCTCATTGTTGCAACAGGTCTACCTGTATCCTTAAACAACTGGTTTTTCCCCATCTCCTCCACAAGTTATACTGACATCAAATATAGTGAAAGCAGGGGTTATACTGTGGGGGAGGGACATACAAAGCAACAAAGAGATAATCTTATAAATGTGTTAGAAACACATGCATGAAAGAAAAAAACATTAAAATACACATCTAAGGGTTCATTTTCCTGACATCACATTATCTGACCTTTTCCGTTTGACTCATACATATGCTAGATATTACAAATAAGGGAAACCATGGGACCTACGTTTCTTTGGCCTGGCTTACTTCACTTAATATAATTTTTTCCAAGTTTTTCCATTTCCTAACAAATGGGGCAATGTCATTCTTTCTGATGGAGGCATAGAATTCCATTGTATATATATATACCACATTTTCTTGATCCATTCATCTACTGAGGGGCATCTGGGTTGGTTCCATATCTTAGCTATGGTAAATAATGCTGCAATAAACATAGTTGTGCTGGTAGCTTTAGTGTGGTCTTGTTTGTAAACATTAGAGTAGATGCCCAAAAGTGGGATTGCTGGGTCATAGGGGAGCTCTATGTGAAGTCTTTTGAGGAACCTCCATACTGCTTACCAAAGTGGTTGAACAAGTTTACATTCCCACCAACAATGAAGTAAGGTTCCTTTCTGTCCACATCCCCTCCAGCATCTGTTGTTGTTAGAGTTCTTGATTTTTGCCGTTCTAACTGGAGTGAGGTGATATCTCAATGTTGTTTTGATTTGCATTTCTTTTATGGCTAGGGATGTTGAACATTTCTTCCTGTGTCTATTGGCCATCCTTCTTTCTTCTTCAGAGAAGTTTCTCTTTAAGTCTTTAGCCCACTTATTTATTGGGCAGTTGTTTCTTTGAGGATTTGTTGTTGGGGGGTTTAATTTTTTGAGTTCCAGGTATATTTTAGATATGAGACCCTTGTCCGTTGTATGGCTAGTAAAGATCTTCTCCCAATCCGTGGGTTTTCTATTGATCTTGCTAGCTATGTCATTTGCCCTGCAGAAGCTCTGCAACTTTATGCAATCCCATTTGTCCAACCTTTCTTTGATTTTTTGTGTTTCCAGGTCTCTATTCAGAAAATTTCCGCCTAGGCAAGGAGACCTAGGGTTTCTCCTATTCCATCCTGTAATGTTTTCAGAGTGTCTGCTTTGAGTTCAAGGTCTTTGATCCATTTGGAGTTGATTCTGGTGCAGGGTGATATATAAGGATCTAGCTTAAGTTTTCTACATGTAGTTAACCAATTTTGCCAGCACCATTTACTGAAGAGGTTTTCTTTCTTCCATTCTATTGTTTTAGCTTCCTTATCGAAGATTAGATGGCTATAGGTCTGTAGGTTCATTTCTGGGTTTTCAATTCTATTCCATTGGTCCTGAGGTCTGTTCTTATGCCAATACCAAGCTGTTTTGATTACTATGGCTTTATAGTACAGTTTCAAGTTTGGTATTGATATTCCTCCAGCAGTGTTCTTTCCATTCAGGAGCGTTTTTGCTATTCGGGGTCTTTTCTTGTTCCATATGAATTTTTGGATTGCCTCTTCTATTTCCTTGAAGAATGAGGTTGGAATTTGGATAGGTATTGCGTTGAATTTGTAGATAGCCTTGGGAAGTATTGCCATTTTCACGATGTTAATCTTTCCAATCCAGGAGCATGGGAGGTTTTGCCATTTTTTAAATTCTGTGTTGATTTCCTTTTTCAAGATTTTAAAGTTTTCATCATAGAGGTCCTTCACTTCTTTAGTTAAGTTAATTCCTAGGTATTTTATTTTTTGTGGGGCTATTACAAATGGAGTTGCTTTTCTAATTTCAGCCACACTTTTCTCATTGTTGGCATACAGAAAAGCCATTGATTTTGGGGGGTTAATTTTATAACCTGCTACTTTGCCAAAGTTTTGAATCAGCTTGAGTAATTTGGGAGTGGAGTCTATGGGATTCTTTAAATACAAGATCATGTCATCTGCAAAGAGGGAGAGTTTTATTTCTTCTTTCCCTATTTGGATCCCCTTTATGTCTGCATCTTGTCTTATTGCTGTAGCTAGGCATTCTAATACTAGATTGAAGAGAAGTGGAGAGAGTGGGCATTCTTGTCTTGTTCCTGAGTTAAGAGGAAATGGCTTTAGTTTTTCACCATTGAGTATAATGCTGGCTGTAGGTTTGTCATATACAGCCTTTATTGTATTGAGGAATGTTCCATGGATTCCTAATTTTTCCAAAACCTTCATCATAAAGGGGTGTTGGATCTTGTCGAATGCTTTTTCTGCATCTATTGAGATAACCATGTGGTTCTTATTCTTGCTCCTGTTGATGTGATGAATAATATTAATTGATTTGCGTATATTGAACCAGCTTTGCATCCCTGAAATGAATCCGTTTGATCGTGGTGTATGATTTTTGGATGAATTGTTGAAGCCGATTGGCCAAAATTTTGTTGAGAAGTTTTGCATCAATGTTCATCAAAGAAATGGGTCTATAGTTCTCTTTCTTTGATGAGTCCCTGCCTGGTTTTGGGATGAGGGTTATGATGGCTTCATAGAATGTGTTCGGTAGTGAGCTTTCTCTTTCAATTTCATTGAAGAGTTGGAGGAGTATTGGTCTGAGCTCTGCTTTGAAGGCCTTGTAAAATTCCGCTGTAAAACCATCTGGTTCTGGACTTTTCTTAGCTGGGAGGTCTCTTATTGCTGTTTCTATTTCAATGCTTGATTTGGGCCTGTTAAGCTGGTTTAACTCATCTTGGTTTAGTTTTGGCATGTCAATATTTGCTAGGAAAAGGTCCATTTCTGTCAAGTTCTCAAACTTATTAGCATAAAGTTTTGAGAAGTATTCCCTTATAATGTTCTGAATCTTGGTTGTTTCCGTGGTGATGTTTCCATTCTAATCTCTGAGTTTATTAATTTGGGTGTGTTCTCTTCTTTTTCTGATAAGATTTGCTAAGGGTCTGTCAATTTTGTTAAGTTTTTCGAAGAACCAACTCTTTGTTTTGTTGATTCTTTCTATAGTTTTTTGGATTCTAATTCATTTAATTCTGATTTAATTTTGATTATTTCTTTCCGTCTACTGGATTGGGGTTTATCTTGCTGCTCTTTTTCAAGGAGGTTTAGATGTGTCATTAAATTGCTAGTTTCAGATCTCTCCAATTTGTTGATGCAGGAGCTCAGAGCTATAAACTTGCCTCTGTGTACTGCCTTTGATGTGTCCCAGAGGAGCTGGTAATTTGCGTGTTCATTTTTGTTGAATAGCATGAACATTTGAATTTCCTTTCTAATCTCTTCCATGACCCACTCTTGATTCAGCAATGTGTTGTTCAGCCTCCATGTGATACCGGACTTTCTTTGGTGGCTTTTGGTGTTGAGTTCTAATTTTATTCCCTTGTGGTCAGAGAGAATGCAAGGTATAACTTCAATGTTTCTGAATTTAGACAAGTTTGCTTTGTGGCCTAAAATGTGGTCTATTTTAGAAAACGTTCAATGTGCTGCTGAGAAAAACGTGTATTCTGATGCTGCTGGGTGAAATGTTCGGTAGATGTCTGTTAAGTCTAGTTGATCTATGCAGCTGTTTAGATCTGTGGTTTCTCTGTTGAGTTTTTGCCGAGTTGATCTATCTAGTGGGGAGAGTGGTGTGTTAAAATCCCCAACAATTAATGTCTTTGGATCTATATGGGATTTGAGGGAAAGTAGTGTTTCTTTGATAAATTTAGGTGCTCCATTGTTTGGTGAATAGATATTTAGAATTGTAATATCCTCCTGAAGGAGAGATCCTTTAATTAGTATGTAGCGACCTTCTTTATCTCTTCTCACGAATTTTAATTTGAAGTCTATTTTATCTGATATTAGGATTGCAACTCCCGCCTGTTTATGGGGGCCGTTTGCTTGGTAGATTTTGTTCCAGCCTTTAACATTGAAAATGTGTTTGTTTTTACGGGCAAGATGTGACTCCTGCAGGCAGCAGATAGAAGGGTCTTGTTTTTTAATCCAACTAGACAGTCTATGTCGCTTAATTGGAGGGTTCAGTCAGTTAACGTTAAGAGATAGGACTGAGAGGTATTTGAGAGTTCCTGCTATGTTATCCACCTTCTTGGGGGCTGCGAAAACTGGGTTCTTCCTATGGTTGTTGGATTCTCAGTTTGAGTGCAGTTTCTTGGCCTTTGTTGCGGTCTTGTTGGTTTTCTATGTGTAGGACATATTTAAGAATCTTTTGTAGGGCTGGTTTGGTGGAGATGTATTGTTTCAATTTTTCTTTGCTATGGAAGGTTTTTATTTGGCCTTCAGTTATGAAGGAGAGTTTAGCTGGGTACAGTATTCTTGGTTGATAGTTGTTTGTTTTTAGGGCATGGCATACATCATTCCAGGCTCTTCTTGCTTTGATTGTCTCTGCTGAGAAATCTGAGGTGATTCTAATTGGTTTCCCTTTATAGGTGATTAACCTTTTCTCCTTGACAGCTTTAAGGATCTTTTCCTTGGTCTGAGTTGATCCTGTGTGGATTATAATGTGACGGTGGGATGTCCTATACTGGTCTGGTCTATTTGGGGTTCTAAAAGCTTCTTGTATCTGAATAGGCCTATCTTTTTGTATGTTTGGGACGTTCTCTTCTAGGATCCTGTTAAACAAATTTCCTAGACCATTAACTTCTGTTTCTAGGTCCTCCTCTACACCCATTGTCCTTAGATTAGGCCTTCTGATGGTGTCTTCCAGGTGTTGGATAGATCTATCATACTTCTTGGACTTGTCTTGGATGGTTGTATGTTCTTTCTCTATAATATCTAGGCTTTCTTCAATCCCTGAGATTCGATCTTCTGCATGGTCTAACCTGCTG
Organism: Dipodomys spectabilis; assembly: GCF_019054845.1. Classification (NCBI taxonomy): domain Eukaryota; kingdom Metazoa; phylum Chordata; class Mammalia; order Rodentia; family Heteromyidae; genus Dipodomys; species Dipodomys spectabilis. The sequence continues at coordinate 483,867 of NW_024871114.1, read as the reverse complement.
TCAAGACTCTCTACTTTGTTTTTTTATCTCTTTTCCTTCTAATAGGTCAGCTTTGATGGTTTCAAGTTCTTTGTTGAAGCTCTGTTTTAGGTCTTGTATGAATTTCTTTACTTCCTTAATTTGGTGTTCAGTGTTTGTTCTCAAATAACTTAGTTGATTGGTTATGGTTTCCTTGGACTCCCATTCCTTTTGTTGGGTTCCATTCAGCATTCCCTTTGTGGTCTCCCTGACTTCCTTCAGCTCTTTGTTAATGGATTCCATGAATGCCTTTAGTGATCTTTGTGTGTTCTCTACCTGGTCTCTCAATTCCTGAATTACTCTTTGATTAGCTTCCTCCCGTTTGTGGGATTCCTGCAGTTCTCTTTCCTCCCATTCGTGGGATTCCTGCAGTTCTCTTTGAGTGTTCTCAGCCTGCTCACGCCATTCCTCCCTTTCTCTTTGAGTATTCTCAAGTTGTTCACGTAAATCCTGTATCAGTTTTTGAGTAGCTTCCTCATGCTTATGATATTCCTGTATAAACTTTTGGGATGCCTCCTCTCTCTCCCTATCACGCTCATACAGAGTCCTTTGTAAGTTGTCAAACTTCTCATTTATCATGTTTGCCACCAATGTTTGTAGAGCTATTTGGGAACTCTCCTCTGGATTGTTCATTATCTGATCTGACCCCTGATTATCAAGATTGGGTATTGAGATACCCGGATTTGCCATTTTTCTTGTGTTTTTCCGGTTTACTCTGCCCATTTGAGATGAAAATAGCACCAGTTTTGTGCTAATACACTATCTTAAGGCAACCATCAAACAATGATAGTCTACAGATACAATCTAGTTCAACAGATACATCTATTCAACATCAAACAACTGTATGTTAATGGGCTTCGAACCGCAGAGAAGAATTTGGAAAACCAGAAATTTTTAGGGTTAGGGAGAGATGTGGGTAAAAATTAGGAATAGATTGGTGTGGGGAGGCACAGGGAGAGATAACTATGTCCTAATCTCAATGCAGGAAATAGGTTGGGTAGGATGCAAGTAAAGAGAGAGAAAAAAAGAAGAAAGGGAAAGGGAAATGAAAAGAGACTAGAAAAAAAATTAGAATCGTAAAAATTAATATAGTTATGGAGATTGAAAGACCATCTATTTAGAGAGGAATGTGAATATAATGAGAAAACAGGAGGGAGATAGAAGAGATGTGAAAAACTTAAAAAATGCTTAAAATATTTATAGGTATAGAGAGGTAGTACTGCTATTAAGGAATTTAATTCTCAGAGGTTTTGGATTGAGTAATAAATTTGTGGATTAAGTGTGTACACAATGGGGGATAGGGTCTACTAGTTAACTATGGGTTTATCTGAGGATGTGCAGGACAAGAGTTAAGTCACATACAGAAGAACAAAAGAAAGGAAAAGGTGAAAAGGATAAGAAAGGGAGAAAAAAAAGATCAGAAGTTCAGTAGAGCTAGACAAAAAACAAAAAGATAATTAAGAAAGAAAGAAAAAGAGAGAGAAGACAAGAAAAAAAGGAAAATGTACATTCATGTATTCCTAAAATAAAAATTATAAGAGGGAAAAAAAATTACTGGAAAACAATTATTTTTTCAAAAAAGGCAAAAATTAAAGATTAATAAAAGTTTTAGAAAAGGAAAAAAATTTTTTATATATATAAAGTACCAAAAAAAAAAAAAAAAAGAAAAAAAGAAGAAAAAAAAAGTTCTTTGATTTTTTTTTTTTGATTTTTTTGGGAGGGGTGTGAAGAATCCTGTATCTCCCTTTTGTCTGTAACCAGCCTCTTGTTGGAGTCTCTGGTCAGCTTGAGGTCCTGTGGCTTGATTGGTTTCTTAAGTCAGTTTGTTCGAACAGGCAGAAAAATGCTCCGCTTTACCCAAGATTTTGAGATCCCCCTCCCAGGTTAGTTTAATGGGAGGGTGATCTGCTTTGAGAATCACAAAAGAGGGGTGATGAGGCTAGGTTCTGGGTAGAGTTGAGGCCTTTCAACAAACAGTAGCTTTTCCCTGGGGCTATTTTGTGAAAAATTCACAGAGCCCACCTTGGAGCCATTCTCAGGGTTTCTGTTTTTCAATTGATTGTGGAGGCTGCTAGAGGGAGGGGCAGCCTCTGGCTCTGGTTACCCAGTGAGGAAAGCCACTCCAATGGCTGGTGCCTGAGCTGGGTGACTTTTCCCTGGATGGAGCTGAGTCTGGCAGGTCACTTCGCCGTCAAGTTCTTGTGACCTGTTAAATGACTCGTTTTATTCCAAGGCCTGAGTTGGAGCTAGCAGCTCCTCCGAGCTTTGTCGGTATCCAAGATGGAGATCACCGGTGCTGGGGGGGGAGGGGTGGCCTTCCCTCCTCTGCTCCCTGAGAAGGAGTGAGGACGTCGGGCTTCTACTCACGCCGAGTCTTGGATCCTGGGTCGTCTCTGGTCTGCAAACTGCAGGATGAAGATGTCTGCTCCTTGTCGGTTCTTGCTGGTGTTGAGTAGAATCCTCTCGCCCGCTGCGTCTGGCTCCTTCGTCCCGGACTCTCTGTGTGAGCGCTCAGGTATGGCCGCGGCTGCGGTCACCGCTGCTGGCAGGCGCTCTTGTGCATTGTTGCCTCCTCCTCTGTGTTCAACATCGTGTCTTGTACCTCTTATTGTTGCAATGGGTCATCCTGTATCAATATTAAACAATTTGTTTTGTCCTTTTCCCTCCCCAAATTATAACACCATCAAATACAGTGAAAAGAGGGGTTATGCTGTTGGGGAGAGACATACAAAGCAACAAAGCAACATGGTACCTTATAAATAAACAATAGCATGAAAGGGAAAAAAAAACTTGTCTCCATATCTTGGAGTTCATTTGGCTTAAAATCATGTTTTCTGAACTTTTCTGCTTCTCCTAGACATATACTAGTTATTACAAATAAGGGAAACAACGGGACCTATTTTTAGGGGGGCCTGGGCTACTTCACTTAATATTATGTGATAAGAAATGTATTGCTAACCTTGCTCATGTAACTGTAATCATTCAGTACAATACTTTCACAATAAAAAAATCACTAAAATAAAAGATAACAAATTGTTTTAATAGGAATACAGTTGGATCCATTGCAACAGTGCTATGTAGAAAACATTATGTTAAAAAACGAACTTTACAATTTTGGTTCAGAGGAGGCGAGAGGGGGGTGCAGGTGTCGGGGAGGGAGATATAACAGTGTTTATTTTTCTCCAGATTGTCAATTATCTATAAGTTTATGAGACGGTACTTTGAAAGCAAGGCATTTTTACATGTTATTCAAATTCTGGCACAAATATTCCTTTGCCCTCTTTTAGGTATGCTTTTTCTTTGTATATATCTTCTTAATTCATATCTTGAATTCATATTGATTTAAAGTAACAGTAAAATGGTCTAAGATTTCTCAAACATGTACTAGCAAATGTTAAATAAAAAAATAGGAAAGAAAGTTTCCCAGAAGGATTTTTACTATTATATCACATATTTTCATTACACCAATAGTAATGTTACTATATAGTGTAAAAATTAACAGAGAATGTGTGGGATTATGTATATACATATATGTTGTTTGCATTGCTGTTTCATTTAATCAACCATTATATAATTTACTTACAAATACCCTGGAACAGAAATAATAATTGCGTAATTATATATATAAGTAAATATATATAATGAAAAAAGTGTCATACAGAGGTGTTACAGTTACATGAGTAGGATAATGAATACATTTTGTAGCAAGCACTGTTACCTCCTCCTTTGTTTTCTCCCTACCATCACTTCCCTCCCCATTTCCCCAACTCCTCCAGCCCCCGTCACCCCGATATTGTAAAGTTGGTTTTTAACATATTGTATGGTACATCTCGTTTTCCATCAAAATGGGTCAACCTGAATCCCCATTTATGGGTTCCCTAGTACCCCATCCCATTGCCTGTTGGGTCTTCGTCCATCCCACGAAAGATGAATGGGGTCCGAGGGAAGGTAAGTGCAGCTGCTGGCCCATTCCCCATCCTCCCTTAGCCCAGTAGACAATCAGATGCAGCAGGGAGTCAAGTCAAGCAGGAACACATTTATTAACATAGAGTAAGCCATTTTTTAAAGCAAAACACTCCGTGGGAGGGGAGGAAATGGAACCAACAATTGGTGGAAGCACCTAAGCACCTAAGCTTCCACAAGCTGTTTAGACACTGAACAAATCAGGCTATGCCCACTCAAGTTCCTCTCAGGGCCATCTTTGCTGCCTGTGTAACCCAAAATTTCCAAATTACAAAAATGTATATCCAAGGTACAAAACACCGGTATCGAATATAGTGAAAGCAGGGTTATACCGTAGGGGAAGAACATACAAAAGAATCGAATAGTGCATTGTAAGTATATTCAAAACACTAGCAAGAAAGAAAAAAATCACTTCTGTCTCTGTCTTGGGGTATATTTTGCTTAACATTATCTCATGTGGTCATAGGTGCATAGCCTTTGATCTTCTCTGCTTGTCCTAGATATGTACTAGTCATTGCATACTTGGGAAACCATGGCACCTATGTTTCTTTGGGCCTGGCTTACTTCACTTAATATAATTTATTCCAAGTCTTTCCATTTCCTAACAAATGAGTCAATGTCATTCTTTCTGTTGAAGGCAAACAATTACATCATATATGCATATCAAGAATTACTTTATATGTGTGTGGGGGGGTAATCACATTTTCTTGATCCATTCATCTAATGAGGGGTATCTAGGTAGGTTCCATATCTTAGCTATGGTAAATAATGATGTAATAAACATGGTTATGATGGTAGCTTTGGTATGATCTTGTGATTGTTTGGTAAATGCCCAAAAGGGGAATTGCTAAGTTACAGGGAAACTGTAAGTGGAATCATTTTAATTTTTATTTATTATTTTTTGTGAAAATAATGTACAGAGCGTTTGTAATTGCATGGGCAAGGTAATGAGTCCATTTCTTACCACGCATTGTTGCCTCCTCCTTCATTTCCCTTCTGATCCCTACCCATCTCCCGCTCCTCTACCCCTCATCCCTTACCCGCCCTGCCAAACTGGTAAATTTCTCTTTTCGACATAACCTCTTGTACATCTCATTATTGAATTGGGTCCACCTGTATCCCTATTTAAACAATTTGGTTTATCTGTTCCCCTCCATAAATTATATCAATATCAAATAATGTGAAAACAGGGGTGTGTATGTCTCAGGGGAGTGACATACAAACCAACAAAGAAAGCATGTTAGAAATATGTTAGAAATAATCGTAAGGAAAAAAATGTTTGAATCCTTATCTTGGGGTATGTGTCATGCATAAATCTTCCTATTTAATCAAAGAATCGCTTTTTTTCCTTCATGATGTGTGAAAATGCAAATGTTTGTAGTCACAGTCACAATACTGAGTGATGATAGAGAAGATATACACTGATATACAATTAGCTATATTTTCAGAAATACATGAACATCACCTGTCTATGTGAATATTGCAATCTGAGAAATTTCTGAAGACTGACAGATGTTAGAGGACATAGTGTTTATCGTAAATGTATGAAAAGGAGACAGTACTATAGGGAGCCATTACATAAAAATAGAATTTATGTAAATATTATTGCAAGTGTCATATTTCGCATTTATATGCTTGGGTTATTCCTCTTACAATGAGCAGGTGCTTCTCTAATTAATTTAAGCAAAATTTTGTTGTGGAAACTCAGGAATTATAGGTTAAAAAAAGATTCCATAATGTCCAATCAAATACTTCAAAAACCTGCATAAGAAAGAATTTCACAAAGAAATTAATACGAATATAGGTATACACATATTAACAGGGTTCATCATAAAAAATTAAAATATTGATGTGAACCATATTTGAGACAAAAGGGAATGTATCAGTTTGGCTTCCATATTTTCACAGGTTCTCTCAACACCAATCTCTGTATTATTTGTATTCTTTCTGCAAAGAAGAATTATAATTTAAACAGCCACTGATCTTGCGTATGAAGTTAAGGTATTTGAATTATCATGGAGTCAATCCTTTCAGAGTAATGTAAATTTCCGAGAAGTGTTTTACATGAACAGGTATGATATCATGTACCTGGATGCCATATATTATGGCTCAAATTTTAAATATTTTTTATATGTCACACAGTGTAAAATATTTCCTAACAAAAGTTATCTTTATTCAGTCTTTTATATTTGTTAGCACATACTTCATTCCTTGCTTGATAAATTTCGTTAATTAGAAAACTATACTGTACCCCATTCACTCTATTTCAGGGTCTGACATATAACAATCCAGTTTTTTTTTGGCAATGTTTTTAGGGAAGAGAATAATTAATTCACTAGAACAAATGAACCATGGAAATAAGAGTGTGGTAAAGCATTTTTATGTAGTCATAAACACTATGAACTTATTCCAAATGAGTTAGAAAACACCAGCATCACCCTACTATTGAATCCTAGCCGAATTTCAGTGAATTTAATGATGAAAATCATAGCACTTAGAAATAGAATCATCCCTTCTGTCTCTGGGCCAGAGGGGGTATTTCCCTTTAGGTACGCAGGCTTGGTGATGACAGACCTGAGATCATGAACGGGAAAGAATTATGTCACTGCAACAATAATTTGCATCCCACATAGAGGAGGCACTGGAAATGACCACTGCAAATAAAATGTGTATTTGATGGAAAGGCTTCCTGCTATCATTGCTGAGTCTACTAATGTTTAGCAGAAAACTTAATGTGCTCACATCTGTTATCAATCTTACGATGTATAACTGATTATGTTATTCATTTTAATCTTGGATTAAAATATAACTCATATTCAGAGCTTTTCTGAATATTGTCTGTTATCTCCATAAAAGTTCATTTTCACATCCGATTGTCTAATTTTGATCAAATACCAGTCCACTATACATTGAATTATATTATTTATACCATTATGGAATTATAACAATATTGCCTAAATATCTAAGCTGATTTTCTGTCAACTCCCCAAATTTAAACATTAATCCTTCCTAGGAGGCTCTTTAGAAATATTCCCTAGCAGTTATGTATGCCCGGAAGATAATTATCAAATCATACTTTGGAAAAATGGTATTATTCAAGCACATGAATCATCATTTAACTATTCATTTCATGTAATTTTCTGAGAATTTTCAGGCATAATTTGAACTGTGATCCACAATGTAGACATGTTTAATGAAATTCATTAAAAATGTACAATTTGAAAAACAATTTATTAGAAATTTGTTTGTAAAAGACATCAGAGTAGTTCTGTGAAATTGGCTCTTTAGTCTTCATATGCTATGCACCAATTAATACCACTGGAGTAATTAAGCAAACATTAGTAAATTTTATGATCAAAATTTATATTGAATTAATATTGGAAAAATCTTCATATCTAAAATAGGTTTTCCCAAAGAATTAGTACTCATATATATGTACTATTCCCTGAGAGAGTATTTCTCTTTTCTTCATGTCAACAGAGTTTCTACAGATGGACCAATGGAGATAAATCAATGCCCTTGATTTGAGGAAAGCAGGAAATCATTTAAATATCTTCTGAAATAATCAGTCCTACCAAGTTGGAACAACTATGGGGAAAGAAATATAGTAGGCAAACACATTTTCTAAGAATCGTGTGGTAAATAAACTGGAAAATAAAAAAAAGTAGCACAGAAGGGAAAGTAATGATGAAAAATCAATCAGGATTGATACTAAGAATTCGAAACCACCTACTTTGTAAAAACCTACTTAATCATCAATAACCACATAGTCATTGACAATACTGAGAAACGAAACATATTTCATGAATAAATACCATTTGAGAAACAACTCTCAAAATAAACTTGTGTTAACAGAATATTGGAAAATTAGTGACATTTTACATTTACATCTGTACTATTTAGAATTGCGCTATTTATTCATTTAATGTATTGCATGGGAGGGGAAAATGATTAACTGGGTGTCCTCCACTGAAATTGCCTTGGGAGAGCACATGAAGTCTTCAGATCACATTCTATTGGATCTAAGTTTCCTGCAGTTAATAGAAATTGTACTCACATATTCTATCTTTGGTTGTCCGTGTTGTGTGCATCTGACCTAACAAGAATATCACTATATGAGTTGACTAAAAATACTCTCGGTTTTCTCTCTGAATTTCCTGGAAGGATAATCTCCAAGGTCAGTTTGCTTGGGGATTTTGTATGTGTGTGGGGGAGGGGTGTATAATTACATCTTATAATTGATACTATTTTCCAAATATAAACATAGCTCACACTGTTTCCCGTGACCCTGTGAATATTCAAATATTTAACCTCATACTGAATATAATTGGCAGTTTGAATTATAATTCTTTTTTTGAAGAATAATAGTCTAGATTGTTGAGATTTTGTGTGAAAATATAGTGGCCAATTAACACTTTCCTTTTTTTTCAATTATTGTTTGAATCATTGATTTGCTTTTTTGTGAACTGTGTTAATGTATGTATACTTAACACTTTCTATGTTTGTGTCAATTTCTTCGTGTAATTCTCTCTTATGCATGTTTCTGAAGTATTTGGTTTCACATTGTGCAAGCTTGTTTGAACTTCTGCCACCTCGGTTGCAAAACAATATTTTTCTTACATTACTTATGGGAGCATCCATGTTCTTATTATTGTTATATGATTAATCTAAACATTCATATGTGCAGTATGGGTCCTTCCAATAATATTTAAAATAAATCATGTTTTATCTGACACTTGCCTACACTTCTCTATTCTTATCATGGAATTAGAATAACCACTAATTTCCCTAAAACCTAGAGGGTTCACAAATATTGATGTTCCCTTTCACTGCAGTTCTGAAGATACAGATAAGTCAAAAAGATTTTTACCAGGAGTCATCCTACCCAAACTTGTACTACTGTGCTGTTCAATTGCGGCTATGTTCACGTGAACAGTTATATTAATTTTTTTAAGAATAAAACTGGTTCTATGTCTTCCTTTATCTTTCCCCATTATGACTACATACTGTGACTGTTATTACTTTACAAATATTCCCATGTTTCACACTTTTGGTGGAAACATCAATTCTCTGATTAAACAGAGGGACAGTGTTCTATATGACACATCTTTTGTAATTATGTTGAAGATCTGTGTAACACAGTACTTCGAAAATATTTCAATGTTGATATAATTCTTGAATGAATTCATCTTACTCTTCTCATCAAAAATAGGAATCCCTTCATAGGTTGATTGCATGACTTTAGGAAATGAATGAGCAAAGGATTTCAGAAATTACATAAAATAATGAATAAAGTACTTCTAAAGTTAGTAAATTTTATTTTATTTCTTTATCACAATCTTACATGATATTTGAAAGCCTGTAATTCCTGAGGCTACACTCGTGTTTATCAATGTAATGTATTTCCAAAGTTTTATAAAATTTTGGGGAGGCTTGTGTGTTCACCATGATACAAGGTTTGAATAGTTTGACGTAAACCATAGAACTTAAGCAATGACTAGTGTAACAATAAAATGGTATGACAAATCACAACGTGGGATCCTAAGTAACAGGAATACTCACAAGACAATATGTTGTATATGAATTGTAAAACATTGGGGGTGAATCGGATTGGGAAAGAGACACAAAAATGAGGAATGGGGCAACAATTTCAATAAGGATTTTACTCACAATTTTTGCAATTATACCACCGCAATAAAATTTAAATAACAAAGGACAAGTAGACCTAAATGATAGAACTGATGGAATGACTAGAGGTACATATCACATATTCAACTCAATTTGAAACAGATGATAATGACAATATCTATGAATAATTCTTTAAATTCCTTTTTTTGCAATTAGCTTTCTTTTTGATATACATGAGAGAATGAGCAGAAAAGAATTTTATGCTAGTTAAACCAGTGCAATTTTTACCATTGTGTCATCTGTATCAATCTCTATTAATGACCTCAGGTGTATCCAGATTAAAGATTGTATATTAAGCTCGTTTGCACAGAAATTACATAAATATGGTGTTAAGAGTTAATAATATTCTTCCATTTACGTTTTACTTTTTAATACCAAATAAATCAATACAAAAATGTCATATGGATATGTATGTCCCACAAAGAGGGATGCACACTGATAATGATACGGTAATTTTCAACACAATTTTCAGACATGAATACAGTGCTACCAAAGTTTTGAGGATCATTCTATCAGATGATCACTGATAAAAATGATTAATGTAGGATGAAGTCTTTAGATTGCAGTAGTTACTGAAGTTGAAGGACCTCCAAAGGGAGAGAACACTTGTCGAATATTTTCAGAATGTGATTTGTAAAAAAAAACCTATTGAACTTAGCAATACATATAATTCTAATATGTGGTCAAGTATATAAATTTTAGAAAATATTTCACTAGCTGATACAACTAAAGACAAGTTATAATTTCACCCACACAAACCACCACCACCACCTCCATAAAAAAGGGTATATAAAGCAAATTGCCTGACAAATTCGCTTACAAAATACAAATCCCAATTTTAACTCTAATTCTGCTAACTTATTTCTTTTCAATTTCATTTAACTTGAATGAATTCCTGCTTATATTAAAGTTGATAAACTATACCTTCTTTTAGATGGATATTACAGTATAATAAAAGTGTTGTGTTATTATTTTTTTCTTTTCTTTTTGTTTTGCCTTAGAGCACTTTTGTTTCAAAACCATTTGAAAGCTTATTTCATTACAATTGTTTTCTCTTTTGAAGTCGGAATGTACTTGACAAGAATTTTTCAGAGGATTACATCATTCTAAATATCAATAATATTATATCTGACGTCAGTTTAATTGCTTTCCTCTTTCTGAATAAATCAATGGAATTCTATCTTTGAGAATAGAGAAAAAAGATGATCATTCTTTAACATAGTTTGTTTTTCTTAACATTTAGTACTAAGAGTTTAACGTGAAAAATTATATTGTCTAAATCAACGTTACATCCTGCTCATATTTTCAATATCCTTCAGGGAACATTATTTTCTTTTGAGAATTAAAAGGAGCAAAAATCTCACAATGCAATAATAGTCATATGTGATAAATTTACCTATCATACAATTTGGATGTCATAATCACTTTGTTTCTGTTTTCTAATTGTATATTTAAGGCTTATAATATTTAATTTTTTTCTTCAAAAGATGCTGTACAGAGAATTTATATTTACATCAGTATTTAGTACATTTTTGTTAAGCATTATTACCCTCTCATGGTTACCCTAATATCATTTCAATCCTTCATCTTCATCACTTCTTCTCCAACCCAAATCTGCAATGTGCATTTCCAACATAATATCTTGTGAGTATCATTCCTCCAATGGGTGATTCTGTGTTCTTAATTCAGAAATTTGTTATTCTCCTTGCCCTCCTCAAATTACAGAAATTGACATACAAAATGGTACCAAAACCAAATACAACAACAGAAAAATGTGATAGGTGGAAGAACATCAAATAGAAACATGTAGTATATTAAAATCACGAACATCAAAAGAAAAATTCTTGTGCACTTAAGTTTGATTTCACATAACATCTCTTTATGATTTATGTTTAGATAGTAAAAATAGTGTCCATAAGGGTTACAGTTACTTAAGTTTTAATGTGTACATTTACTATTAAGCACTGTTATCTCCTTCTTTGTTTTCCCATACCATCCCTTCCCTCCATACCACCACAACTCCCCTTATCCCCCATTTTAAAATTCATTTTCTACATAATGTCTTGTATATCCCATCGTTACATTAGTCATCCTGTATTCTTGTTGCAGCATTTTGCCATTTCCCTTCCCCTCCCCAAATTAGAAAATTTTATACACAAGGAGCAGGACACAAACAACAAATACAATGAAAACAGGATGTATACGCTGTGAGAAGAACATAAAAGAGAAACCAAAAATTGCATCGTACATTTTAGATATATTGAAAACAATAGCAAGAAGGAAAAATCAAGTTGAGTCCCTATCTTGGGGTTCATTTCACTTATTATCATCTTATAAGGTCATATGTAAATAGCTTTTGATCTTTTGTGCTTGTGCTCGACTTATACTATTTATTGCAAAGAAGTCAAACCATTCGACCTATGTTTCTTTGGGCCTAGCTCAAAAACAAATCCTCAAAGAAATGATCAATAAGTTGGCTAACGACTTCAAGAGAAATTTTTCTAATCAGGAAATGACAATGGTCAACGGACACATGAAAATAATGCTTAACTTCTCTATCAATAAAATAAATGCAAATCAAAACAACATTGAGATTCCACCTCACCCCAGTTAGAATGGCTATAATAAAGAAAACTTATAACTACAGATGCAGGAGAGGAAGGTCCCAACGGGAGCCCAACTGCATTGTTGGTGGGAGAGTAAACTTGTTCAACCACTTTTGTAAGGACAATGGAGTTTCCTCAAAAGACTCCACTTACAGCAACTTACCATTCAGAAATCCCACTTGTGGGCATTTACCCAAACAATCACAAACAAGGCTATACTGAAGTACAAGCCCAAGTATGTTTATTACAGCATTATTACTCTAGCTAAGATATAGAACCAAACAAGATGCCTCTCTGTGGAAGAATGGATCAACAAAATGTTATAAACACACACACACACACACACACACACACACACACACACAGAGGAATTCTAGAAAGAATTCAGAAAGAATGACATTGTCCCATTTGTTAAGAAATTGAAAGATTTGGAAACAAAATATTAAGCACATCATCACATTTTATAGTGATATATTCTCTATCTATTTCTATACCAATCTATATATGTTTACCTTTTCTGCTCATCTGATAAAGTTACTGTACAAATATATATTATACCAAATAAATGATGAGTTTTGTGTTGATCGTCTGGAAAGGATCTATCCAAATAAGTCTGAAACAAAGGACATAAAGAAGATTTTACAACTTACTATACAAGTCACACAAAGAGGAGATTAAAATTATCTGGAGAAATGGATTCAATAGATACTGCTACAGCTTAGTGAGATAAAATTATTACCTGCTTAAATAAAAGCATGATATAATTTGGCTGAAGACTGAAAAATCATACATTTCATCATATTTTCATACAATTTGACATATTTTTTCTCCTATTCTTTTGGAAGTATTAAAATTGAAGATCTGAACAATAGGTCAAAACCAGTTGACTAATGAGGCACAAACATTGATTGATTGATTATATTATGAGATACTGAATTTGACAATGTAATAACTGGTATGAATTCAAATCCTTCGATTCCCATTTCCATTACACTTAGTTGATAATCATCAGAGCCAATATTTTGGGATTTCTTCTTCCATAGTAAGAAAAGCATGAAGAAGTGAAGGAGATTAATTATTGAATATTAAGTAAATATACCAACAAACAAAATACATGAACTACGAAAAAGAAAGGGATTCAAAGAAGGCTCTATACTTTCTATCTCTTTCAAAGAGCACTGGGAAAAAATAAATATCCAATATCTTTTTTTTCAGATAAATAAAACTTCTGTTTTTCAAAATTTTTTCATTTGTGAGCTGGGAAGGTGGCTCAGTGGTAGAGTGCTTGCCTTGCATGCCTGGGGCCCTGGGTTCAATTCCTCAGCACCACATAAGCAAAAAGGAAAAATCTGGAAGTGGCACTATGGCCCAAATGGTAGAGCGCTAGCCTTGAGCTGAAGAGCTGATGGACAGCACCCAGACCCAGTGTTCAGGCCCAACGACTGGACCCCCCCAAAAAAAAATGTTCATTTTTTTCTTAGGTGAATTAAAAATATTTACAATCTTCTTGTGTATAATTTGGATAAATTCTAAGAACACTATTAGCTGTGCATTGTAAAATTACTGATGTGCAATAAGTACAAGCTACCCAAGATCATATCAATTTTAGCAATTTTACACGAGTTCAATCACTAATACATATTTTCCTCAGCTTCTTTCGTTGTTCATATAAACTGATGTTATGCTTACCCTTCTTTCTGAAGACATGACTTGTTTTCAGATAGTGTTGCACATCAAAAAATGATACACTGACCACATGTCTGTTGCTAATTGGACTGGTTCTACAAGAATAATTTCTGAAGATCTATCTTGTGAAAGCAAACTGGAACAGTGTAGTTAGCATAAAGATTAGATATGTGAATTTAGAAGATGATCAGCAGAGATATTGGTTTTGAAAACAAGATTTTCTGTGGAATGCATATTTAGACAACCCTGTTGAATAATACCAAACAATGGCTACAATATTTGATGCAAGCTTTGAACATGAATAAAATTCTTGGAATTGATTCAACACTAATACATGAAATCATGGAAAATATCCCCTCTCCTTTTTCTGTTCCTTCTCCCCCCATACCTTTTACTTCCCCCCCCCACATCATCCTGCTCTTCTTCCTGTTAGTCTTCCTGTTCCTCCTCTTGTTCCACCTCCTCTTACTTTCCTCCTTTATTCCTTACTTCTTCCCTTCTTCATTCCCTACTTCTTCACATCCTTCCCCTTTCCCTACCTACCTTCCTCCCATTTTTATTCCATCCCTCTTACTCTACTTTCTTCCCTCCCTACCTTCTTCCCTTCTTCCCTGACTTCTTCCCTCTTTCCTTACCTTCCTTCATATCTTCCTTCCTTCATATCTTCTTAAATTCTTTCCTTGCTTCTTTCTCTTCCCTTGTCTCTCTTTTTTCAATTTTCTTCTTTTTCCTTATCTTGTTTACCACCTATCCCCTAACATCCATGCACATATCATTTCCTTATTTTTTTTCTTTGCCCTTCCTTTCCCCTCTCCAGCATGAAGATCTGAACTTCAACTTATGGCCTGGAACTTGAAATTGGGTCTGGGAATGGAACTGAAGGCCTGGACTTTTAACTCAAAGGCTGGGACTAAAACTATTGAATTAGGATATGAACTCATATCCTGGGCATGTTATTCTGGGCCTGAGTCTTGACGCCACAACCTGGGCTTCGAACCCAGGACCTGCACTTGATTTCAGGGTTTGAAAATAGAATTGACAATCTGTTCCTAGAACTAGTGCTTAGGACAAGATTTCTGATCCTAGGTTTTTAACTCACAGCCAGGTGTTGAAGTCTGCTATGGCCCTTAAACTCAAGCATGAGCCTTGAATTCATGTCCTGAAAATTGAACTTCTTACCTAGAATAGAATTAGGGGCCTGCAATGTGAACTGGGGTGCTTGCCTTAAATTCAAGACCTAGGACTTGAACTTACAGACTGGGCCTTTAACTTCAAGCTGGGTCCTTGAATTAATTGCCTATGTCTTGAACATGCGGACAGGACCTGGCACTCATTTTTGGGCCTTGAATTCGGGCCCTGGATCCCTATTGTGGGGAAGGGAAATTGAAGTACAATCTGGGTCTTGAACTTGGGCCTGGGGCCTCAATTCAGTTCATGGCCTTGAATTCAGTGACTAGGCCTTGAATATGGGTCACGTGCCTTGAATTTTGAGACTGGATAATGTTCCTGACATTCTCTGTGCTTAATGTTTGGGCTTAACCACTCCAGACTAGGCTTTGTTTCTGTTTTTCTTCCATGGTGTGTGTATGAAATACACACAGGCATAGAGATGCATGTGTGTGCACACACACAGGGCCGAGAGAAGTTTCTAGAACAAGGCCCAGCTTTGTACAAGGTGTTCCCTAATATGCCAACTCCCTACTTCTGGAAGTATGGCAAAGCCTCAACTTGATTGTTGTTAGTTTGTTTGTTTGGAAGTGTTTTCCTTAGGAATTACTTCTTCCAATTCCCTCACTTGTGGAAGAAGAGTGCATAGAGGAGGCCAATGTTGGCATGCAGATTTATTCTTGTATGTTCATTTGCATGGCATGGGCCCGGCCTGGCAGAGTTGCCTCTATCTTGCCCAGCAGTAATGCAGCCTCAGGAAGAGGGCATGAAAAACCAGGTCAAGAAGAAGAAAGGAAGTGAAGGAAAGAGAGTGATGGAAGAAAAGCAGGAATGAAGGCGGTAAGGAAGATGAAATAAAAAGGATGAAAGGTAGTGAAGTGGGAGGAAAGTGTAAATGGGAGGGAAGTAAGGATGGGAACAAGGAGGCTGGTGAGAAAAGATGTCAGAAGGAAAAGCAAATGCAAGGAAGGAGAGAAGGATGGAGGGAATGGAATGGGGAGATTAAGATGGAAGATGAAAGGAAGGGGAGACTAGACAAGGAAGAAGGAAGTTGCAAAGAGAAAGGAAAGAAGGAAGAAAGTACAAAGGGAAATAAAAAGAAGAAGAGAATGAAGGGAACAGGAGAGAGGGCAGAGGAAAGAAAGGGAGGAGGAAGAAAACAAGGAAGGAAGAAAAAAGAAAGGAGGAAAACATAGAAAGAAGTAAGAAGAGAAGGTCAAAATTAAGGAGGAGGGGAGGAAAGGAAGATTAAGGAAGTATTTAAGTATTCCAGAAAGAAAAGAGGGAATGAAGAGAAGGAAGCAGGTAGAAGGAAGAAGGAAAAGGAGGAAGGGAGATAGGAGGAATGACAGGAAAGAAAGGAATGAAAGGAAAGACGAGAAAAGGAAGGAAGGAAGCAAAGAAGGAAGGAAGAAAACAAGAAATGAAGTAAGGAAGTAGGTAGGGAAGGAATGAAGGAGAAAGGGAAGGAAGGAAATGAATATGGGAGAGAGGAAACAGTGAAGGAAAGAAAGGAAGGAAGGAAGTTGGAAAAGGAAGGAGTAAGGGGAAGGAAGAATGAATTTTGTAAGGGACCTAGGTAAGTGGGAAGGATGGAGGGAATAAAAATGATAAGGACGAAGGAAAGAAAAAGAAAAGGAGGGGAGGAAGTAGGGGAAGAAGAAGGGTAAGCTAGAAATAAGGGAAGTAAGGAAGGAGGGCGCAGTTGTGATCATGGCACACTGTGGAGGGAGCTCTTTGGTTCACAGCCCTCACATGTCCCTCTGGGCTGGGGCCTCTGTACTGACTTCTTTTTCTCCTGGGTGTCACAAACATTGTCGATGTCTGGGGAACTGGATTCTGTCTTTAGGGTATGGCAAATATTTGTAATGCAGGCCTTGTATTTGTGGAGGGAATCTAAAGCTAACGGATGATGAGTTCGAATCCAGGCTATATTGCATTAAGAGTTGAGGCCAGGCAGTGCTCTATATAGCCCTAGACACTAAGAGACACATGACAGTCTCCAGAATGGCACAAGATTTAGTGTGTAGGATTCCATCACAGCAAGATTCCAATTGTCATGACCTCTGGTGCAAATCCAATTTCACTCAGAAAAGTTGGGCTGTTCAATTTGTTGAGTGGTTGGTTATTTAGTTATTTCTTGGGTTGATTGGGTGGTTGGTGGCTGGCTGTGTAGGCTGGTTAATTAGCCAGTGCAACTCTTCTTTTGTCATTCAATTACTAATATAAGCCTCTTTATGAATATTGTGTGCAGTCTCTATCAAAAAATGATACTCAGATCACAAACACCTTTTTTATTATGAATTCATTCATGAAGAACCAGTACAGACTCCATGAATTTTTTTAAATCAAATTTGCGAAACCAACATATCTTTAGAATGTTGGCCTCTGTTAATGCAAATTATATCTATCCATCTATCTCTCTATCTATCTATCTATCTATCTATCTATCTATCTATCTATCCATCTAGCTATCCAAATACATATGTTTGATGATTGTATACAAAGCGTGATAGAAAAGAATATTTGAAAACATCCCGAGTAGGGTACGCATGGCTCACGTCTGTAATCCTAGCTACTCAGGAGACTGAGATGTGAGGATTACATTTCAAAGCCAGCCTGGGCAGAAAAGTCCATTAGATTCTTGGGATTTTTTCCTTTTTTTTTCTTAATTGTGAAAATACCATACAGATGGGATACAATTACATGAACAAGGTAATGAGTACATTTCTTATCAACCATTGTTGCCTCCTCCTTTGTTTCCCCTACCTAACCCTTCCCATTTCTCCCCACATCACCCCCACCACCTCTCACAAAAGTTGTAAAGTTCGTTTTTCAGCATAATGTGTTGTACATCCCATTGTTGCAATGAGTCTACCTGTATCCCTATTTAAACAATCAGTTTTTCCCTTTCCCTCCACAAATTATACCAACATTAAACACAGTGAAAACAGGGATTATACCGTGGGGGAAGGACAGGCAAAGAAACAAAGAAACATCTTATAAATATGTAAGAAACAATAGCAAGAAAGAAAATACATTTGTGTCCTTATCTTGGGGTTCATTTCGACTAACATCAACTTATCTAACCATTATTCTTATCTCCAATAAACAAGTAGAAAACCAGAAGTAGCACTGTTGCTCAAGTGGCAGAGTGCTCGCCTTGAGCGAAAGAGCTGAGGGATAGACCAAGCTCAGAAATAGGGATACAGGTGGAGCCATTGCAACAATGAGATGTACAAGACGTTAAGTCGAAAAACGAACTTTACAAGGTTGGTAGGGGGTTGAGTGGGTTGTGTGAGAGATGGGAGGGGATGGAAAGGGAAATCAAAGGAGGAGGCAAAAATGCTTGATAAGAAATGTATTCATTACCTTGCCCATGTAATTGTAAACGCTCTGTACGGTATTTGTACAACTAAAAAAAAGAATTCAAGCCCCACGACAGACAAAAATAGAAAAAAAAAAGGAAACATCCCTAATAGTGGGTCATCACAGGTATCTTCTTTATAAAAGACAACATCTACATCTCTAGAACTTTTGTAGCAGTGTTAAATTAGGGGGAAAAATTGTGCACACTGTTCACAGTTCTTTCAATCTTCAAATATTGTGAAGTGAAGTTTTTGATCAAACTAAGAGCAATTTTGTAATCAATACCATAGATATAGAAACAGAAACAATGCTCTCCTCATGGTATCTATTTAAAAACAGGGTCTGAAATCAAAAGGATTCAAGCTGAATTCATGGCATATGATAATAGTCTTAACATATTAAAATTTTACCTTTAAGAATGTCAGTAATGGGGCTGGGAAGGTTGCTCAGTGGTTTAGACCTTGCCTTGCATACCTAAGACCCTGGGTTCGATTCCTCAGCATCACATAAGCAAAAAGGAAGAAGCCGGAAGTGGCACTGTGGCTCAAGTGGTAGAGTACAAGCCTTGAGCTGAAGAACTGAGGGACAGCACCCAGGCCCAGAGTTCCGGCCCCACGACCGGACCCCCCCCCCAAAAAAAATGTCAGTAATGGGGAGCACCTATGGCTTATGCCTGTAATCCTAGCTACTCAGGAGGCTGAGATCGGAGGATCACCTTTCAAAGCCAAGACTGGCTGAAAGTCAGTGAGAATATTATCTCCAATAAGGCATTAGAAAACCAGAGTGGTGCTGTGGCTCGAGCAATAGAATGCTCACCTTGAGCTGAAGAGCTGAGCAATAGCACCCAAAGCTGAGTTCAAGCCCCAGGTACAAAAAAAAGTCAGTAATTTACAATAGGCAATGGTTAATAAAAGGGAACCGCCTCCAAAATTAGGGAAAGATGGCAAACATAATAATTGTGCAACACAAACATCTTTCCTATGGTCTGTTCTAGAAATACTCAAGTTGAACTGCCACTGCCATACTTTCCATTACATTCTGCTGAGATTTCAGACATTTCTTCCACACACTCTCACATGTCTTTCCCATACTTTTCCAACATCTACCTTAAGATAGATACCCTAAGTTATCCATGAACTGAAGACTCTATGTGGAACCAACTTTTTCCATTTCAATAGAAGGTTCGCGTATCTGCATGACCTGATTTTGTGATTTTTATCATAGGAGCAGTGCAAAACATCTGAATATCCACAGATTCCTCTGAAAATGAAAAAAATACATTGGGGGAAAAAGGAATATATTGGGGAAAACAAAAAATCTTTGTTATTTTTCCCTTTACGACCTATACAATACCTTAGGTATCCCTGTTAGTAGAATGAAGAGTCAAAACAGGACAAATAGTATTACTGTGGAAATCAACTTCTGATGTGATTTCACTTCCTTTAGATATTTCTTCCTTTTCATATTATGAAAATATTCATTCTAGTTAAATAATTATTTTTTGAGTCAATTGGCATTGTTACCCTGTATTATCTTCTGAGAGTATACGTCCATGGAAAGCTCATGATTTATCAGCATTTTTAATATTCCATCAAGATTCCATGATTTACTTGTTTCTTACATCTGAATCTGGTATTTAAAAATTCAAAGTTAAGAAGAAGTATCCTCATAAGGACTCATTTTTTTTTCTTTCTTTCTTTTTTAATTGTGAAAATACTGTATAGAAGGGTTTCAATTACATGGCCAAGAAAATGGGCACATTTTTTATCAAGCATTGTTGCTTCTTCATTTGTTTCCCCTTTCCATCCGTTCCCATCTCCCCTCATCCCCCGCTCCTCCTCCCCCAAAAAGAAAGTTGTAAAGTTCTTTCTTACTATTGTTTATAACATATTTATGAGTTTTTTTGGTTGTTTTGGTTGTTTATACCCATGGTATAACCCCTGTTTTCACTGTATTTGATGTGGGTATAACTTGTGGATGAGAAGGGACAAAACCAATTGTTTAAATAGAGATAAAAGTAGTATACCCATTGCAAAAATGAGATGTACAAGACGTTATGGTGAAAAATAAACATTACAACTTTGGTGGGGAAGAGAGTTGGGAAGGGAGGGAGGGTAGGGGAAACAAAGTAGGAGGCAACAATTGTTGATAAGATATGTCCTCATTACCTTGTTCATGTAATTTGTAACCCCTCTGTATGGTATTTTCACAAATATATATATATATATATATATATATATATATATATATATGTATATATATATATATATATATATACACACACATGTGTATATATATTTAATTAAAAGATGTTTTCTATTTTTTATTGTGAAACTACTGTAGAGAGGGGTTACAATTATATGGGAAACATAATGAGTAAGTTTCTTATAAAGCATTATAGCCTCCTCCTTTGGTTCCCTTCCCATTGCATTCCATCCTCCCCCTCTCCACTCCATCCAATCCTCCTACCCCCACAAAAGTTGTAATGTTATTTCTCCACATAATGATTTGTACATCTCATTGTTGCAATGGGTCCACCTGTATTCCTAATTAAACGATTTCTTTTTTCCTCTTTCCTCCACAAATTATAACGACATCAAATACAGTGAAAGCAGGGATTATACCGTGGGGGAGGGACATACAAAGCAACAAAGAAATAATCTTATAAATATGTTAGAAACAATCACATGAAATTAAAAAAAAACATTTGAATACATATGTTAGGGTTCATTTCCCTAACATCAACTTATCTGAACTTTTCTGCTTGAATCACACATATACTAGTTATTGCAAATAAGGGAAACCATGAGACCTATGTTTCTTTCAGCCTGGCTTATTTCACTTAATATAATTTTTTCCAAGTCTTTCCATTTCCTAACAAATGGGGCAATGTCATTATTTCTGTTGTAGGCAAAGAATTCCAGTATGTATGTATGTATGTATGTATGTATGTATGTATGTATGTATGTGTATATATATATATATGTGAGATTATATATATATATATATATATATATATATATATATATCACATTTTCGTGATGCATTCATCTACTAAGGACATCTGGGTTGGTTCCATATCTTAACTATAGTAAATAATGTAGTAAATAATGCTAGTCATGCTGGTCAACTTACTGTGGTCTTGTTTGTGAACATTTGGGTAATTATCCAAAAGTGGGATTGCTGGATCATAGGGGAACTCCATGTGGAGTCTTTTGAGGAACCTCCATACTGCTTTCCAAAATGGTTGAAAAAATTTACACTCCTACCAAGAATGCAGTACTCTTCCCTTCTGTCCACATCCCCTCCAGCATCTGTTGTTATTAGAGTTCTTGATTTTTGCCATTCTATCTGGGGTGAGGTGGTATCTCCAGGTTATTTTGATTTGCATTTCTTTTATGGCTAGAGACGTTGAGCATTTCTTCATGTGTCCATTGGCCATCCTTCTTTCCTCTTCAGAGAAATTTCTGTTTAAGTCTTTATCCCACTTATTTATTGGGCAGTTGTTTCTGTGAAGATTTGTTTTTTGGGGATTTAAATATTTAAGTTCAGGCATATTTTATGTATGAGACACTGGTCTGTTATATGGCTAGTGAATATCCTCTCCTAACCCATGGGTTTCTAGCCCCACAAAAAAAAATACCTAGGAATTAACTTAACCAACAAAGAGAAGGACCTGCGTGATTAAAAGTTTAAAAACCTGCAAAAGGAAATCAAAACAGAACTTAGAAAGTGGCAAAAACTCCATGACTCTCAATTGGAAAGATCAACATCATGAAAATGGAAATACTTCCCAAGGCTATCTACAAATTCAATGCGATACCTATCAATATTCCAACCTCATTCTTCAAGCAAGTAGAAGAGTCCACCCAAAATTACATATGGAATAATAAAAAACCCCGAATAACATAAATCCTTAACAGAAAGACCACTGCTGGAGGAATATCAATACCAAATTTCTAACTCTACTACAAAGCCATAGTAATCAAATCACCTTGGTTCTGGCACTAGAACAGACTCCAAGACCAATGTAATTGAATTGAAAACCCAGAAATGGATTAAGGACCTATACCCAGCTAATCTTCGATAAGGGAGCAAAAAAATGTAGAAGGAAAGAAAGACAGCCTCTTCATTAAATGGTGTTGGATATATTGGTTAACTAGTAGAAAATTCAGCTAGATCCTTATGTATTACCCTGCGTCAGAATTAAATCCAAATGGATCAAAGACCTCGGAGTCTAAATAGACACTCTGAAAGCATTACAGGATGGAATATGTCTCCTTGGCATAAGACGGAATTTTCTTAATAGACACCCAGCAACACAATAAATCAAAGAAGCTTGGACAAATGGGATTGCATGATATTCCAGAGCTTCTGCATGGTAAAGGACATAGACAGCATCTGTTAATATGAGATTTCTTCATTAAAGTATAGCCATTCTAACTGGGGTAAGGTGGAATCTCATGGTTGTTTCTTTTCAGTTTTTTCTATTTTCTTTTAAATATATACTTCTTATTGAAAAGATACTATACAGAGGAGTTACAGTTACATAAGCATAGTAATAAGTTCATTTTGTATCTATCATTGTTAACCCCTCATATTTCCTCCCACTATTCTTTCCTTTCCCACACCCCCAACTTCTCTCTCCTCCCCCCTCAACCAACCATCCCTCAAAGTTGGTAAGTTCGTTTTCACCATAGTTTCTTTTACATCTAGGTTTTACAATGGGTCATCTTGTATACTTATTTCAGCATTTTGTTATTTCCCTTCTCCTACAATCTGAAAAAGGTTTGTAGAAGTGTCAGACCACCAAAATCAAATACAGTGACATTAAAGGTTGCAATTATTTTATGGCTATACAACTTGACCAATTCTTTATGTGTCTATGGCAATTCCTATTTCCTCTTCAGAGAAATCTCTCTTTACATCTTTAGCCAACTTATTAATCAGGCAGTTGTTTCGTGAGCATATGTTGTTGGGGGATTTATTTTTTTTAGTTCTACGTATATTTTAGATATGACACCCTTGTTCATTTGGTGGCTCGTGAAGATCTTCTCCCACTCCGTGGGCTTCATATTGATATTGTTTGCAATGTTCTTTGCCTTAAGAATCTCTGAAATTTCAAGCAATCCAATTGGTCCAAAGTTTCTTTGATATGATCTGTTTCCCTGTAGTTATTGAGAAAACTGTGGTGTGTACCACGAAACCCTAAAATTTCTCCTATTCCTACCTGTAATGTTTTCAGGGTGTCTTCTTCTTCTTGCAGGTCCTTGGATCCATTTGGAGTTGATTTTGGGGCAGCGTGATATATAAAGAACTAGTTTTTGTTTTCTACAGGTTTTTAATCATTTCCAGCAGTTTTTACTGGAAAGGATTTCTACCATTTTATTTTTAAGTTCCCTTACAGAAGAAGGGGTGGCTGTAGGTCTGTGTGTTCAATTTTATTTCATTGGTCCTCACATCCGTTCTTGTGACTGTGCAAAGATGTTTTGATTACTATGGATTTGTAGTGGAGTTTGAAATTTGGTATTGGTATATTTCTAGCACTACTCTTTCTACGAAGTATTGTTTGTGCTATTGGGGTTCATTTATTTTTCCATACACATTTTCCATACTCATATTTCCTTGAAGAATGAGGTTGGAATATTGATAGGTATCACATTTAATTTTTACATAGCCATTTTCATGATGATAATCATCCCAATTCAGGAGCATGCAAAGTTTTCTACTTCCTTAGGCTTTCATTTCCTTTTTCAGGTTTTTAAAGTTTTCATCATAAAGGCTCTTCCCTTCTCTAATTAACTCCTAAGTTTTTGTTTTTGTCCCACACTTTTCATCTAGATATTAACTAATGCTTCTTTGTAAGTATTATTCCTATATATCAACATTCTTTCTAGGGTCCATTCAGCTGCAATAAATCAGTCTTTAGGTATTATTATTGTCCTCATTTCTTTAGTTTATTTCCTAGTGATAGCTAGGAGAAGTTGAGAACTGTTTCTTTGGGAAAAAAAACAGGCTTCTTTATTTAGGCTTTTGAAAAATGCTCGTGTTCATGAATGTTGCTTTCTAAACAATGATGCAAAAATATCACAAATATCCATCTTTTTAGTGCAAATTTTCTACTCCAAATTGTTTGGGTTACGTTTGTAAGCTGTTCCTACATAAGACTTCCATGTCCATTCTTGGTCACCATTCTAACACAAAGTTGACTACATTGTACTAAGGAGGAGTTTTGTCTCTAAATGAGTATTTATTTAGTTGCAAGACTGACACGGTTATTAGAGAGTAATTTCAAAACATTTCACAAGTTATTCAATTTCTGTCCAGGATTTCCTTTGCTTCATTATGAATATGCTTGATGTTTGTATGTATGTTCTCAATTCACATGTTAAATTCATATTGTTTCAAACTAAGTGTAAAATGGGCTAGGCTTTCTTAAAGAAAGTACTAGCAATGATTAAATAAAAAGAACAGTAATTAAAGAATTTCCGAAAGGTTTTTTTATTGTGAACATACTGTACAGAGGGGTTACAATTACATGGGCAAGATAATGAGTACATTTCCTATCAAGGATTATAGCCTCCTTCTTTGTTTACCCTTCACATCCCATCCCAGTCTTCCCCCCAAATACTTCCTCCCCCCACAGTTGTAAAGTTCGTTTTCGACATGACAACTTGTACTTCTCATTGCTGCAACGGGTCCACCTGTACCCTTATTTAAAACGACTTGTTTTTCCCCTTCCCCTCCACAAATTATACCGACATCAAATACAGTGAAAGCAGGGTTTATACTGTGGGGGAGGGAGATACAAAGCAACAAAGAAATAATCTTATAAATGCTTTAGAAACAAATGCATGAAAGAAAAAACATTTAAATACATATCTTAGGGTTCATGTTCCTAACATCACCTTATCCGACCTTTTCTACTTGACTCATTCATATACTAGATATTGCAAATAAAGGAAACTATGGGACCTATGTTTCTTTGGGCTTTGCTTACTTCACTTAATATAATTTTTTTCGAAGTCTTTCCATTTCCTAACAAATGGGGCAATGTCATTCTTTCTGATGGAGGCATAGAATTCCATTGTGTATATATACCATATTTTCTTGATCAATTCATCTACTGAGGGGTATCTGAGTTGGTTCCTTATCTTAGCTATGGTAAATAATGCTGCAATAAACATAGTTGTGCTGGTAGCTTTAGTGTAGTCTTGTTTGTAAACATTTGGGATTGCTGGGTCATAGAGGAGCTCCATGTGGAGTCTTTTGAGGAACCTCCATACTACTTTCCAAAGTGGTTGAACAAGTTTACACTCCCACCAACAATGAAGTAAGGTTCCCTTCTGTCCACATCCCCTCCAGCATCTGTTGTTATTAGAGTTCTTGATATTTGCCATTATATCTGGGGTGAGGTGTTATCTCAATGTTGTTTTGATTTGCATTTCTTTTATGGCTAGGGAGAATGAACATTTCTTCATGTTTCTATTGGCCATCCTTCTTCTTCAGAGAAGTTTCTCTTTAAGTCTTTATCCCACTTATTTATTGGGCAGTTGTTTCTTCCAGGATTTGTTATTGGAGATTTAATTTTTTGAGTTCCAAGTATATTTTCGATATGAGACCCTTGTCCGTTGTATGGCTAGTGAAGATTTTCTCCCAATCCATAGGCTTTCTATTGATTTCCATAGCTATGTCCTTTGCCATGCAGAAGTTATGCAACTTCATGCAATCCCATTTGTGTAACCTTTCTTTGATTTGTTGTGTTTCCAGGTCTCTATTAAGAAAATTTCGTCCTGCTCTCTGAAAGGATTTTTAAGTATATATCTCATATTTTTATTACACAAATATTAATGTTACTCTATAATGTAAAACCTAAACATAGAATATATAGAGACATAGCAGTAAGTATGTGGGTTTATGTATATATTTATATACATAAATATACATATATAAATATATGTATATATTTATGATTTTTATTGATTTTATGTTTAATCAACAATTAAAATTATAGAAACTACTTACAAATATCCTTGAACATATATAATAATAGCATAATTTTTAAGTGAAGACTCTGTTGACAGATTTATGTTGAAAATATGAAAGTCAATATGGTTTTAATAAAAATATGATATACTTATTCAAACTTTCAATATTCGGAGTAAAATATTTACTGACATATAGATGGAGTTATCTTGTATATGTCACTCTTCTATTACTACATACATTACCTAGTATTATTTTTTATAAATACAAAGCATTTTATTTAAAAATCTCCAACCAAAGGTATTTGGATTTACACTGAGGAATCTTTGGGAATATGGAAAATTAAATATGGATGTTGGAAGTATGTATTACTCAGTAGCTAATTCCTTCCTGAAATTGCTAGTGTATTTGAACAAATTAATCTAAATAAAAGTGTTTGTTTTTACAGTAATAAGGACAGTGTTAAGGACAGAATATTGTGAGTTTAGGTATCTGCCTGTTTGTAATTACAATTTTAAGAATCATGAAAAATTGAAAAATTCCAATTTTGTTTTATGTAGAAGAACAGAACATGATTTGAAACGATTTTAACCAGACTGACATGGGAGAGAAAAATTAGAAGGCTATGTAGTCTTTAAATTGAAAATCTGGCAACATCTCTGAGCAATCCCAATAACATGGAGACTTAGGTACTGATAAAAGAAGGGATAGTATGACAGTGCTTGATATCTCATGAAATTAATCAGACACAATAGCAGAGTAGGAACCGTCTCTGAAGGACATAAAAATGATTCCCATCAGAAAGCTTTTCAGAAGCAATGATCAGATTTTGTAACTCTCTGCTTTGAGTGTGTTTATCATTCTTGTGATAAAACAAATACAGCTCAGGTAAGAATCAGGTTTTCAGGAAAATCAGTCCAACATTTGCTTTGGTGAATTGAGTCAAAATATAACACAATGCCCAACTCCTTCTCCTAATGATGCGATGAACTACAATTCATTTCAACTGTACTCACATTCAGTTCACTTGATCACTAGATGGGATTCTTTCTGTTATTGCCAATCCTGAAATATTTTCCTCATTCTCTTTCCTTTTTGGAAAGCCAGCACTGTTTAGTTTGTCTTCCATTGTGTTCCATTAGTGTATTACATTCAAGCTATTTTTGTTAACACTATTTGTTAGAGATAAATTTAGAAAGAATTCAGCACATGGTTGAGATGGTGTAGAATTGCACTAGTTTTCTGTATAGAAGTTGCCTACTGATAGCAAGATTTAGAAACGATTAGTTCACATTATATTTGTTGGAAAATTATAACGATATGAGGGTGTAACTCATGAAGAAACAGCAAACAATCATTGAATTTGTATTCTACTCAGTGACATTGATGTGTTTATGAACATTTCGAATTTGTATGAAGAACATTCAGTCAAAATTTGCACACAGACTGAATAAAAGAAAATGATTTATTAAAACTTTTCCTTTCTTTCAATACTAGAATCAGAATGACAGTCTATTATCTGAAGCACTCTCATAAAATGTATACTTACAAATCATGGTTTTCTGAGATAAGATCCATAAACACAATACTCTGTAGATTTCAAAGAGAAAATGCAACATGTTTCATATAGAGAGTGAATAATATCTAAATAGATGTTTTGTGGAGAAAAATAATTCAGTCACTTTTTCCAAAGTAAATATAGGGCACAGTTGATGAATATTGAATTATTTTGTGTCTATTTTTCCAGTTGTTGTTAGTCATTGGCTTTGAACTCTGAGCTTTGGTGCAGTCCTTGAGCTCTTCAGCTACAGGATAATCCTCTACACTTAAGCAAAACCGCTAGTTCCAGTTTTGAGGTTGATAATTGGTAATCAGAACCTTATGGAGACTCCTGCTGAACTGCCTCATATCGCAACCTCCTAGATGGGAGGATTACAAGTTTGTAAGCCACCCATATTAAGCTGTTTTTCACTTTCCTTAGTGTGTTGATCGTGTCTTGTGCTAGATTGTTCGGGACTGTCATCCACACTGCAGTTCTATGAGGTAACTATGATTTTCCAAAAGGAAATTTTCCTCTATAGTATTGGATTTGGAAAGGATCCATTCTAGAAATGAATCTCAGAAAAATCCTTCAGTTTATGAATCTGTAAGGAGTTCCGCATATGTCAAATGTCGGAGATACTAGAACTACAAGCATGATCAAAACAAAAGTGATCCTCTGGTTCATCAGGCAGAGCTCAGGCCTTGACATGAAGAGCAAAAAGACAGATTCCAAAACCAGAACAAACACGATTACAGCAAGCAAAGAATAAAAACAGCAAGTAGAAAAGCATTTACAACGTTTTTTTGTCGCATTGAACATCCAAAAACATTGTGATATGCAGAAGTGCTTCAAAATGCTCACTGCTTTATAATGAAAAGCCATCATTACACAGAGAGCTTTGAAAAAATAAAGAGTTCCAAATCTATCCATTCAAAAATGTCCTTCATCTGTTTCCCAACACATTACAAAGTTGTTTCCCTATGAAGGAGAAAGTGAGAGATCAATGACCTTTTCCTACATATAACTAGCTTCTTACCAGTATGATATATACTCTCAAGAGCCTTCTAGATGAAGACTTATTGAGAGCAGATACTTATTTCCTATAATAGAAAGAAATCTTTCGGGTTATTGAAACTCCAAGATGGAGTATGAAATTGTCTCTTCTGATAATACCAAGAGCCCATTAATTAGCATGCTCAGGTTGATCCATGAAAAAAGAAAGAAAGAAAGCACTACTTCCTAGCTTCTAAGTGTAAGTGGACCCATCAAAATAATTACGTTTGCCGAAAAATAACATGTTCCAATTCAATTATTATGGCTGTGGACCAAAATAAAACTATGAAAAAAGTATAATGATATTTGAACCCTCATTCAAATTTCCCATCAACTTCTGTGTTCCAAACTGAATAGGTAGGACATTTTTAGGGCTTTTTTCAACCAAATAATTTTGCAAGATATTTTTCAAGGTAGAAGATTCTAATATATCTCAATATTTCTCATCTGTTCTCTAATCTGCAGAAGGATTCTATGACTTCTCCACAATGCCTGTAGCATTGCAAACAAAGATTCATTCATGTATACCTAAAATACCAGCCAAAATGTATTAATTTGGAGGGTGTGAATGTACACTATATGAAGATGAATTAGTTTTGAACAGAGAATCTGACATTTATAAGGCAAGAACACATGAATTCTTTCAGAATGTATTGTTATATTGCTGAAATGTTCAAATATTAAGCTATAATTTTCGACTAGAATTCACAACTCTTTCATGAAACCATATCTCATGAATCTAACGTTGTTTTCAATGCATATTTATGATGATTCAATAATTCATTGGGCATTCCTTGTCCACACGTTTCTACTACTAAATGAAATACCTTTTGGGGCATATTTTACAAAGTATACCTTGCCAAAAATTCATTAGTTATTGGATTTCTAGTTTATAAATTGAGTTGAAGTATTTGACTACAGAATAGAAAGTTTCACATGTGAGAATCCTGCTCATATTTATGATAGGCGTGGAAAGCTGAAGGTGTCTGTTTATGGACCTATTTGGGCACTAAGTTTTCTCCTACTTTGTAATTTCAACAATTATCAGTATTTCTACAGAAATATTTGAAGAAAAATGATTTCAACATTGATGTGTAAATGATGGCATGGAACCTAGGGACTTAGGGAAACCTATATCTTTTGTATTGGTGAAGGAAAATAAAGAGAAGAGAACTATATCCACAAGTCTGGATATGTAGTGCAAACTCAATCAAATAAGTGTCAAGGTGTAAACTTATAACGGTTGCAAACAGTGTATTTATACTTTTCTTATTAGTTGAATCTTCATGTCAAGTTGACATAGAGTTTCATATGTATGGCAGTGATTATATTTCTGATCATATGTAAACACACATTTCTCATTTTTCTCATATTATTTGTTCTGCCTTGAGTCACCATCCAATCCCACAAGATATAAAAGTTTATTCCAACATGTTGTTAGTGAGGATTGCTGTTGCATTGGTTAAACCTTATTCCTTTGTTTCAAATTTTGTTGTTCCTTTCCCTTCCCTTCCTTAATTTAGATTCACGAACACTGGAAAAGAATATCAAATAGAGTGACCTTGATAAGGCATAAGAAAATAAATGAAAAATACAAGAAAGAGCTTCACATAGCACATTTGAGTACTATGTCATTTTAAGTGGCAACACTTAAAAATGTAGATACCATGGTTAACCTTATTGTAATAATTGGTATATGACCTGTTTCAACCTATAAAGGATTGCAAAAGCTAAATAGCTATGGAAATAGGAACATAGAAGATTAAGCTAAGCAAAATGATCTCCTATATATGGAAAGGAGAGGTTTTTCAATTTTGGTGTTTTTCTGAAAATATTATGAGCAGCTGTTCATAACTTTCTTTCTATTTTCATTTATTTTCTGTAAGTTTCTTCCTTTATGTCACTCTATTTGATTTTGTTAGATGGTGGATTGTATACTCATTATTCTGAATAGGGCAGGGAAGAGGAACAATAAAATCTTAAGCCAGAGGACAATGTGTTGCAAGTGAAATAGACATCTGTGATGATATTTCAGGAATAATAAAATGTAAGAAAAATGAAGGATAGTATAACGTCAAAAATCAACTCACTGTCTTATATGCATAATTGTAATTGCTCTATACATCATCTTGAAAATAAAATTAAAATCAAAAGGTGATTATTGATACTTATATTTATCCTTGTTTTTATGTTTACCCATGTAAAACTATGTTGGTTAATTTGAGGTCAATAGGCAGACATGTGGAGATAGTACTGTTCTCTTCACAAACCTACGTGAATGCAGGATTGATTTTATATCTATGTTTTCAAATGTTCTCTCAACACAAATCTCTAGATTATTGTTATTCTTCCCTCCCACATTAAAAATTGCTTAAAAAGCAAATCATTTTCAGTATGAGGTTAAAAGCTCTTAGTTATCATGGAGTAAGCAAATGGTGTTGCCTTAGTTTATAACTAGGAAGTATCCAATGATGACACAAAGAAAACAAATGTTAACTGAGAATACAGTTCATGACTATAGCTATTAATTTACTTAAAGTCCTATTTTAGATATGAAGATTTCTGAGAATTTCTGGAATATAAATTTTGACCTTAAAAGTCAGTATAGTTCCAGAATTAATTCCATGCTGTTAATTGGGTATATGAAGGAGAAGACGACATATTCACATAAATATACTAATGACATTTACAACCAACTTTTTAAATACAAATTTACTTCAATATATTTTTGTTACCAAATTTCATAGAGCTTTTGTACACTGTGATCATAGTTCAAAATTATGCCCGACCATTCTCTGGAAGCCACTGAAAATATATTGAATTATGAAAGTTCATCTGAACAGATGTCAATTTTCCAAAGTATAATTTAATAATTACATGCCTCTACTAATCATTGCTAGGACATATGGCTAAAGAGCTTCCTAGCAAATATTACAGCATAAATTTGGGGAGTTGATGGAATATTGCAATAAAATTTAGCGTTTTGTGCTATCATTCCATGATTGAAACAATGTATCAAAGTGTAGTGTTCTGGCACTTCAATTAACTCTAGAAAACTTGACATGACCAAGAACTTGTGGGAAGACATCCACTGATATTTGGAAAAAGTCAATATGAGTAGTGTTTAGATCTAAGAATAAAAAGAATAGCAAACGGTTAGAGTCGGGAAGAGTGAAAAGTAATGTGTGTACTTTAAGGTATTACTAAAGTTAAGTAGACTCACCAAAGGCAACAGGAAGCCCTTTCATCAAATAGACATTTAATTTGAAGTGGTCACTTTCAATATCTCCTCTGTTAGGTACACACATAATGTAACAATGATATAATAATTTCACATTTAGGAGTTTGGGTCCTTCATCACCACACGAGTTGTGTCAGTTGAAAGGTTGCTTCTGGCCCAAAGACCGAAGGTAAGATTACATTCCGGAGTGGAAAGATTTTCATCCTACAATTCACTGGAATTTTGCTAGGCTTTGAGTTAAGTGTGCTGGGGATGTCTTCTTTTCACTCTAATCACCTGAACTACATTACTACTCTTTATGCCTACATAGAAGTTACATTATATCACTCTTGCTTTGATTGTGTGTTTTATCTAGGGAATTATTTATTCTGCACTGAAAATATTCCCAGCAAAAAATAATCACTGGATTATATTTCAGCTACTGAAAGGGGTTAATGGAGGGCAGTGTACTTTTTTTTTTAATTTTATTGTAAAGATACTATACAAAGGGTTGCAGTTACATGAGCAAGGTAATGAGTACACTTCCTATTGAGCCTTGTTACCCCCTCCATTGTTTTCCCCCTACCATCCCTTACCTTCCTACTTTCCCCGAGGTTCTTTTTTTTTCAATTGTGATTAAGTGATTACATTTTGTACTTTTATCCTCAATGAAGTTTATCTATCAAGAAATGACATATTTGCTTGCAAATAGAAATATCTTAATAAACTTTTACTTACTAAATACTTTACACTGTGTAATATATTAAACAAAGTATGTAAAATCTGTGTTTTAGAATATGACATGAGGAAAATGATTTCAGACCTATAGATGTAAAACTGTGTTCTGAAACAACGCTAAGCCCTCTGGGATTTTCTGAAAGCTACTAAGGTATAAGAATATTTAAAAACAGCAAATCGTGGGAAGTCTGAATTATAGATTATTAAATGATAGTAAATTGAACAAAAATAGACATATCATGGTAGTTAATTTTTATATATTTCCAGACCTAGTATTTGTTACCCATATTTTTTAGAGCTTGCCTTTATAACATATTACAGAACGAATCGATTCACAATGGTATCTCAAATTGTTGGGAACACAATTTGTAAATATTTACTGAGGTGTGATAGCTGTTAGCAGTTAATGTCATTTTTATTATTCCTGTTTTTGCAACTGGCATCTTCTTATAAGTACCAGAAAAATATTTGGATAGGTCATTTTGCCTGAACTCATGGCCCTTTACTTATCACTAAGGACAATTTGTTCAAAGCCAGCTCTCTAGTAGTTTTAACCACTGTGATGTCTCTGGTGTTCTAATGGTTAGTTGCAGAGAGGATGTTTAAATACCTCCCTTTGTGGATTTGACCAAGCCCTCAACAGTCTCAGCCACCTAAGTAGGTAGTATTAGAGGTTTCAGGCACCAACACTCAGCGACGAAATTTTGCACGAGAATATTTTAATAGAAATTGTTGAAGGAACAAAAAGAAAACTTTGGGGAAGTAACACTAAA
Organism: Dipodomys spectabilis; assembly: GCF_019054845.1. Taxonomy (NCBI): domain Eukaryota; kingdom Metazoa; phylum Chordata; class Mammalia; order Rodentia; family Heteromyidae; genus Dipodomys; species Dipodomys spectabilis. The sequence goes on along the minus strand of NW_024871114.1, from coordinate 450,057 downwards.
AACAGTTCTTAGAACTCTGTTTAAATGGAAGCAAAATTCCTAATACACACGTGCAGTGATTCTGAACCACAAAAGTAAGAAATATGAATATTTGTTTGTGTTCCAAACTATAACATGAATATCAGTGACTTTTGTATTTAAAGTTATTTGATAATGTAGTTTTCTAAACTGATAGGAACACAAGCATGTTGATGGTGCTGCACACACAAGGAAACTTGCAATTTTGAGAAAATATGAGGAAAGTAGACATGAAAAATTGAGATAGAATGATGATATATGTTCATTATTGTATAATCTAGAAATACCCAAACGCCACAAAAATAACCTACAGAAATAATGTTAGGAAAGTGGGAAAATATGGTATATCTTGGTTGATATCTCATAAAGTAAATCAGAGTCCTGAAAGTAAGCAGGAGCTCTTCCATAAGAAGGAAGAAATCATCCAACCAAAACTTGTCACCTTTTAGACTGTCTCCCTTGAGAGAGGTCTTTGTTATTGTTATAGGGCAAAGAATGAGCAATTCCAGTTTGTGACACCAGGACTCTCAGACCAGCTCAAGCTAGTGTCAACTGAAACAGATAATAATGGCACAGAATACGTGACAGGGCTTAATATGCTTCTAATAATACTGTAGATAATAAATTTTATGATAATTATGCTAGTATTAGAATACATGTGCCTTGGTGTAATTTTCTGTATACTGCAATCTCTCCAAAAGGATATTGTATCTTTTTCTGATTATTCATTTCTTATGGGCATATAACACTCATTTATTCTCTTCCATTTTATGTTTAATAATAAAATCTGAAGAAATTGTTTAGTGTGGTAAAAGTATTTCTCACAGCAAGAAATATAAAATAAGTTTGAACATATAGTTTTGAGCCCAAAAGAGTTTATGGAGATTGACAATCAATAAATGAGTCTTTATATGAGAATTGCCAAATGATAGTGTCAAAATATAATCGGCCCTAAAGTGTTAGTTATTCTGGGTGCTGTTTGAAGTCGTGATATTCTCTAATGTGAGTTCACATCTGATTGGTGCAATACCGATTGACTAACGGGACAAAAACATTGTTTCATTGATTGCAGTAAGAAATAATGAATTCAACAATGTAATAGGTAGGATTTGAATATAAACTTCTATATTAATATTTCAAATTCTCCTTTCAGATGTTCTTCTTTATGTTTAATTTGAAGTGATAATCATCAGTATCAATACTCTGAAATTTTTTTAAACATAGTAATAAAATCATTAAGAAAGAATGGAAATTGTTTATTGATTATTAACAAAATATGCTGACACAAAAACTGATGACATGAATGAGAAAGGGAGTCAGGGAAGGCTCTCTATCATTCTAAGTCTTTTAGAATGAGATGGAAAACAAAAAATATATGATATGATTTTATGTCATATAAATGCAATGATAAATTTACAAAATTCCTTCTTCATGATACCTTTTTTGGCCAACTGATCAACAGAAATGAAAACAAAAATCCTTGCTTTTTATTTGTCAAAAAGGGTTTTAATTTCCTAAAGATTTCATGGCAGGAAAATGGGAATCTATATATCATGAGTAGAGGAATTATCAATGAATACATTTTGTGACTCTGTCTTACGTTCTTGTTCAGGAACAAAACTACGAGTAACTGAATGTGAGTAGAGTCATTGAGAATTATATGCACAACTCGATTTTAGAAGTATCATTATTTAACTAACATCAATCAATTCATGGACGCTTATCTCAGAAAACTGTGATTGGTGAGAATAGTTTTGGATAGAGTCATAGAGATTCCTTGTCATTCTCAGTACTATATTGCCACAAAGGTATAGGTTCATAAAATTATTGTCTCTGATTTTAGGCATGTGACCACAATTTGTCTGAATGTTCTTCATTCAAATTGTAAATGTTCATAAATGTTTAAATGTCACCTACAAGAATACAACTTCATTGACTTTTTTTCCTACTTCTTGATGAGCCATACTACAATATCAAGTTATATTTTGCAAATGTATGCAATGTTTACTATTTATAGTTGTCTTTATCATTAGGCACATTCTATGAACAAAACCAGTTAAAATTTACTCCATCTGTTCTAAGTACTTGATTCCTTCATATCTTGGGTCTAAATTTATTTCAATTACTTGTACTTGAATATGTTGTTAGAAAAAGTATCTTGTATATAGTAGCCTACTAGAACTCAATGGAAGGCAGAGAAAACACTGCTGTTTTAATAGAAGGAATGTGAATCAGGATCAGTAAGCATGCTGAAGAATACAGGAAGAATTCCAAGTAGAAATCAAATGTACTGAATGTTAGTATAATTGAAATGAATTGTAGTTCATTTAGGTGTCAGAAGGAGTTGGATAGTATCCTATAGTTTGATTAAATTGACAGAAACACAAGTTGTCCTAAGATTCCTAAGGTATTGATTCTTACATGAGCACTATTTGTCATTTCCCAAGCGTGATGAACATACATATAATAGACACTTAAAAAACCTGATCACTACTTTTCAGAAGCCTTCTGATGGGAATCGTTTCTACTACTACAGAGAAGCTTCCTGCTCTGCTTTGGTGTGCCTGATTAACTTCATGAGATATCAGTTACGCCCATATTATAGTTTCTTTTATGTGTACCTAAGTGTCCATATTCTCTGTTTCACTTGGGGATATTGCCATATACTCCACTTAAAGACAAATTATGGACTTTTGTTTGTTCTTATCCATGTCAGTTTGATGGAAATATAAAGTGCTTCAGCTCCTCAGGATTCAAAAATCAGCAATTGTAAGCAAACAAAATTGTAAAGAAAGTGTCCTGTGCCTCATTGTTGTATCACCAAATACTTTAATTTCCACTGTTTTGTTCTTATACACTAGTTATACAAGAAGAATTTTGCCACTGAGATTACATAATTTCAGCATCCATATTTAAGTCACTACACTCTCAAAGTTTCCTGAATGTATACCCAAAAACTTTGGAATTTCCTTAATTTATTTTATATGTCTGAAAAATAACGACACTCATTATATATACATAATACTAGAAAAGTGACAGAAACTATACACAACATTTTATATATACTATACGCCAATTCAGCTTTTTAAAAGTTTGAATAATTATTTTATATTTTATTAAAACCTAATTGAATTTCATGTGTACTACATAAACCTTTCAGCATCTCGAGTTGAAAATTATATAATCATGTTATATTCCAGGAATTTTGCATATAGTTTACATTCTTGTTTATTAACTAATGCGTATTTATATATCTATATCATTAAATAATGCATAGATATACATGAACTCTCAGACACATACCTATATGTTTTATGATTGTATTTTATAATATAGCGTAACAATATTTGTATCATTAGAAATGTATGATTTATAAATTTTAAAAAATCCTTCTGGGAAGTTGTCTCTCTCTTGCTCTTTATTTAATATTTGCCAATAGTTGATTTGAGAAATCCTAGACTATATTAATTTACTTTACATAATATTAATGAAAAATATGAATTAAAGCAATATGCAAATATCTAGCACGTCTACAATGAAAGCAAATTTACATTTTGGGCAGAAGGTAAACAAGTTCTAGAAATGTCTTTGTTAAATCCTTTCCTAATCTAAATATTGATCAGTAAGGAAACTAAACAAATGCATAAAGAATCAAAATATTTAATGATTGAATTATTATTATTTTTTTGGGTCCGGTCGTGGGGTTTGGGCACTGTCCCTCAGCTCTTCAGCTCAAGGCTAGCACCCTACCACTTGAGCCACAGCGCCACTTCCGGCCTTTTTTTTTCTTTTGCTTATGTGGTGCTGAGGAATCGAACTCAGGGCCTTAGGCATGCAAGGCAAGCGCTCTACCACTAAGCCACTTTCTCAGCCCCAAGATTGAATTATTTTGACTACAGAGACCATAGAAATTGTCTTGCTGTCTAGGGAAAACAACTTACAAAGAATCAGTAGTTGATGACAATATGAAAAATGTGAGAATCCATTCACATTATTTCCCTACTGAAGAGTTGCACATTTCTAATCTACTGAATTGTAGTCCACCAATACATACTAAAAGGAAGTGGGACTTTGTCTTCCTGTTTCATCCCAGAAGTGAGAATTTCCGTTTTCCTATGCGGAATTGTGGCTGAGTTTCCTCAGTTCGTAAAACGGAAGTGAGGTTTACGCGCTACATCACAATAACGGAGGCACCATTCAGAGAAGACACTATACAGAAGAATCTGTTGCTGTGGAAAACCTGCTACTGGAACCTCGTCCATTGTGGGGAGGAAGAGATCCTGGGCTTGTTTGGTGAATCCAGTTAACTAACAGACAGGTGACAGTCCATTGTGCTCTTTTCCTTCTTCTACGTCTTATCCATGTAAATTATCTCTTTGGCTCTTGTATGAGACTGGGACATTTCTTGCTTTCTTCCCCTGACATCCCAAGATATAATTCTTATCATGTTCTTCAAGTAGGAAGTATTGTTCCATGGCTAAAGAATGAAATTCTTTACTTCCTCAGACTTGAGAAAATAAATAGCTAGATCCATTCTGGCGAACTTGAAATTCACTTCTCTTCCCTTCAATATTATGTCGGTCAAAGCAATCATATGTTTAATGTCTTCTGGCTCTGCTTCATGGGCACTAGACACTCTAGTACTGAAATGTACTACCTATTGAACCACTACCGTAATGTCAAACACTGACTCTTACAGTTTTCCATGATTCTTTTTCTTTGTGATACATATCTTCTCAACACATATTGATAAGAATTGCAAATCCTCCATCCGATGACTGTATATTTTCAATAGGCATAGGAGATTTGTAAAAGGTAGTTCAGCATTTCTTAATTTAGACATCCATAATTTAGCAAACCTTTTCCAAACTCGTTTAAAATTAGCCCTGATACATGATGCTCTAATTGTTTTTTTATGGTGAAGAAACAAATGCCTGAAAAATTTCAATTCGTTGAGTTCCAAATTTATATCTTGCTATTGCTCTCTGAAAGTGACTCTAATCTGGGATGTAGAGAGATATCAATGTTTTTCATTTCACGTGCATCTTGCAAAGCAAGTATTAGAGATGAATAGGTTCTACTGGGTTGTTTTTCATACACTTAGGAAATCACAATATTTTAATCATGCGATTTTTATTTATATAGTCATGTTTTCTTTCAGAGAATTTTTCTGTCTGTAGGACCTAGTGATAGTTACCTGCCTGTCACAATGGAAGTAGGTAAACATGTTTATCATTTGTTTGGAGAATTAATTTAAATGGTCAAGATTACTTTCTTTTTTTATTTTTTTAATAACAAAAGATATATTGACAGGGGCAGAGAGAAAAAGATAGTACTATTTCTCCTAATGGACTCTGAAATTTTAGACATTATGGTAATTATAATTTTCACTTTTGATATGTTAGGCACTTTTTAGATTGACATGTAAGGAAGGAATTAAATCAGGCCCCCCCCCCATGTATATGTGTTCTCAGAAGATAACACAATCTTACCGCTCCATTTGACTCAAATCAATAATTATTTAACTAGAAGTAATAGTTTTCAAAATACTAAAAAGTAAGAACTACCTAATAGGAACTGAGAATATATTATGAATTATATTCCAGATTAATACTCATAGTTTTAATCTACAAAGTCCAAATAAGGATTCATGACTTAAGGTATAGTTCATAAGGAAATAACACTGACGTTTTGTATTTTCCCCAATATATTGATTTTTCCTGAGTTATTTATCTTTTTCAGAGGAATCTGTGGATCTTGAGAGGTTATTGCAATGTCCCAAATTAAATATCACAAAATGAGGTCATGTAGGTTACCGTACTATCTGGTGAAATCCAGCAGGTTTGGTATTACATAACTTCTTTAGTTCATGTATACATTTGCATATTGTTTTTAAGATAAATTGTTGTAAATGCATGTGTAAGATGTGAGAGAGTGAGTTGGCAGCAATGTCATAGAGACCATTTTAAATTTTCTAAAATCTCTGCAGCATGTAATGGAAAGTAAGATAATGGAAGTCCAACTTGGGTATTTCTAGTTTTATTGCTAGAGTTTTATTCAAAGCAGAACATATGCAAGATGTTTACTTTGGGCAATTATATCAAATTGTATGAGCCACATTTCACAAATATTACAGCTGATTGCCTTCCTCCCCATTGTTTAGTAGCCAAAATGTAAATCAATCACATTATTAAATGTTAAATAATTTTGTTGACACCCCGTGTATTTTTCTTTGGCTAGATTTCAATTTGGGTATCTCAGTTTTCAGTCTGATTTCATAAACTGATAACGTGGAAGATGGATTGTGTCTCTTTTGAATATTTTGGGTATTGATTACCCTCTTCTTAGTTTGAAAAAAAATTCACAATATTTGAAAGTTGACAGAATTGTTATTAGTAAATTATTGTTTTCTTAAAGTAACACTGCTACAGTAAGTTCCAGAGCAGTATGGGCAAGAAGTTTCTGGTGTGGTGTTTTGTAAGGAAGACACATGTGATTACCCAACATTTTGGATATTTTCAAATATTGTTTCAATCACCATTTCTGTGTGTTTATAAAATCGATATAAGTAATCTATGTTGAGTAAACATAGGCCAAAATTAAGTATATGAGTAACTTACTAAATTTTGATATAAAATTTTATGGAGAATGGCAGTAGTTCCTCACGAATGAATTCATGTCAAATTGAGAGTTTGATAGCTCTTTATAATTTTTTTGATACCAGTCCAGACAATCACAGAGGCTCAGCTTCACTCTCAAATGAGAACACAGAGGAGGTGCTATAGCTAAAATTGCAGAAGTCTAGTGCTCTGCAAAACAATGCAATAGAATAGCATACAAACCGTGGTGAAAATCCCCACAGTAGACATCCTGCCCAAACTAATCTAAAAAAGTGAAATTTGAAAATGTTTTTCACATTTGAAATTTTGTTGCACAGAATCATTCTGATTTTGCTTCCAAATTCGTCACATGTCCCTTCAATGCTCACCACTTGGTTCCACGAGATCAACTTACTAAACATATCAAAACTTGTATGGACAAAACTTCCCTTGAAGATAATGTGGGTAAGCCTGATATGTAAAATACAATTCAAAACAATTTAGGCCAGTTGTACTGTAATTGTATTGTGATTGGAGATTTCTGTTTGCTTATAGTGATCTTCACTTGGAACCAGAGAGAAGACAAGAATCCTGAAAATGCATGGCAATATATTTCCTCTTGGGAAGACTGGGATAAAGGTAAAGAACTTGTTGGTTTGTCTGTATTTTCTGTGATTGAATCTCAACTTTATCTCATACTGATGTATGATTTCTTCCTTTAGTAGTGAAATTAAAACTCTGTGTTAAACTTGGATTGTGTTGTATTCTAACATCAATAACTTATATGAAGATATGGAGCCCTAAATGAGTGAAAACTATGTCAAACATCTAAGTGATTTGTTTTTTGCACAATGGTTAAAAATCCTTTTTTTCAATGTTTATTATCCACCTCAATTTTTCTTGTAAGGCTCTTAAGTCCTTGAAACTTGTTATCATTCTTTATTAATGTACAATATTAGAGACGATCTAATGTAGCACCTTAACCAAGTATGTTTTTCCTCTTTGGCAGAAACGTTGGAATATCCTAGCCCAAGTTTTGTTTGGGGCACAATTAAATCCTCTGGCAAATCAAGTAAAGAAAATGCAGTTTTCTTACGATGTACTGTTTACTGTCAAAATTGAAAGTAAAGAAATAGGATAAATGTATAACTCTCTTTCTGTTCTTTATGCCCATATAATTTGCTCGCTACAAATGAAATTTGGATTGTTCTCTGACTGGGTAACTCTTTGGTAGTAAAAGTCATGTAGAGTTTCCCTACGGCCAATAATCACCCAAATTACTTCAAATTCATAATTCCTCATCTGAATGTTCTTCTTATTCTCTTATGATCAACTTAAGTCAGGGAATAAATAGATAATAGTGTTTAGGGTAGACCAATCTTTTTGTTTCCATTTTCAGGATTTCAGGATTTACTTGTCTCATCACTTATGATAGTGTAAACAGGAGTAACTTCTAAGAATACTTGATAAATGTTTGCACTTGTGGGTGGGTTTCATATCTTCATTCTGAAATGGATGAATGTATATTTTAGGAATAACTACCTTGTTACAGTTGTCTCCCTGCATTAGTCTAATAGTGTTTAAGGAGATCCTTGAGATGAATTAACTTTGCATTTTGGGAAGATATATATTAATGAAATGTATTTAATGCTATATTTTAACGAGCAATACATACATGGATTTTAAATTTCACATTCCTGTATAAAGTATGAAAACACATTAGATATGGTATTGATAGGAAAATGAAAATAAGATATGTAACTACAAATTTATGTATACCTTAGTATTTATGAGATTCATGAAAGCATTGTATGAACTTGTCCTTCTATCATCACAAAATAGATTGTACTTTTGATTTTATAGAATAGGAAAACACGAAGTCTGTATTATTGACATTGTAAGGTGGCAAATAACAGAACAAATGAACAGTAATTGGGGTTACTTGGAATTGTTCCTAAGCCTTTATTCCAATTGGAATCATGTAATTTGTATTGCTTTGTAATATAGGGCTTCTTCCCTTTTATAAGACAGACTATGGATTCTACATGTATACTATTTTCAAGTATTTTCCTCATTGATCAGTCCTGACAAAAACAAGCTCATTTAACACAAGACCAAGATATATTTATATGAACCTCTCATCACAGTCTGGCCTCATATATTCTTCTTATAAAAAGGTAGAAAGCGTACTCGGAATTTTTATTGTTTCTGTATTTCAAACATAGTACAATGTTATGTGGAGGATGTATTGGCAGTTTATATAGTGAAGATAGTCTGATGATAATTTTCTAATTCATATAGATTATAAAGAGGAATAAAACTCATACTGCTTTCAAACTGAACAGTATTTGATCAACAGAATAACTTCATTCTTGTGGGTAGGGAGTTTCTCATCCTTTGTCATGCAGAGGAAAATGAGTAGGTCATAATGATTTGAGGGAATGAAAATTACACTTGAGCCAGGCCAGGTGATAATGCTGTTAATTCTAGAATATCACACGTTTCATAGATGAGGATCTCATTACAGCTTTATAAAGTCAATTATTTTTCTCCGATTCATTTTTGGAATTAATCCACTCAAAATGGAATAGTATAGACCAATATTTTAATGAAAATCATGGTTACTCAGAGACCTTAAATGTGCATGAATGTCAGGAAAAAAACAGTAGAAAAATCGTGAACAGGCTCTGGATAACAGAATAGAATCTCGATACATGTCGCTTAGAAACTTGTTGGAGGCTGAGATCTGATAACAGGTTCAAGGCAGCCAAAAAGGAGCTATTGTCACACTCTCTTCACTTATTAACCTCAACAAAACGAGAAGAAGCAGTGTTGATCAAGTGATAGAGCATTAGAGCTCTGAAGTGCACATGGACTGTGTCTAAGTCCAGAGTTCAAGCCCAATGACCAACAATAATAACCAAACACAGGGATGTAATGCAATATTCAACAATAACGTCCCATACTCACAGGTATTTCCAAAATCTATGAACTATTTTCATCCACATAATAGCCAGTTAGATTTTATTCACCCCTAACTTGTACTATCTTGCATATTCTCTTTGAAAATCAGAGAGTAATGTTTGATGGGCTAGTAATATTTCCCTAACTTCATCGGTTATTAGAATACTAATGTGATTCCATAGTATTACTAACGCTTTTGCTTTATGCTATTACAACTTAGGTATGGAATCAAAATATTTCTAGCTTCTAAATGTGGATGGTAGCAGAGAACCTGTGAATTGATGAGAAAATTTGAGACAAAGTAGGATACCAGGTCACCTTAAAAGAATATACTATTTTCAATATTGTAATGTTAGAAAAAGATTCTAACTGGAATAGAAACGATGGAAGAAACACCCTGGAAACGGTGGAGGAAGATATTGTCTGAGGATTACTCTTCATTTCCTCATTTGGCAATTATCAACCTTTTATGGCTCAATAAGTTGAGAAGAGCACATAATTCTTTGAGGATATTTGTCAATGTCATTTTCAAATTTCATACCTTCAGATCTACCCATAAATATTCTGGTTATTTCCAACTACAGAAATATATTTGACATTATTTTAGGGAAAAAAACTTGTACATAGGACATAATTGAATTCCTTTCTGGAAAGGCATCCATTTGAAAACTTTACACCTGATTTTAACGTTTTTCCAATTGCCTTAAATACAATTTAAATATGTATATGCTGAATGCAATCAGAGGGATTGTTTTTCATTTTCACTACTAATTCTATCCAATTTTCAATGAATGTATATCATATTATATGTAAGAGTATATATATAATTATTCTTAAATAGTTCTCATAGGCACAAACACCTGCAGATATTTCTTTGTCAAAATCATCCATTTCAACTTGGCATGCATAGTTTAATATGTTAGAAATTGCTAACAAAATCATCAAAACGTATGCATGATTTACTATATGGTAAACTCCATTCCATTCATTGTATAGTTTTGTCCGTGATAAGGGTGCTTCATTTTGTGAATACATCCATCCTACAGTATGAAATAAATAATTAGGATATTTGATACATCATTGAAATTTCATAGGAATCTATATGTTCCATGGAGAAATATGTACAGTAGATGTTGTATAGTAATTTTCAAAAAGTGTCCTTTTGTGCAAAATAATTTAACAAAAAGATGAGAGAACTGAAGTATTTTTTCTAATGGTTGCCTACACTGTCCAATTACAACATGACACATCTGAAACCCAGCTACAATCTAAATCAAAATTCTTTCAAAGAATTTCTTACAATCAGCATCAGTCTACATTGATTTTGGGAAAACAGTAAGATTGTATTGCTTTGAGCAATATTCTCTATTTTATTAGGTCAAAGTTTTACAACATCTCAAAAGGAATCAAGTTGTATCTTTGTTTTTTTCAATATTCCTCCAGGAACATTGGTGTGCTAGATTTGAATAAGTTAACTGTAAAATACTCAAAGTACAAGAGGATGTTAGGGAGTGAAAAAATACTCTACAAGGTGGGATTCCTTCCTGAAGCAATTTGTGTTAGTACCACATTGCAAAGAGGGTTTAGAGTGAGGTTTTGGTGGGGCAATGTGTGTATGTATCTGTGCACGCACATGTGCACATATCAACATCTGTGTATATGACTAACATGTTCTAATCAGAAACTAAGTGGTGAAACTATACTAAATTCTGTGAACAGCATAATTAATCGTTTGGTCTAATTCTTTACATGTTCAGCTTATGAATCGACATTTGGTACTGGAAAGGTGACTCAGTAGTTGGCAAGCATGCATGGAGCTCTAGATGATTCTTTAGCACCACAGAAGCCGAAAAAGCTGAAAAAATGGTGCTGTGGTTCAAGTGGTAGAGCGCTAGCTTTGAACTGAAAAACTGAGAGACAGTGCACCTGGCCAAAGTTCAGGTCCAATGTCAGGCGAAAATTCGATTATTTTTTTAAAATTAATTTATTTTTTATTGTGAAAATACTGTACAGAGGGGTTACAATTACATGGGCAAGATAATGAATACATTTCTTATTAAGCATTGTAGCCTCCTACTTTGTTTCCCGTTGGCATCCCTTCCAATTCTCCTCCTACCCTCCCACCCCATCAAAGTTGTAAAATTCATTTTCGACATAAAGACTTGTACTTCTCATTGTTGCAATGGGTCCACCTGTATCCCTATTTAAACGACTTGTTTTTCCCCTTCCCCTCCATAAATTATACCGACATCAAAGTGTATGCTGTGGGAGAGGGACATACAAAGCAACAAACAAATCTCTTACAAATGTATTAGAAACATGAAACAAAAAAGACATTTGAATACATACCTTAGGGTTCATTTCCCTAATATCACCTTATCTGACCTTTTCTGCTTGACTAATACATATACTAGATATTGCAAATAAGGAAAACCATGGAACATATGTTTCTATGGGCCTGGCTTACTTCACTAAATAGAATTTTTTCCAAGCCTTTCCATTGCCTAACAAATGGGGAAATGTCATTCTTTCTGATGGAGGCATAGAATTCCATTGTGTATATATACCACATTTTCTTGATCCATTCATCTACTAAGGGGCATCTGGGTTGGTTCCATATCTTAACTATGGTAAATAATGCTGCAATAAACATAGTTGTGCTGGTAGCTTTAGTGTGGTCTTGTTTGTAAACATTTGGGTAAATGCCCAAAAGTGGGATTGCTGGGTCATAGGGGAGGTCTATGTGGAGTCTTTTGAGGAACCTTCATACTACTTTTCAAAAGGGTTGAACAAGTTTACACTCCCACCAACAATGCAGTAAGGTTCCCTTCTGACCACATCTCCTCCAGCATCTGTTGTTATTAGAGTTCTTGATTTTAGCCATTCTAAGTGGAGAGAGGTGGTACCTCAATCTTGTTTTGATTTGCATTTTAAAGACAGAAAAGGCTGTCAAATTCCTGCATTAAGTTCTAGTCTTTTTAATAACTTCCTCATTATCATTACCCACTCTAATCCATTTGGCCTCAGATAGATTTATCCAATTTACAAGATGTAAAAATTTTGAGACATGGTTCTATGACGTGTGCCAAAATGTTCTTATCTACCAGGGTTGATTCCATACCTTAGCTCCGGTAAATAATGAGACAATGATCACAGTCATCATGTTGGTAGGTTTATTGTGTTCTACAATGTGATCCTTTGGGTCAATACAAAGGAATGGGAGCTCCTATATATATATGTGTATATATATATATATATATATACATATATATATATATACACACACATATTCATATATATATGTGTGAATATGTATATATATATTCACATATATATGTATATATGTGAATTTGAGAGTGTTTTCAAAAGTAGTTGAAACTTGTCTACATTCCTTATACAGACTAGCGATGTTCCCATTTGTTCACATACATGCTAGCTCCTGATATGATTTGTTGTCAAAATATGTCCTATTTTAATGCGAGTAAGTATGAATCTCAGTGCAGTTTTCATTTGCATTCCTTTTCTCCATGCAAATTGTTTCAAATTTGCAGGCAAAATGGATGTTAATTCAAGGAAGCCCCTTTATTATTTATTGCAATCTTTTAGTTTTGGCATGATTTATCTGCTATATAAGCAAGTTAATATTAATTAAAATCTTAAAATTAATTAAAAACAAATGTGAATTTTAATATGAAAAATATAAAATTCAAAAGAAGAAACATCAAATAGGACAAATAAAATAAGTGTGTATTCAAAAAGCATGAACTATTAGGCTCGAATATTTGTCAGCCATTTTATAACAGAAATTGCACTGGAATTTTGGTTTGAACAAATATATTACCAAAATTCAAATAAAATTTTATCCAAAGAGGCTAGAAGATGCCTCAGTATAGCCATGTGTCTTAAAGCCTTAAAACAAGCTCATACTTCTTCTCAGTTTTTCCATACAGAAATTCATGCTGCTGATAAACATAAATCATTTGATGAGCACGAAAATTATTTTCATTACTATTATTACCAGAAATATTGAATATTTCTCCATGCACATATTGGTCATTTTTATTTCATACCAAGAGAAATCCCTTGTATACTTAGCCCTCATATAAATGGGGTGGTAGTTTCTTGGTGAATTTGATTTTGTGGTGATTTAATTTTGTGAGTTCTGGGGCCCTTGCATGTTGTATTGTTAGATCTTCAATAGATGGTCTCCCAAACTGGGTTTTGTACTTCTATTTCTTCCTACTCCTGACAATTGCCAAACAAAAGTTCTCTCATTGAATGCATTCCCATATATTCAGCCCTCCTGTGATTCATTGTGACTGGATTTTTATTTAGTAAGTTTTCCCCTTAGAATCCAAGATGATAAGGCATAGCTTATTCCATACTATGATATTTCGTGACACTTACACCTACTTTGAGGTCTTCATCCATATGTACTTGGTTCTGGCCCAAGTTCAAATATAATGATCGCCTTTCAATTAATCATACATGTATACCTATTTTTATGTGCACCATATTGAAGAGAGTCTCTATAATCTGATGATTTTAGCACCTTTATCAAAATTCATGTGGCCAGATTTCTCTAGGATGATTTCTGTGTCTTTGATGCTCTTCTTTCAGGCTTTAAGCCTATGTAAGTGCGAGGCGAGTACTCAGTAACTAATTAACAATCTACCTTACAATGTGTGTGTGTGTGTGTGTGTGTGTGTGTGTGTGTGTGTGTGTGTGTGTGTGTGCATGTGTATGTGTATTGGATTGTTTCTGTTGTTAAGTAACAGAGTGTGGAGTGCAGTATTGACATTCTTGGTATGCTTCTCCTTCTATGGGCTAGTTTCTTTTTCTTCTATGTTTCCATGTGACTTTGATTACTTATTTCTCTTTCATCAAATAATTTTTTAGGGATATCCATCTGTACTACTAGAATTTACACATAGCTTTGGGCACTTTTCCAAATTTCTCGATGTCAATAATTCCAATTCAGCATTGTGTGCTGGATTAAATTAAAGTATGTGTTAATTTCTATTTTCAGATGATTAATATGTTCCTCGTAGAGTTCCTTCACTTCTTTTTTTTTATTTGGGGGGTCAGGTCATGGGGCCTGAACACAGGGCCTGGGTGCTGTCCTTCAGCTCTTAAGCTCAAGGCTAGCACAAAACCACTTGAGCCCCAGCACCACTTCCAGCTTTTTTCTTTTTGCTTATGTGGTGCTGAGGAATTGAACTCAGGACCTCATGCATGCAGGCAAGCCTTCTACCACTGAGACATCTTCCCATCCCCATGTTCCTTCACTTATTATGTGAAGTCCTAGTTATTTTCTTTGTAGTGTATCAGGAAAGAAGTACTTTTTGTGATGAAAGCATCATTCTTTTCATTTTGGGAAAAAAGAAATGCTGCTGATTTCTGTGAGTTCGTTGTAAACATTGTTACTTTGCCAAAAGTTTAGAACAGCAACAGGAAATTAGAATTGTAGCCAATAATACTGCTTTCAATACAGGATCAAGTTCTTTGCCAAGAAGTCGAGATTCATTTCTTCCTTCCCTATTTGTCTCTCATTTTGGTTAGCCTTACCATATTAATTCAGCTAGCAATTCCAATTCTATGTTGTAGATAAATACAGAGAAGGGATTCATTTTCTCCTCCTTAATGTAGTAGAAATGGTTTTCTTTTTTCAGCAGTAAGTGTAAGATAACTGTAGGATTGTCATATGCAAACTTTGTTTTATTGAGGAATATTCTTTGTGTTTCTATTTTCTCCAGAGTTGATGGAATAATGAGGCATGGATCTTATGTGATTGATAGTCTTCTTCCTATTGATGTATTGAATTACATGGATTGACTTGCATATAGTGAACCAACTTCACCCTCTGGTATGATTCCCCTTTGTCGAGAGCTTGTAGTTATTTTATTAACTCTTTATATCAGCACTCCAGAAATTATTGGGAAGTTTACATGAATGGTCAAGTAAAAATGTTTCTACAGCTCTTTCATTGATGAATCCATAGCAGGTTTTTTTTATTATGAAAATACTGTACGGAGGGGTTACAATTACATGGGCAAGATAATGAGCACACTTCTTATCAAGCAGTGTAGCCTACTCCTTTTTCCCCTTCCCATTCTCACCCACACCCCACCCAATCCCCCTACTTCCCCACCTCTCCCCCACAAAAGTTGTGAAGGTCATTTTCAATATAACGACTTGTACATCTCAATGTTGCAATGAGTCAAACTCTATCCCTATTTAAACGATTTTTCTCCCTTCCCCTCCACAAATTATACCGACATCAAATACAGTGAAAGCAGGGGTTATACTGTGGGGGAGGGACATTCAAAGCAACAAAGAAATAACCTTATAAATGTGTTAGAAACAATCGCATGAAAAAAAGCATTTGAATACATATCCTAGAGTTCATTTCTCTAACATCAACTTATATGACCGTTTCTGCTTCACTCAGACATGTACTAGATATTGCAAATAAGGAAAACCATGGGACTTATGTTTCTTTGGGCCTGGCTTACTTCACTTAATATAATTTTTTCCAAGTTTTTCCATTTCCTAACAAATGAGGAAATGTTATTCTTTCTGATGGAGGCATAGAATTCCATTGTGGGTATATTCTTCATTCATTAATCTACTGAGGGGTATCTGGGTTGGTTCTATATCTTAGCTATAGTAAATAATGCTGCAATAAACATAGCCATGCTAGTAGCTTTAGTATGGTCTTGTTGATGAACATTTGGGTAAATGCCCAAAAGTGGGCATATGACAGTTGAAGATTAAGCAAAATAAACTGAACTCAGGTTAAAAAATCAACAGGTTTTTCTTACTTTGTGTTTGTTTTTAATGTACTCTGTGAACATATATCTTTTTACTGGCATTACAATATTGGTACTATGTTTAGTACATGTAAATTAATGAGAGTTAGGCACCTGGGAAAAGGACATAGGTTAACCAAAGTATAAAAACCTCAAAACAACACATTGGAAATAAACTTTAAAACTGTTGGGAGGGATAGAGGCTTAACGCAGAAGAAAATGGAAGAAATGAACATTGGGTAAAGACATACAATCAGAAAAATGTTCACTCACAGATTACATATGTAAATGTAATCGCTGTGTACATATCCTTGAAAATAGGATTCCATTAAAAAGAAAAGTATTCTCAATTCTCATAAATTACCACATAGGTATTTACATTGATGGGTTTGAAGTACATGTACAGACGTGGAAATGGTTTTCTTCTCTTTACAGTCCTAAAAGCATAGAAAAAAATAGAGCTTTATCTCTAAGTCAACAGGATCTGAGCCAACATTGTCAAACATGTTGAAATAATTTTTGTGCAAATATTTCTCTAGGAATTTCAATACTCATTTGAAATTGCAAACCAGGAAAAATCCTAGTGATGAAACTGTGTCCCAAAACATTTTAACACCTTTCATACATATGAAGAAAATGCTCACATGTGAAACTTCCTCTTCTGTAGTAAACTACTTCAACTCTATTGATTGCATAGGATTCGTAACCACTAACAAGTATTTTTTGCAAAGGTGATCTTCCTAATATATACTTGAAAAGCTATTCCATTAAACAATAGCAATGTGGTGGACCAGAAATGCCAAATCAACTATAAAATGTTGGTGTTGGGGTGCATAAATATGACCACCTGGTGATATACATGTTGACAACAAAGTTAGATTCATCCGATATTGTTTTGTGAAGTAGTCTTGAATTACAGTGCAGAGGTACAGAATAATCTTCTCTGAATATTTTAGAAATATACAGGAAAGTTCTTGATTGATGTTTGTATTCTTATCTGATAAATGTCACATTCTACGTACAAAATGACACAAAAAAAATCAATGAACTGCTTTAGAGTCTTTTATCTTGAGAAATCGTTGCAAAATTATATGGTTTAAAAATCTCTCTGGCCGGACATCGATGGCTCATGTTTGTCATCCTAGCTACACGGGAGGCTGAGATCTAAGAATCATGTTTCAAACCCAGCCTGGGCAGGAATGTTCGTGAAATTCTTATTTCCAATAAAAATTCCTCCAGAAAACCAGAAGTGGCACGGTAGCTCAATTGGAAGAGTGCTTGTCTTGAGCTGAAAAGCTGATTGACAGCGCTTAGGCCCAGAGTCAAGCCCAATGACTGATCAAAAAAGAAAAAAGAAAAAAAAACCTCTCTGAATAACAGAATTGATTGGGAAATTTGTATTAAGTATTAATATCATTATACTTGTCTTATATTTTTATTAGGTTGAACAGCAATAATAAATGAAATGTAACATATTATTCCAAGGTAAATTTAACTGTTTTGATGGGTCCACTTACATTTAGAAGTTGGAAAATGCCTTTCCTAAGGTTTCTCTCTTCATCTAACAACTTGGGCATGTTATGTAATGGGCATTTGGTTATGTCAAAGTATCTCTGAGAGACCTACTTTTCATTTGCATGCCCTTGAATCCCACATTTGGTTCTCCATTTTAGCCACAATCATTCACTGGGTTCAATAATCAAGATACTTGATTCCCTGTCACAGCAGAAAAAAGCAGATTCCTTTCCATTGACTTGGAAATTCTCTGTAACGCTGTCACTTTCATTGTGGGACAGAACAGTCATATAAATATTCTGTTCTCCAGACAGAATTCCAAATTCCATGTTGGTGTCTCAGTATTCCCAGAGACCTTTGTACACTGGTAAATATCAATGGTCACTAAGTCACTCTTGATAGTACATAGCACTCACTAATAAAATTCTGGGTATATATATATATATACATATATGTATATATGTATATATATATGGATAGATATACATACATATATAATTTATATAAATTCCCAATTATAAATTAGACAACAACTTTTCATGTGCCGCTAATAATATTCAAATAATTTGACCTCAACTGAATATAATTAGCAGCTTAAATTATAATTCTTTAGGAGGAGAGAATAACAATAATTTCGATATTTGTGTTGAGACATTGTGTGAAAATATAGTGTCTAAATTAATACTTTCCTTTTTATTCAAATATTGTTTAAATCATTGATTTGATTCCTTGTGATAAACCCTGTCTATATTTGTGCCAATTTCATTGTGGAATTCTCTCTTATGCATGCTTCTGAAGTATTTGGTTCGACATGGTGTAATCTTGTTTCAAATTGTGACTCTTTGGTTGCAAAAACAATATTTTTCTTACATTACTTAGGGAAGTAAAGTTCCCATTATAGTAACATGATTAACCCAAACGTACACATGTGAGGTATGGCACCTTGCAATAAAATAAATCATCTTTTAACCTGACTCCTTCTAGCACTCCTCTCTTACTATCATGCATTTAGAATAACTATGAAGTTCTCTAACACCTACAGGGTTCAAATATAGTAAATGTTCCCTTTCAATAAAGTACTGAAGATACAATTTCAAAATGATTTTTAACAGGAATCACTCTTCAGGAACTCCTATTGTTGCACTGTTAAATTGTTGCAATACTCATGTGAACAGTTGATATTAATGTTTTATAGGTACCAACACTTTTTAAAAATGATTTTCTATAGTTAAAATAGTATACAGAGAGGTTACAGTTACACGAGTAAGGTAAAGAGTACAGTTCCTATCAAGCATTGTTATCTCTTTGTTTTTCCCCTACCATCATTTCCCCAGTCTCCAAATTCCTTCCCCCTCCCAAGTTGTAATGTTCGTTTTCTACATAGTGTCTTGTACATCTCTTGTTACAATGTGTGATGCTTCATCCTTCTTCCAGCATTATGTTATTTTCCTTTCCCTCCCCAAATTAGAAGAATTTATATAAAAGATGTAGTGAAAAGACTCTTCATAGAGCTCCCTTATGACCCAGCAATCCCACTTTTGGGAATTGGATGATCACAAACAAGGTTATACTAAATTTACAAGCACATCTATGTTTATTGCAGCATTATTTGTCATACCTAAGAATATGGAACCAACCCAGATGCCCCTCAGTAGTTGAAAATCAGAGGAAATAGTGATATGTGTGTGTATATATATATATATATATATATATATATATATATATATATATATATATATATATATGTATATATGTATATATGTATATATGTATATATATATATGTATGTATATCTATCTATCTATCTATATAGATAGATAGATAGATATGAAGAATTCAACTCTGTGGATAGAATGACGTTGCCCCTCTTGTTAGGAAATGGAAAGACTTGGGAAAAATTATATTAATTATAACATCACTTTATGTTGTAATTTAATATCTATCTTTCTAATCTAATCCATATATTTGTAAGCTTTTCTGCACTCTGACAATTTTAACATGCACATATACTAATTATACCAAATAAATGACCAGTTTTGAATTGACAAATATGAAAACAATGGATAAAGCAGGATTTTAAAGCATACTATAAAAGTCACAGTAAGAAGAGATTAAATTTTTCTTGAGAAATACATTCAATAGATACTTCTAAAGCTTAGTGAGATAAAAGTATTACTTGTTCAATTAAAACCATCATATAATTTGGTTGAAAAATGCAAAAATCATAGGTTTCAACATCTTATCATTATTTTGATATCATTCATCTCTTGTCCAATTGGGGTGATTAAAATTAGAGATCTGAACATTAGTTCAAAACCTGTTGACTAAAGGGACACAAACATTGTTTGATTAATTGATTATATCATGAGATACTGAAATTGACACTGATAACTGGCATGAATTCAATACTAAAAATCTGTGTTAACAGTTAAAATTGTCAATTCAACTACACTTAGTTATGCATATTTTCAGATGATAATCATCAGGGCCAGTACTTGGAGATGTCCTCTATGGTAGTAAAAAAAAAAACGAAGTAGAGATGGAAATTGTTTATTGAATATTAAGAAAATAAAACAAAAGGCATGCACTTTGAAGAACAATGGGAATACAAGAATGCTCTATCTTTCTATATCTGTAAGTTGTGGCAGCAATAAAAGGAATATTCAGAATCATTTTCCTTCATTTCAATTCAATGTTGGTTTTTAAAAATGTTTCTTCATGAGATTTTTAGAAAAAATTTTTTGTTCCATCATTTCTTACTTGAGTCAAAGACATATTACAATCTTCTTGTGAACAATTTGGATGAATTCTATTAGCTGTGCATTGTGAAATTATTGCTTTGTAATAAGCACACGCTACCCAAAGTCATATAAATTTTAAGAATTTTACACATGTGTTTAATCACTAATGAACACTTCTATTCCACATAAAGTCTTTCATTGTTCATACAATCCTATGTTATGCTTATCTTTCTTTCTGGAAATACAATTTGTTTCAGACAGTATTACACATGAATAAATTATACACTGAAAACTTTCCTGTTGCTAACTGGACTGATTCTTCTAGCATATTTTTCTGATATCTAATTCATGAAATAAATTTGGAACAATCTAGTTAGGGTATAGGTTAGGTTAGATATGTGAAGATATCAGAAGTTGAGGCGCAGAGATGGTGGTTTTGAAGCTGATTTTGCTGTTAGAGTGCTTATATAGACAGCACTATTTTACCAATTGCATGACATCAAATATTCACTACAATATTTGAAGTAAATTTTCAACATGAATAAAATATTGGAATTCATTCAACACTATGAAATCCTGGAAAAAAATATCTCTCCTCCTGCTCCTCCTGCCCACCACACTTCTTCCTACCCCCTTTCTTTCTCCTCCTCCTCTTTGTGTTCTTCCTTCTCTTTTCCCTCCTCCTCCTTGATTTCTTTTTTCCTTTCTTCTTTCCATCCATGCCTTTCCCTTCTTTCCTTCCTCATTTTCTTTTGTCCTTCAAAAGAAAAAAAGTGAAAAAGAGTGAAAAGCAATTAAACTGAAATCAAATATAATGTTTACCACATATTTATGGATATTGAGAATGACTTTATTCACTAAGAAATTCTTGTTATATATATTGATTTGAAATGAAATGACAAGCGTCATGTAACCACATTGTGGTTTCAAAATGAAATATTGCTAAGGTCATAAGGATAAAACAAAAACAAAAAAGAACTACAAAAATATCCAAAGATCACACTATTGTTTAATATCCAGCCACGATAGGGGATAATTTATCAAGTTTAATATAAGTGGTAAATACTTCAAATGACAAGAAAAAGAGAGAGAGTAACTTAGGGAAAAAGATAGTTGAAAATGGGATCACTTTTTGGCTAAGGAACTTCTCAGCAACGTTTCTGTGTGTAACATTGTTTGGTTGGTGATTGCAGGGAGGGGGGGAGGAGAGGGAGAGGTGTACCTTGCCATCAACTGAAAAAGCTGTAGAATATTTTCTAAAAGGTATGAATTTCATCATATCAACACATAGTATAATTTTATGTATTGTAAGGTCCAATAGAGATTTTAACAAATCACACATAAATATTTAGCATGTGTTTTCTCTCTTTTTAGCTCCTTCTTCAATACCAGTAACTACTCCAAACGAAAGCTTTCATACTATTTTAATCAACTAACTCACCTGGTAAAGAATGATGTTTTCACAACTCTGTACTGTAGTGTGTTTATGGTTAAACATATCCTAGAAATTTCTCGTTGAATTGTGAGTGTGCAGCCTTGTTCATATGAAATTTCTATGCTACCAAATTTTGAAATGACTTATTTGGTAATAAAAAAACATTAATTAAACCAAATTATTCACTGATAATAGATAATGTAGTGGTAACAGAAGGATGATTTTGGCCATATGGAAAAGCATACATCTATTGTCGTAATGTTATCAAACATTAATTACATTTACATTAAAATATCTATGAACAATGAAATGACTTTTCTGAGGAAAATATGAAAAAGAAAAAACCTTGTCTGGCTCCCTTTAAGTGAAAAGCATGCCTTTTCACAAGTTGTATACTTAAATTAATTTGCCACATAAAACATTTTTCTTTTTTTTTAGCTGTTTATTGTAAAAATGTTGTACTGTCGGGTTACAGTTACATAAATATGATAATGATTACATTTCATAGCGAGCATTTTTACCACCTCCATTATTTTCCACATACCCCCACTTCCCTCCAATCTCCCTAACTTGTCCTCTCCCGCCACCCCAACATTGTCAAGTTCATTTTCAATATAGTGTCCTGTATATCTCATTGTCACAATGGTTCAGTCTGCATCCTCATATAAACATGTTGCAATATCACTTCCCGTCCCCAAATTACAGAAATAAATATACAAGATGCAAAGCAGCAGCAGCAAATCTGTTGAAAACAGCAGTTACCATCGGGGAAGAAGATACAATAGAAACAAAAGAATCACATAGTGTAAAGTATTAGTAAGAAAGGAAAAAATGAAGAATCTCTTGTTTTCCTCATCTGGTCATCTGTACATAGCCTTTGACCTACTCTGATTTTCCTAAAAATCTACTAGTCAATGCAAACAAAGGAGACCATGGGACCCATTTCTTTGGTCCCATTTCTTCACTTAATAAGGTTTTTTCCAATCTTTCCTTTTCCAAACAAACAAGGCAGTCTCATTTTTTCTGATGCAGGCATAAAATATATCCATTTATCTACTGAGGGGCATTTGGGTTGGTGCCCTATCTTAGCTATGTTAAATAATGCTGCAGGAAACATGGTTGGACTGCTGGCATTCATACGATTTTGTTTGTGAACTTTTGGGTAAATGCCCAAAAGTAGAAGTGCTGGGTCATTAGGGAGCTCTATGTGGAGTTATTTAGGGAATCTCCATACTGCTTTCTACAAAAGTTTTCACTCCCACCAACAATGCAGTAGGATGAAGTTTAGCTACACCCTCTCCAGCATCTGTTGTTTTAGAGTTCTTGATTATAACCATTCTAGCAGAGGTGAGGTGGAATCTTAGTATTAGCTTTTTTTTCATTTCTTGTATTGCTAGTGAGGTTGAATATGTATTCATGTGTCTTTTGTCCATTCTTATTTCCTCTTCAGAGAAGTTTCTCTTTCAGTCATTAGCCCATTTGTTAATCGGATAGTTGTTTCTTTGATGATTTGTTTTTGGGGGATTTAGTTTTTTGAGTTTTAAGTATATTTTAGATATTAGACCTTTGTTGGTTGTATGGCTAGTGAAGATCTCCCAGTCTGTGTGTTTTCTGTTGATCTTGCTAGCTTTGTCCTTTGTCTTGCAGAAGCTTTGCAGTTTCATGCAACCCATTTGTCCTACATTTCCTTGATTTGTTGTTGTTCTGGTTCTCTATTGAGAAAATTTTGGCCTGAGCAAGAAGGCCCAGAGTTTCTTCTATTCCGTCCTGAAATGTTTTCATCGAGTCTGCTTTTATTTCGAGGTCTTTGAACCATTTGGAATTGATTCTGGTATACGAGATATATATGGATCTAGTTTTAGTTTTTTACAAGTGGTTAACCAATTTTTCCAACACCATTCTTCCATTGTATTTGTTTAGCTCCCTTATCAAAGATTATGTGGCTATAGACCTGTGGGTTCATTTCTGGGTTCAGTCCTATTCCATTGGTCCTCATGTCTGTTCGTGTGCCAGTACCAAGCTGTTTTGATGACTATGGTCTTGGAGTAGAATTTGAAGATTGAAATTGATATTCCTCCAGGGATGTTATTGATAAGTTGACAACAGTTCTTAAAATGAGTCGGTCTTCACGAAGTCATAATGTTCCCAAGTTTAATTGTAATATTCACATGAATAGGTGATATTAATATATTTATGAAAATAAACTAATTCTACATCATTCTAAATCATACCTATTACCATTAGCTAATTAGACTTTTATTACTTTTGCATGTTACACACTTCTTAATGGAAACAAAGAGATTCTCTGATTAAACATAGGGGCAGTATTATGCATGACTCATCTTCTGTAATTATATTGAAGTTCAAAATCTATCGATTTTTTATATAATTCTTGAATGAATTCATCTTATTTCATCCAAGAATATACACATAGGAATGCACAATCACAATGCAACAAGAAGTTTAAACACAGTATTTAGACATGAATACACTAGTGCCAGAATTTTGAGAGAATCATTCTATCACAGGTTATCACTGAGTAAATTGGTGAAAGTAGCAAGGAAGCTTTAATTGCATTAGTTACCCGTACTGAAGAAGAAGCTACAAAGAGAGAGAACACATGCAGATTACTGTAGAATGTGGTTTGTCAAAGATTTTATTGACCTTATAATACATATAAATATATTATGTGGTGAAATTCATAAATTTTAGAAAATATTCAGCAGCCTATTGCAACTGTGGGCAAGTTACACCTCCACCCTCCCCCACCACCCAAAAATATGAAACACAATGCAATGTACTTCAGAAGTTAGTTTAGCCACGTATGAATCCTAATTTTAAATCTCATTCTCTCTGTTACTTCCTGTCATTCTCTTGTAACTTGAAAGAATTACTGCTTTTATTAAAGTTGATAAACTATACCTTCTTTTGGTATAGCAGCATAATAAAAGGGTGTTGTTATTCTTATTATTTTTTGTTTTTGTTTTTGTATTGCCTTAGGGAACTTTTGTTTAGAAACCACAACTAAAGTTTCTTGCTTCATGATATTTGTTTTCTTATTTCAAATCAACTTCTATTTGAGAAGAAATTTTCTGGGGACTAAATCACTCTGAATATCAATAAGTATGAAATTAACATTATATATGCTTCAGTTTAATTGCTTTTCACTTTTCTGCATAAATCACTTAAATTCCATTCTTGAGAATAGAAAGATAGATGGTGATTCTTTAACCCAGTTTTTCCAACTTAGTTTTTAGTAAGTAATGCAGTTTAATGTCAAACATTATATTGTCTATATCAACCTTACATCCTTCTCATATTTTCTTTGAGAGCTTGCAAAGAGCAAAAAAATCGCAATGACATTAAAGTCACATGTGATAAAGCTACCTTCAACACAAAACTGAATAATAGGGTATTTGGGTTCCATAATCAAGTTGTTTTTGTTTTCCGTTCGAACATTTTTGCCTTGTTTTTTCAAAAATCATTTTCTGCAAAAGATGCTGTATGGAGAAATTTCATTTATATTAGTATTGAGTACATTTCTTGTCGAGTATTGTTATCCCCTCCTTTTTTCTACTTTCCTTTCTTTCCTGAATTTCATCACTCCTCTTCCACACGAAAGCTGCAATGTTCATTTCCCACACAGTGTCTGTGAGTATCAATATGCCAATGGGCAGGTCTCCTCCCCCTCCCCAAAGTAGACAAATTGATGTACAAAATGGTACCAAAATCAAACACAGTGTCAACAGGAATATAGCATAGCAAGAAAAGCATGAAGTAGAAACAAAAATAATATAGCATATTGAAATCAAGAAAAACACAAAGAAAACACTATCATTTTTACCTTTGTTTCATTTCATGTGGCATCACTTTATACAGTAATATATTATCTATATATTTATCCATCTATCTATGCCAAACTATAGAGCTTTTGAGCTTTTCTGCTTATCTGATAGAATTACCACAGAAATGTGCTAATTATAGCAAATAAATGATCAATTTTGTGTTAATCTGTTTGAAGGGACAATCCAAATAAGTCTGGACACAAGAGACACAAACAGGATTTTCAAACTTAGTACACAAGTCACACTAGGAAGAGATAAAATTATCTCGAGAAATACATTCCATAGATACTGCTAAGGCTTAGTGAGATAAAATTATTACCTTCTCAATTACAACCATCATGTAATTTCATTGAAAATATATACATACATTTCGAACTATTTTCATGTATTCTGATATCATTTATTTCCTGTCCTGTGGGGATGATTAAAATTGGTAATCCAAACGTTTTTTTCAAGTCAGTTGACTAAAGGGACACATATGTTGATTGATTGATTGTATTATGAGGTACTGAATTCGACACAAATTTAAATCAAATAATCTATATTAGAAGTTCAAATTCTCATTGCAACTACACTTAGTTATGGTTGTTTTCAGATGATAGTCATCATGGCAATACTTTGAGATTTCCACTACCATAGTAATAAAAGCATAAAGAATAGATGGAAATTGCTTATTGAATATTATCAAAATCTGCAAAAAAATAAAATGCATGAACTATGCAGAAAGGAAGTCACGGAGGTTCTGTACCTTTCTTTTTCTGAGAGCAAGGTGTGGTTTTTCAAGAATATTTGTGAGAATTTTAGAAAAGTACTTTTGCTAATTTTTTCTCACTTCAGTCGAAGAAAAATTACAATTTTCTGTGTAAAATTTGTGTAAATGCTTAAAACTCCATTAGCTGAGCATTTTGAAAGTATTGATGTGCAATAAGCACAAGCTACAAAAGCTCACAGCAATTTTAACCAATTTACACGAGTTCAATCACTTCTTTTTCACATAGAGTCTTTCATTGTTCATATAAATCAGTGTTATGCTTATCTTTCTTTCTGAAAATATAATTTATTTTCAAAGAGATTTCCACATGAACAAATAATATGCTGAAAACATTCCTGTTGGCAATTGGATTGCTTCTTCAAGAATATTTTCTGAAAATCTACCTTGTGAAAGAAAGTTGGAACTGTGTAGTTAGGGTAGAGGATATATATGTGAATTCAAAGATGATCACTAGAAATGGTTGTTTTGAAAGCAGGTTTTTTCTGGTAATGTGCATATTTAGAGAACTATATTTTCCCTCTTGAATTATAGCAAATATGGTTACAATATTTGAGGCAATCTTTGAACATGAATACAAGTCTTGGGATTGATTGAACAATACTTACATGAAATCCTGGAAAAGATCCCTCTCCTCCTTCTGTTTCTTCTCCTCCTCATCATCTTTCTTTTCCTCACCTTCATCTACTTTTCCTCCTTCCTGTCCTCTCCCTCCACTTCCTCTTCCTGTTCATTCTTTTTCCCCATCCTCCTAATTTCTTTCTTCTTTCCTTTCTTTTTCCTATCCTTCCCTTTCCCTTCTAATTTTCCTCCTTACCTTTTTCCTTCCTACCTTCTCTACTTTTCTCCTCCCTGCCCTTCTTTCCTCCCTCTTTCCCTTCCTTCCTTCCTTCCTTCCTTCCTTCCTTCCTTCCTTCCTTCCTTCCTTCCTTCCTTCCTTCCTTCTTTCCTTCCCTCTCTCCCTTTTTATACTTCGTATTTCTTTCCACTTATATTTACAATCTATTTCCTAGCATCCATCCTCACAACATTTGTTTCATTTCGCCTTCCCATCAGTACGCCACCCATGCATGAAGACCTGAACTTCAACTTATGCCCTTGGACTTGAAATTGGGGCTGGGACTAGAAATATCGGCCTGGGCCTTTAATTCAAAAGCTAGGACTTGATCTCTCGACCGGGAATTTGAACTCATATTCTGGGCTGGAAACTCTGAGCCTGAGCCTTGAACTCACAACGTGGGCTTTGAATTCAGGGCCTGCATTTGATTTGGGATCTGGGAATAGAATTCACGGCCTGATCCTAGAATTAGCTCTTAGGATCTGAGTTCTGATCCAAGGAATTTAAATAATAGCCAGGTTTTGAACTCAAGTGTTTGTATTAAACTCACAGCCTTGGAACTGAATTCATGTTCTGGCATTTTAACTTTGGATTTAGGATTGAATAGGGGACTGGAACTTGATCTGGATTCTTGCCTTGAACTCAGTGCCTATGACTTGATCTAATGGCTTGGCCTTAAATTGTGTGCATGGATTTGAACTACTATGTTTTTCCTGCTAAAGGTTGCTTTCTGGTTCTTCTATATTTATATGCGACTTTTTTTTATCTTTCATTAAATAATGATTTAGGGAGTTGATCAGGACTGCTTTGAATTTACATGTAGTTTTAGGCAGTTTTCCAAATTTCTCGATGTCAATGCTTCCAATCCAGCAGTGTATGCTGGATTAAATTAAATTAAAATAAAATGTTTTAATTTCTATTTTGAGATGATTAATGTGTTCTTCATAGTGGTCCTTTACTTCCCTGCTTATGTCAAATCCTATTTCCTTTGGAGTGTATCACAGAAGAAGTTGCTTTTGTGGTTTAAGCTTTATTTTTCTAATTTTGGGAATAAAAAAATGCTGCTGATTCCTGTGTGTTTGTTGTTACTTTGCCAAAAGTTTAGAACAGCCACTGGGAATTAGGATTGTAGTCTATAAGACTTCTTTCAATATAGGAACAAGTTCTTTGCAAAGAAGTAGAGATTCGTTTCTTTTTTCCCTATTTGTGTCCCCTTTTTGGTTATGCCTTGCCGTATCACTTCAGTTAGCAATTCCAATTGAATATTGAAAAGAAGTACACAGAAGGGATTCATTCCTCATCCTTAATTGTAATGAAAATGTTTTTACATTTTCAGCATTAACTGTTAGGTAAATGTAGGATTATCATATGCAGTTTTTATTATATTGAATATTCTGTGGGTTTCCATTTTCTTCATGGTTGTCATAAAAATGTGGTGTGGAGTCTTATGTGATTCCTATTTATGTATTGAATTACAAGGATTGACTTGCATATATTGAATCAACTTTACCCTCTGTTATGAATCCTCTTTGATGAGAGTTTGTGGTAATTTTATTATTTCTTCATGTCAACACTCCAGAAATTTATTGAGAAGTTTGCACGGTTGTTCAAGTAAGAAATGTTTCTCCAGTTCTTTCACTGATGAATCCATATCAGGTTTTGTTAGCACAGTGGGCTGGAGTCCTACAGCAAGTTCATTGTGAAAGTTTCCTGTGTGTTTCATTAAAAATTTTGGGATTTATTAGAGAGGGTTTTCCTTTGAAGGACTTTGGGAAATCACCTGTGAACACTTTATGTCTTGCACTTTATTTTGCTGGGCTTTCCCAACATTCCCTTATCCTTTTTTGAATCTTGACTCTGTCATGAGGTTAAATATATTATCTCTGGTTTCACTCATTTGGGTGCATTCTCTTTTCATCTTCTTCAGTAACTCTCTCTTTTCTCTCAGATTTGTTAATGGCCTATCAATTAGTGTTAATGTACTCACATAACCTACAGATTGTTTGTTCAATACTAGTCTGGTTTTTAAGACTCTCATTTTTGGGGAGGGGGGTTCTGGTCGTGGGGCCTGAACTCTGGGCCTGGACGCTTTCCCTCAGTTCTTCAGCTCAAGGCTTGCACTCTACCACTTGAGCCACAGTACTACCTCCAGCTTTTATCTTTCTGCTTACGTGGTGCTGAGGAATCGAACACAGGGCCTCAGGCATTCAAGGCAAGCACTCTACCACTGAGCCAACTTCCCAGCCCAAGACTCTTATTTTTAATTCTAGTTTAATTATCATCTCTTCTGTAATCCCATGGTGTATTTATTTCCTCTCCCCTTGCTAATAATTTAGACCAGAGAAGTTGAGTAGATATAAACAAGAATAAGTCTAAAATTTCCTTTGTTTCCTTCTCCATAAATTTTATTAGGTTTTGCTATTACATAAGGTAAGGGAATCTTCTAAAGAAGAGCTGTGGCTTCCAGAACTCGCAGTTTAATTTCTTTTGCCATGACTATTGAATGGTGCTGCAATTGTTCATTGGGTACAATAATGAATTGATGAGATGTATGCTGTGATAATACAACACAAGGTAGTCATATTTCTCCTCACTAAAGGGTCTAGTTACTTCTATGAAGGTTTTAGTGAATAGAAATAGAGTTCCATTGTCAACATTTTAACTTCAATGAGTTCACATTACCCTCCATGTTTTTGAAGAAAACTCTCTGCAATTAGCCCTTACATATAATTCCTTGCAATTACTCACTGAACTATGGGATGAAATAAACATACAGATAGGAGGATGGCACCAAACTGACCACTCCCCCTACCTGTGAGTAGACATTCCCAGTACGATTTCAGAATTTATTGGGTACTTTCAAATCTGTAACATTTTTCTATTCTTGATGAAGGAGTTACATATTCTAGTCAAAAGAATACTGGCTTGATATATTAAAATTGGTTCTATAGTTTTTAGGAAAATATACAAAGAAGCCTATACATTTTTATATACATTCTTTTGTAAACGTGTGATATGCTTAAGTCCATTATTGTTTTTATTACATTTCAATATGAATTCAGAATAAGACTACTCAGAGAATGATCAATTATTGTATAATTATTGTACAATTAATGTACAATTATTGTATAATTATGTAATTATACAATATATATGATATATTATATATAATATATGAAGACACTAAAGTATCATTACACATGAAAAAATAATGATTCAGTATGAGTATTGATTGTTACTCCCTGAAGGCTAATATTCCAAGATATAAATTAGGATGAACAATAAGATGATATATAAGGAATGAGCGCATACCCCTATAAATGTATTCTTGAACAAAGGGGTATATTCTAGGTTACTTTTTTCAAGACATAAGGTTCATGTTGGCCAGAAGAATGAAGTATGTGCAGTGTGAAATATTTAAGCACTATTATATGTTTTCCAGCTTTACATCCAGCCATTGCCATTTATGTGATGCCAGAATTGAAGACAATATTGCACATTTTTCCCTTTCTATTTCAGCCACATTATTTTTAGGACTTCCATTATCATCCAGAGTATATAACACTTGAGGCCCAATTGTTTTGTGTCACTTTTGATCGGCAACTTTCATGTAAAGACTAGTATATAGATTGTCTATCTCCACACACACTTTTGGATTCTAAAGTACACCTCTCAAGACTATTTTGCATCATTTGCTGTGATAAGTGATAGTAACATATTGGAAAATTTCCTATGATTTTATTGCTATACAAAAAGTGGAAGAGAATTAAAAGTTGTTATAAGTGCGTAAGCAATAAATAATACAAAGAAAGATGTAATAGCTGTTTGGAGAATTGTGCAAAATACAGAAAATTCAAACAAGACATATATCTCCTAATACTAGCATTGTTGTCATGAAAATATAAATATATAAAAAATAATAACTGGACTTTATACGTTGTTGGGTATTCAGTCCTAATTTTATCTTTCAGTTGACTGAAGCACAAGTTGATCTGAGAATCCTGAGGACATGAACTGGAAATGAGCATTCTTTGCCTTCTCACAATGAAAAAGACAAATTCAAGGGACATAGTCTAAAAGGTGAAAATTGTTCAAAAAATAAAAATAAAACCAGTAGGTATATTTTCTACTTTCATATGGAAAGGATCCTGCTTTATTTTACTGACTGAGATTTACTTTATGAGATAGGAACAAAAATATATCTTTTGTGTACCTTCCAAATACTATTTCTACAAGTCATTTGGTTCTTGGTTGTTTCTAGAATATCATATAATGAAGAGATTCTATCGTTCTATTTCCACATTGCCATGTCTATTTTGACGGTATTGTCGCAAGTGCAGCTTTGGCCCTATGTGCAGCAGATCACAATGCTTCTCTTCCTATCTGTTTAGAAAACTGCATTCTCAAATGGAAAAGTCACTGATATTTATGTTATAGTTTTGAAAACAAGAAAATATTTATATTTTTTTCTCTTTTGCAATTCAGTTTCTGCATTTGTGGTATCAGCAAGATTGCTACCATTTAAAAGAGCATTCAAACAACAGCTTTTGTGTGTCAAAATTCCCAAATTTTCTTTTTCCTTCATGTAAGAATATTCATTAAGATATTCTTGTGTAAAATTTTGTAACTGAGGCCTGGTAGTTGGCACCTCCAAAGCTAGCTACTCAGGAGGCTGAGAATTTGGATGGTGGGTCAATACCATCAGGATAGAATCTCATTACAAATAAACAACCAGAACACAGGAAGAATCACATTGGTTCAAAGTAATAAGAGTTTTAGACTTGTACAAAATGACAATATAGATATTGGAAGGGTCCTGAGGTCAAGCACAATGACACATGTATCTGAAGAGACCAGTTTCAGAAAAATAAAATTTTAAAAAATGATACTTTGGTAAGGGTAATTATACATTTCACAAAGAATTTCACAGAATTTGAAATTTGATTGTGCATTGTTTTTTTCTGTGTGCCTTATCAAGGAATGTTCCACAAAATAAGCAATATACTGTAGGGTTGGAAAGTCTTAAGTATTACCTGCCACTTCATATTTCTATTTGACACCTGCATTGAGTACCTACCACATTCTTGCAAAGCTACTTCTCAAAGCTACTCAACAGTAGCTTTAAGAAAATCCTAGTGTGGGGGGGGGGGGGTGCATTATATCAAAATTTGACATAATTATCCCTTCACATTGATTCATTATTTTTTGTCTTTTTTTAGTGTATAAATAATGTACAGAGAGGTTACATTGTTCGATAAATTTTTGGGAACAGATTTACATCAATATTTGGTATATTATTTAACACCAAGTCATTTTTTTCCTTTTTGTTTCATCATAGGGGTTGAACACTGGGTGTGGACAACCTCCCTCTTTCTTCAGCTGAATGCAAGTGCTCTATTGCTTGAGCGACAGTGCCACTTGTGACTTTCAAGAGTTTATCGGAGATGCGTCTTATCGACGATTCTATCAGGGCTGGCTTTATAGTTTTATCCTCAGAGCTCAGCCTCTTAAGTAGAGAGGATTTAAGCCCTCTCTACCTGTTCCACGTCATATATTAAGGCAGAGGTTTCACATACCTTTTGATATGTTACATGGTGTAAAATATTTCCTAAGATAGCTTTATTTATATCATATGTATACATATATATTTTCATGCAATTACTTTATTCCTTTCTGGAGAATTTTCACTAAATAGAAAGTATACTGCACATCAGACATCCTGTTTCAGCAGCTGAAAGTCCAGTTATAATTTTTCTGGGAATATATTTAAGGAAGTGTATAATGACTTCTCTAGAACAGACTATCAAAACAAGAGCAATGGGAAAGCACTTCTATATAGAAATAAACAGTATGATCATAATTCAGATGAGTTAGAGATTAAGAAAATACCAGAAGCACCCTTCTATTGAAGCCTAGCAGAATTCCAGTGAAATTTATGGTAAAATCATAGCACTCAGAAATGGAATCTTCCTTTCGGTCTTTGGGCCAAAAAGAAACATATCCCTTGACATAAGCTAGCTTGGTGATGAAAGACCTCAAATCATGAATGCGAAAATGATTATGTTCGTACAACAATAATTGGGGTCCCACACAAAGGAGATACTAGAATTGACCACTGCAAATGAAATGTGTGTGTGTTGGACGAGCTTCCTGTTATCTTTGTCCAGTATAGTTATATTAGATAAGTAGCAGAAACCTTAATGTGCACACATCCGTTATCAATCTCCCCTGTTTACTGTTTATGTGTTTCCTTTTACTCTCCCTTCTCAACATTACTCATTTTCAGAGGTTTTCTGAATATCACCTATTGACTTCCTACAAGTTCATTCTCACATTACATTCTCTAGGTTTGATTGAAATGTCATGACACTACAATATGAATGGCATTATTGCTTCTATCACAAAATTACAACACCACCCTCTAATTTCTGGCCTATATTCCATCACCTCGCCAAAATTAAACCTATATCCATGATAGGAAACTTTTGAGTCTTATTTCCTTACAGTTATTAACAGCATGAACATAAGTAGCAAAGTACACTTTCCAAAATTATTATCCAGGCACAGGAACTTTTTGGACTATAAATTTTTCAATCACTTCCTGAGAATTTTCCAATGTAGAAATGCTGTACGTTAATTAGCAAACAAAACATTTTAAAATAACATTTTATTAAAAATTTTTGTTGTGGCTGGGAAGGTGGCTCAGTGTTAGAGCGCTTGCCTTGCATGCATGAGGCCCTGGGTTTGATTCCTCAGCACCAAATAAGCAAAAAGAAAAAAAAGCCAGAAGTGGCGCTGTGGCTCAAGTGGTAGAGCACTAGCTTTGGGCTGAATTGCTGGGGTACAGTGCCCAGGCCCAGAGTTCAAGCCCCACGACCAGACCCCCCCAAATTTTTTTTTTTGTTAACATCCTCTGCATGTATTTGTGAATACGGCTGCTTATCCGTCATATGCTGTGTCAAGTAATAGCACAGTATTAATTCTGAAAACATTATTAAAATTAAATTTCAAAGTGTATATTGAATACTGATAAATCATATCTGAAACAGGACTTCAAATGAACTTAGTACTTACTCATATGTATTAGGACCTGGGCAGCATTTCTATTTTGTCCTGTTAACGTAGTTTCTAAACAGTGACCTACAGGAGACATAGCAATGAAATCACAGGCTACCAAAATCAAATAGAGTGACTAAAAGGGAGAAAATTATGGAAAATATACTTTGAAAATCAAGAAAAATTTGTTCATAGTATTTCGAGAAAAAGACTAACATTGATAAAACCATTTTTTCCATATTTTGGAGTTCATTTGGCTTATACTAATTTTGTATGTTTGTATGTACATAGCTATTAAGCTATTGCAATCTTCTTCTAGGATGAAACTAGACATATACCAAATATTACAATAAAGGAAACCATGATACTTACATTTTGTGTTACTTGTCAAGGAAAATTTATGTGTCTTCACTAGGTACAATGCAGGAAAACGAACAAGCAATATTCAATAAACAATGCTAGCAAAATTGGTTAAATATTTATAAAAATTACAGTTAAGTCCTTATATATCAACCTCCGTCATAATCAATTTCAAATGAATCAAAGACCTCAAGGTAAAGGAATATACTCTGAATGGAAAGACTACAAGAAATACTAGGGCTCCTTATAAGAGGTTGAAACATTCTAATTATAGACATATAAAAATCATAAGTTAAAGAAAGATGGGACAAATGCCATTGCTTGAACCTGCAGGGCATGTTCTTCTCGAAACAAGATATAGTTAAGAATGTAAATAGAACGCCAAAGACTGGGGGTAGCTCTTCACTAGCCATGAAACAGCAAAGGTTCTTATACCTGAAGTATATTGAAAATTCAAAAAGTTAAATCCCCCCAAATTTCCAAACAATAAAGCCACCCTACGATAAGAAGCCTAAATATTTCACTGAGTAGGAAAAAAGAATGGCTGAAGGACGTATGAGAAAATTCTCAACAACTCTCACAATAAAATCAAGGCAAATGAAGTCAACATTGAGATTCCACCACTCCAATTAGAATGCCAAAATCTTGTTCATTGTAACATTATTTATCATAGGGAAAACCACCCCAGATTCTTGAGAGATTAATGGATCAATTATATGTGGAGTATACAAACAATGGAATCTAGGTTTCCATAAGAAAGTATAGTATAATCCCAATTGTAAGGAAAGACTGGGAAACAATCCTATGAAGTGAAGTTGGCCAGACTCAAAAAAACATAGGCTCCATGGTCTCTCTTATTTTTAGAAGTTGGTATATGTCCATTTTAGTCCTAGAAGTAGATCCAAATTGCTTCATATTAATATACCTGTGACAATAGAAGATTAGGCTAAATAAATTGAACTCTGAGATACAAAATCAGTAGACTTCTCTTTCTTGTGTTTTTTTAATGTACTTTGTGAAGCTTTTTCTTTTTACGGGCATTTTCCTTTTATTTTCCTATATTTTATACAATTTTAGTACCCTGTGTATTACATGTAAATAAGTGTGCAAACCAGGAGAAATACTGGTGATGCATTAGGATGAACTATGATGAATAATGCCCCAAATCAGATGCCCCACATTTTCACACCTGTCATACAGCTGAGGAAAATGCTCACATGTGAAACTTCCTCTTCTGTAGCCAAATATTTAAATTCTATTGACTACATAGACATCCTAACCACTAATAAGTGTTTTTTGCAAGGGAGATCTTCCTAATATATATTTCAAAAGCTATTCCATTAAGCAGTACAAATGTGGTGGACGAGAAATGTGAAATCAACTATAAAATTCTGGTGGTAGGGTGCATATATATGAGAGGAAAGTGATATTTAAGTTGAAAACAAAGTTAGATTTATCCCATATGGTTTTGTGAAATAGTCTTGAATTACAGTTCAAAAGTACAGAATAATCTGTGAGCATTTTACTAATATACAGGAAAATTCTCAAATGATGTCTGTATTCTTGTCATTCTCTGTAGAAAACTATGGTATCTTCATACAGTATACATTGTCTCCCAAAACTAATAAAAGTTGGCTGATATTTTATAAACACCTGCAATTATCGTTTTTTTTTCCTGCCAATGACATTGGGAAGAAGTCACAGAGTACTTCTACAGATGAGATGACACATAAAAATTCTGAAATGCTTTAGAATCTTGTATCTTGAGAAACCATTGCAAAATTATATAGTATAGATAGATAGCTATAGATTCTTACCAGTGGGTGCTATGTACTATCAAGATTCTTCCATGAATAAGATACTGATAGCAAAGGAATCTGCGACTATTGATACACCGAGATGGCATTTGGAGTTCTTTCTGTCTGGAGAACACAAAGTTATAGGACTGTAATTAAATAGATAGGAGATACAGAAAATTTTCAAGTCAGATAGAAAGGAATATACTTTTTTTCTGATGTTAAAGGGAGTCAAGAACCTTGATTATTGTATCCAGTGAAAAATTGTGCCTAATTGCACAAAGCCACGTGCCCATTAATTAACATGCCTAAGTCATTGGATGAAGAAAGAAACCAGAGGAAAGGCTTTTTCCAAACTTTTAAGTGTTATATTTCCCTGGGAATAATATTTTACTTTTAAGTGTTATATTTCCCTGGGAATAATATTTTACATTTCATCTATTATTACTTTTCAACATAATAAAAATATAAGACAAGTATAATGATAGTGATTCCTCTCAAAGCATTGGATATGATGAATTTGACATAAAATTAAGCATAACAAATAATATATGAAAGGAGAATTGGAGCTATGATTATAGATCCTTAATTTTGAATTCATGTTTGTTATTACATTGTCAAATTCATTATCTCATACTACAATGTATGAGTCATACACTTTTCGAGTGCATTTAGTCAATTAGTGTTTAACCAAACAGATTTGAACAAAAGTTAAAGGCTTTAATCATCAAAGTACAGGAAACAAAGGATATCAAAATACATAAAATTTATAAAATGAATAATCTTACAACTCTTACTCAACTTACATGATGGTTGTAATTAGTCAGGTAATAATTTTATATGAGGTAATTATGCCTGTGCAGTATATACTGAATGCATTTCTTGAGGCAGATTTTAACTTCTTAGTGGGCTAGTGCAGTAAGTTGCAATATCCTGTTTGTATCCTTTGTTTTCAGACTTATTTGGAATGTTGCTTCTAAACCATCAAGAGAATCCTAATTATTTATGTTCAAAACTTAGCTGACTAATTTGATCAACTGGTTGACGTTAGGATAAAGTTTCCTAAGTAAATTTATCTTCATCTGAAAGGAAACTTGGCTGGGAAATTTATATCCACTGATACAGTGTTCTTGTCAGGCTAGAAGCACGTTAACACATCCACCTGAAGACAAAAATATGTGAGTAAAATTAACATTAACCACATGCTCACTGAGAAAAATTACATTGGAAGAATTCCAATTAATTATCACTTTATTCCATGCAAAATTTAAGTAAATAAATATTTCAAAACATGTTAACAGGTAAAGAAAAATATCACTAATTTCCAATAGCTACTGAACACAAGATTATTTTGGGATTTATTTCTTAAATGATTTTATTAATGAAATATGATCCCTTATTCAGAATTGACCATGCCTATTTGCTTATTGATAATTAAGCAGTTTGTTTTTTATTTTTTACCAATTAGGTGATTGAAATCCTTCCTCATTACCAAATGTGATGAATTTTTTTCTTCTTTACTGGTTTCTGTTTGCTAATTTCTCATTTTCCACTTTATACCCCATATAACTCTGAGTAAATACATTTGCCTTATGGATTTCTATCTCCGAAGATGCTTTCTGAATGGTTGCACTGATTATTGCAGAAGATGTTTAAATCCATTTCTGTTTTTTGCAGTGCAAAGGCATTGCTATGTCTCCTCTAGGTCCATGTTTAGAAAGAATGTTGACATGAATAAAACAGAAAATGTTATCTCAGGACATAATATCTATGTTTAACTACTAAATTTATTTGAAGTCCTGTTTAAAAAAGATTTCCCAGAATGTCTTCTATATATAATTTGACACTAAATGTGACTAATTTTGTAGAATGTATCCAGTGTTATTAATTGGTGCACATGAAGGAAATACTGCTAAGTTCACAGAAATGTTCACATGAATTTACCACTAACTTTTTAATATCAAATTTATTTCAAGATATATATTGTGTGTACTCAGTTTCATAGAACATTTCCACATTGTAGATCATGATTGAAAATTATGTCTGAAAATTCTCAGGAGCTACTGAAAATATAGTCATATTAAAGTTCACCTACTGTATATTATTATATATACCAAGTTGATAATATTTTTTCCAAAATAATCTCTGATATTAGCCTGATTGCTACAAATAACTGCTAGGAAATATTGCTAAAGAGCTTCCTCTCAAAGATTAAACTTTACATTTCGGGAGTTGAGAGAAAAATCGGGATAAAAATTTAGACATTGTTGCTAAAATTTCATGATAAAACCAATAGTTCACTACAGAGTGTAGGGTTCTGGAATTTCAATCAAACCTAGAAAATAGGATGGGGGAAAGTACTTCTAGGAGTACAACAGGTGATACTCAGAAAATTTCAGAATGTGAGTAATGTATAGATGCAAAGGTGAAATGAATAACATAAACGGATTCAGATGGTATGATAACTGGTGTGGTTAAATTAAAATGTCTAATGAATCTATGAAGACTCACCTAAAACAACAGGAAGCCTTTTCATCAAATAGACATTTCCTTGGCAGTGGTGACTTCCATCGCTTCGTCTGTATGCGACCTTTAATACTGTATTACTGATATAATCAGCTTCCTGATCATGATCTCGAGTCTTTCATCAACAAAGAAATTTATGTGAAATGAAATGCTTCCTTATGGCACTAAAAGAGAAGGGAAGTTTCCATTTCTGAGTGTTATGATTTTCATCATAAAATTCACTGGAATTGTGCTACGTTTCAGTAGAAGTGTGTTGTTGGTGTCTTCTTAACCTCTAATTTTTTGGAACTACAATTCTACTGTTAATACCTTACATAGAAATACTTTTACATAACTCTTCTTTTAATGGTCTGTTTGTTCCATAGAAACAATTATCCTGTTCCCTAAAAATATTCAGTGTAAATCATAATAACTAGATTGACATACTTCACCCACTAAAACAGGCTGACTGTAGCACAGAATAATTTTCTTTTTAATGATATTTATCCACCAAAGAGTGAAGTAGCGGCTTGTAAATATACCTATTTTTAAAAAGGTGACTTCAGTCAGAAAATATTTTGCACCATGTAAAGTATAAAGCAGTAGGTGTGTTTTAGAATATGATGTGGAAGTAAATGATATAAAACTCTTAACTGATAATAAAGGAATTGATTGTAAGGGAAAATGATGTTAATTACTGATATATTGCTAACCTCCACCACCTGGGATTTCCTCAAAAATACTACTAATCAAGCATATATAAAAGAGCAAGACACAGGGAAGTATTCAATATAGGCTTTTTAAATATAGTAATTCAAAAAAATTGATATGAACTGGCAGTTAGTTCTTTCTTATACCTTCCCAGGTCTAGCATATATAACACATATTTTGTAAAGTTTCTCTTGATAACTTATGACCAAAGGAAGCAATTCACAACAGTATTTTAAGTTGTCTGAAATTCTCTAAAATATTTAGTGATTAGTAATAGTCATTGGATATAATGCTGTCCTTTCATTTTTACCTTTTTTGCAACTGGAAACTTCTGGTACATACCAGATAGGACGTTCTCTAGGTCTTTTGGTTTTAAATGAGGGCCCTACATACATCTGTACGGTGTTTTTGTTCAAGGCCATATTCTACTAGTTTGTATCAGTGTGACGATTCTGGTCTTCTTGTGGGTAGAGATGAAATTCTAATATAATCTCCTTCCGCTGGTGACTTTAACCTACCATCCAAATCTTTCGGTCTCCTGAGTACTTGGGCTTGGAGATACAGTGAAAACAGGTGATATATCATGGGAAAAGAAGACACAAAGCGAAAAAAAAAATCACATGATACCTTATAAATACCTTAGAATAAATATAAGAAAGAAAAAATAAAACTTGTGCCCCTATGTTGCAGTTTATTTCACTTAACATCATGTTATCTGGTAATACGTCCATACTTTTGAACTTCTCTGCTTGTCCTGGACATATACTAGTTATTGCAAGTAAGAGAATCCGTAGGACCCATGTTTCTCTGGGCCTGGAAAGAATGGCATTTCCCCATTTGCTAGGAACTGGAAAG
Organism: Dipodomys spectabilis; assembly: GCF_019054845.1. Classification (NCBI taxonomy): domain Eukaryota; kingdom Metazoa; phylum Chordata; class Mammalia; order Rodentia; family Heteromyidae; genus Dipodomys; species Dipodomys spectabilis. Next base: position 409,238 of record NW_024871114.1, on the reverse strand, counting down.
ATTTGGAAAAATGATTACTATTTATTATTCACCACCTCTCCTTATGGCATGTGAATGGCTCCCTGAAGGAACAAATTTCAAAAGTGAAAATCCCACAGCATTGCCTGTCTTTTTCCTTTTAGACTTACTGAGAACTGTGCTGTTGTTCAGTAGAATTGAACTCTTGGTGGAATTGTTACCCTTTGTAACTCACATAGAAAAAATCCTACTGCTTATATCTATTTGCCTTGCCTACTCATCCTCTAGGATTGATTGGCACTCATTGCCTATGAACTTTTCATTCGTTTTGAGGATAGTGTGAATAAGAATAGGAAATCAGAAATTTGTACATTGTATATTAGGTCTCAATCACGGTGATTTTAGAGATGTAGAAGACCCTTCTTCATAATGACCCCTCAAAATTCTCCATAATATACCGAAGATAGTATTCATATGAAGAAACCTTTACAAATAACATGTCATTTATCCAAATCTTACCACACACTTTCAGCTGGACATAAAAGCCAGCAGGCATTACTTCTGAGCTTCTTAAGGACGATTAGAAGGATGAATGGGGAGATAGTAAGGGATAGTAAAGATGTAAGGGAGATAGTAAGGGATAGTAAGTTTTGTCCTGCCTTGATGAAATGTAATTGCTTACAAAATAATTGTTTTCACAAAGGCAAAGATTGAGAAATGGTTCACAGTGTAGATAGGAAACTGGCTGTAGAACCTGTTTCTAAGCTTATAACGAAGAGGCAAACGATACCACAATTTTAGGGGTAAATCTGTTCTTGTAATGCAAGCGCCTGAAATGATGTATGCCATTCTCTAAAGATAAACAACTATCAACCAAGAATTCTGTACCCAGCTAAACTCTCCTTCATAATCGAAGGTCAAATAAAAACCTTCCATAGCAAAAAAATTGAAACAATATATCTCCACCAAACCAGCCCTACAAAACATACTTAAAGATGCCTTACACATAGAAAGCCAACAAGATCACAATAAAGGCCAAGAAACCGTACCCAAACTGAGAATCCACGAACCATAGGAAGAACACAATTCCCATAGCCCCCAAAAAGGTGGATATAATGGCAGGAACTCCCAAATACGTCTCACTCCTATCTCTTAACATTAACAGGCTTAACTCTTCAATTAAGCGACATAGATGGACTAGTTGGATTAAAAAGCAATATCCTTCTATTGGTTGCCTTCAGGAGTCAAATTTTGCCCATAAAAACAAACACATTTTCAGTGTGAAAGGCTGGGACAAAAATCTAACAAGCCAACAGGCCCCATAAACAGGCAGGAGATGCAATACTTATATCAGATAAAATAGACTTCAAATTATAATTAGTGAGAAGAGATAAAGAAGGTCGCTACATACTAATTAAGGGATTTCTCCTTCAGGGGGATATTACAATTCCAAATCTCTATTCATAAAACAATAGAGCACCCAAATTTATCCAAGTAACATTACTTTCCCTCAAATCTCACGTAGATCCAAAGATATTAGTTGTTGGGGACTTTAACACACCACTAGATAGATCAACTTGGCAAAAAATCAACAGAGAAACCGCAAACCTAAACAACTGCATAGATCAACTAGATATAACAGACATCTACCGAATACTTCACCCAGCAGCATCAGAATACACGTTCTTCTCAGCAGCACATGGAATATTTTCCAAAATAGATCATATTTTAGGTCACAAAGCAAACGTCCAAATTCAGAAACATTGAAGTTATACCTTGCATTCTCTCAAAAAACCAAAAACCATCAAAGGAAGTCCTGTATAACATGGAGGCTGAACAACATACTGCTGAATCACAAGTGAGTCATGGAAGAGATTAGAAAGGAAATTCAAATCTTCATGATATTCAACAAAAACGAGCACACAAATTACCAGCTCCTCTGGGACACGGCAAAGGCAGTACTCAGGGGCACGTTTATAGCTCTGAGTTTCTGTATCAAAAAATTGGAGAGATATGAAACCAACAATTTAATAAGACAGCTGAGCCTCCTTGAAAAAGAGCAGCAAGATAAACCCCCGTCCTGTAGTCAGAAAGAAAAAAATTAAAATTAAATCAGAATTAAATTAATTAGAATTAAAAAACATAGAAAGAATCAACAAAACGAAGAGTTGGTTCTTCGAAAAAATTAACAAAAGTGACAGATCCTTAGCAAATAAAAAAACTCAGAGATGAGAATGGAAACATCACCACAGGAACAACCAAGATTCAGAACATTATAAGGGAATACTTCTCAAAACTTTATGCTAATAAGTTTGAGAACTTGGCAGAAATGCAGCTTTTCCTAGTAAATATTGATATGCCAAAACTAAACCAAGATGAGTTAAACCATCTTAACAGTTCCATATAAAGCATTGAAATAGAAACAGCAATGAGACCTCCCATCTAAGAAAAGCCCAGGACCAGATGGTTTCACAGCTCAATTATACAAGGCCTTCAAAGCAGAACTCACACCAATACTCCAACTCTTCAATGAAATTGAAAGAGAAAGTTCACTACCAAATTCATTCTAAAAAGATATAATAACCCTCATCCCCAAACCAGGCAGGTACTCATCAAAGAAAGGGAACTATAGACCCATATCTTTGTTGAATATTGGTGCAAAACTTCTCAACAAAATTTTGACCAATCGACTTCAACAATTCATCCAAAAAATTATACACCACGATCAAACACAGTTCCTTTCAGGGACGCAAAGCTGGTTCAATATACGCAAATCAATTAACATAATTCATCACATCAACAAGACCAAGGAAAAGAACCACATAGTTATCTCAATAGAGGCAGAAAAAGCACTTGTAAAGCAATTATTAAAAATGAAACCACTGACATAAAAAAATCTTACTTCATGAATTAATCCAGTTCAACTCAAAAGAAGAATTTCCTACACGGTTTTTCTGTATATGTTTCTGAAAATTTTTAGTTCCTTTCTTAACTGATATCTGGGTTTCCTCTTGAGATGGAATCAACATGAAGTTGGAAGGAAAATTTCAATGCAAATCTTCTCTTTGCAAATGATGTGAAATTTCTTCAGGCTTGTTTTAATACTTGAGGGTGATTTCGAAATTACTATTCTAGTATTAAATTGTCAAAGAGTATGAAGAGCTATATGCTAATGGCTCATACCTGAAATCCTAGCTACTCAGGAGGCTGACATCTGAAGATTGTGGTTCAAAGCCAGCCCAGGCAGGGAATTTCGTGGGACGCTTATCTCCAATAACCACCAGAAAACCGAATATATATATGAGAAATGTATAATGATATTAGATCCCTCATAGGAATTTCTGATCAACTTCTGGGTTCCAAACAGAAGAATAGGAAGGACAATTTTAGGGTTTTTATCAACCACATAATTTTGCAAGATATTTTCAAGATAGAGGATTTTAATATGTCTCAATATTTCTCATGTGTTCTCTAATCTGCAGGATTCTGTGACTCCTTAACGCCTATGACACCACAAAAACAGATTCTTGCATGTGTACATAAAATATCAGCCAAAATTTATTAGTTTGGGTGAGGGGAATATACACTTTATGAAAATACATTAGTTTTGTACAGAGGATCTGACATTTATGAGGCAACAACACATGAATCATTTGATACTTTACCATTATATTGCTGAAATGTTCAAAGATTAAGCTAGAACTTTTGACTGAAATTTTCTACAATTGTTTTCAAGTGGTGGGTAATTAGTACTTCATATTTATGACCCTGACCATCATTTAATAGGTGATTTGGCTTTCCTTGTCCACAACATTCCTACTACTAAATGAAATAGCCTTTGCATCGTATTTGACGAAATATTCCTTGCCATAAAATTCATTAGTCCTAGCCGGGCACTGGTGGCTCACGCCTGTAATCCTAGCTACTCAGGAGGCTGAGATCTGAGGATCGCGGTTCAAAGCCAGCCTGGGCAGGAGAGACTGTGAGACTCCTATCTTCAATAAACCACCAGAAAACCGGAAATGGCGCTGTAGCTCAAGTGGTAGACCGCTTGCCTTGAGCTGAAGAGCTGAGGGACAGTGCCCAGGCCCAGAGTTCAAGCCCCACGACCAACAACAACAAAAAATTCATTAGTCCTTTGGATTCCTAGTTTATCAATAGAGTTAAAGTATAGAAAGTTTCACATGTGAAAATCCTGCTCAAATTTATGATAGGTGTGGAAAGCTGAAGGTTTCTGATTATGGATATATTTGGGCATCAAAATTTCTCCTACTTCGTGATTTCAATTATTATCAGGATTTCTACAGAAATATTTGAAGAAAAATGATTTCAATATTGATATTTAAATGATGGCTTGGAACCTGGAGACAGGGAATCCTATATTTTTTGGATTGATGGAGGGATGTAAAAAGAAAACTATATCCACATGTCTGTATATGTAGTACGAACCCAATCAAATAAATATCAGTGTGTAAACATAAAGTTGTGAAGTCTGTATTCAAAAATACTCTTTTTTTAATTGAATCTTATTGTCAAGGTTACACACCAAGGGATTAGAGTTTCATATGAGTGGCAGTGAGTATTTTTCTGATCATCTGTTTCCAAACATTCCACATTTTTCTCACAAGTTTTCTTCTGCCTCAAATCTCCATCCTCTCCCCAAAGGTAGAAAGTTTATTCCAACATGTGTTTGTATTGGTTAAATCTTGTCCTTTGTCTCAGATTTTGTTCTTCCCTCCCCTTCCCTAATTTAGATTCATATACATGAAATACACCTGTAAGAATACAAAATAGAGAGACATTGAATAAGACATAAGAAAATAAATGAACAACAAAAGAAAGAGCTTCACATGACATATTTGATGTACATAATACTTCCTCTAGAAGTGTCACTTAAAATGTAGGGACCATGGTTTCCCTTATTTTAATATTTGATATATGACCAGTTTCAACCTGGAAAAAGATTGCAATAGCTGAATAGCTATGGATATAGGAACATAGAAGATTAGGCTAAGCAAAATGATCTCCAAGATACGGAAAGAAGAGGTTTATTAATGTTGCTGTTTTTCTTAAAATACTATGAGCAGCTGTTTGTTGCTGTCTTGCTATTTTCCTTTATTTTCCATATGGTTTCATCCTATTTGATTTTGTTAGCCTGTGGATTGTATACAGGTTAATCTGTATTAGGTCAGGGAAGGGAAATAACAAAATCTTAAGACAGAGGACATAGGGTGAACCAATATCCCAACATTCATGACAAGAAAACATATAGGAACCGAAATTGACATCCATGCAGGGATTTCAGGAAGAATACTGTGTAAGAAAAATAAATGATAAAACGTGCCAAAAATCAACTCACTGTCTTATATAAGTAATTATAATCACTGTGTATATCACCTTGAAAATAAAATTAAACTAAAAAGGAAATTATTGATACACTTGTATTTTTTATGTTTACACATGGATACATATGTTAAGTGAATTGAGGTCCATATACAGACAGGTGGAGATAGTCCTGTTCTCTTTATATACCTACAGGAATAGAAAAGAAGGTTTCCCTGAGTCTACAAGTTTCCAAAATTCTTTTGTAATTAACTTTAAATTCAATCCTGCAGTAAATCCAAATACTATTCGAAATTACAATCAGAAACATTTCTATTTTAACACTAATAATAAACATGGGTAACAAACTCACATCTTCAAGTTCCTCAGCTCTTCCCAAATAATTCAAATCTATTAATTAAATAGGAATCCTACCAATAATTTTGACATGTTGGATCATTTTAAAATATACTTAAAAGACTATTCCATTTTTGCGTCAGGAATATTGTGGACCACAGTGCCAAGTCAACTATAAATATGTGGGACATATATATGGGGGTAAATTACACACAAGTGTAAATGAAGATTGAGTCATCAAATATTGTGTCCTGAAAATTTCTGGTGTTACATTCGAGAGTTACATTCCACTCTTCTTTAAACTTATAGAAATATGTTCAGAAGTTATCAAACGATGCATATTCTTTTGCCCTATAAATATCAGATTGTTGGCAGAAAACTGGTATTTTCACAAAGTGCATGTTTTCATATATATATATATATATATATATATATATATATATGATTGTATTTTTTGTTTACATATTAAAGCCTGGGTTTTCGTATGCCAGGGGCATATAAAAGAAGTCACAGTACCCCTCTGAGGATGAGATTAAACATGCAAATATTTGAGGGAGAAAAGAATCTTGCATAGTTCGAAATGTATTTCACAATTTTTGGTTGAAAAAAACCCATCGATGATTTCAGGGCCATTTCTATGGAAGTTGATGTAAAATTTGTATTAGGGATAAAATATCATTACATTTTGTAATACATTTTTTAGGCTCTACAAGTCTAAGAAAAAATGATAAGTAAAATATTCACAGGAAAGCACGTACAGAGAAATATGATGTTTGATTTGTTCTCTATAGGGAAGTATAGATAGATAGATAGATAGATAGATAGATAGATAGATAGATAGATAGATAGATAGATAGATAGATAGATAGATATGATGATTGACGTTTCCTTACTCTGAATTTACCATGTGTACTTGGAACTGACATGGTGATTTCCAAAGAAGATATAAAAACGAGTTTATTTCTTCATTCAAGGAAAATATCACAAATCAAATAAAAAGTGATAGTATAATTTTGCAGTAGAATTTAAAATACATTTATTTGGCTGAGAGACTGTCACAATGTATTTATTAATGTCAGATAGACCTAAAAAATGAGAAATGCTTTGAACTCATGTTGTGTCCCCTGAATGATTCCTGCAAGTAAATAAGAGAAAATAATATTATTTTATTTTTTGTTGAAAAGATGTGATCAGATATTTCTGTATTCTGCCTGTAATCAAAAAAAATCTTCACAGGATGACCAAGAGAGAAGCAAAAATTAACAATAGCTATTGGAAGCTATCCTACTTCCACTTCCCCTTCCATATAAACTTGTGTACACACCTTCTCAGAAATTATGCTTGGACACTCTTTCATCACAATCCAGTTCATTGAACATTTGAAATGTTACACTAGTCTGTGTATTGCTTTATTATTTTCCAATTCTTGAAAACTTACTATCTTATACAATATTTATGGAAGTATTATGTATGCATGAAAATAGAAAGGAATTTGTCTTCAAATGGTTATTTAGGAAAGAAAACTATAGTATATTTACTACCTATTGTTATTCCTTTAACATTACTACATAATGTTAAAACAATATGATAATTTTGAACTCTATTTCAATTTGTGAAAGGATGCATATAAACAAAGCACAAATATTTAGTTGTCATATGAGATATCCTGTTGAAGGATATGTGTATAATGTAATGCATGCCAAAAACACGAAGGAAGATGTACAATTAAGAGAAATGTGCTGTGGCCTTCTGTGAACAGAAGCTCCAACAAACAAACTGCTTATCATTTGTTATGTGTGGAAAAAATAATGCCATGGTGATGTGACAATCACACTGTGAAGTGATAGCTAGTTAATATTTTCAACAATCTGGAAACATAATTAACATTCAAGACACATATACAAGGTCACCTGTCAATATGAACATTGAAATGCTGGATTTTGAGTTTAACATTGAGATGTTTGACATTAACGTAGGTTAGCATTTCTTTGTTAAGATTGCTTTCTCCAATATGTGTCTCTTAAAGAATTCTACTCAAGATGCACACCAACATTGGGAATATATGGCTGGGATCAAACCAATTGTAAGGTGCAAGAATATCAATGGCACCATCATGGTTTCAATCCTCTTGACTGAGTAAGAAATACAAGAAATAAAATCCAGAACAATCTGTAATTAAAATTATCATAAGTGAATAAAATTAAGAATTTAGGGAAATCAAAAAATCACCTCAGTTATAAATTGCAATGTGCCCTGATACATTTTGTGGGAGTTGAAATGGATTAGGGAAAAATTGTAACACAATTTCAGTTTGTTCACACACACACACACACACACACACACACACACACACACACATTATTGCATCTATTTTTTTAAATGTATAGGTGACAGAAATATATGATCCCACACACAAACCTGCTCATCTATGTATCATGACAAAGATACGGTTTGCTAAAACTTAGCATACTATAAGACACAAATCAGCAAATAATAGCATGTTCTTCTAAACTGTCAAAAATTATCTAATCAATTCACAGGTCCTCTAGTACCATCCTCTTCTTAGAACCAGAATAATAATGATTCCTTAAGTAAGTTATATTACATAGAAAAACAGGAATAGTATTTCCATGGAGTCACATTAAGTGATCTAACTACTGTTGAAGTTAGGGAAATACCATTGTGGCTTCAAACATTACTCTGTTGATTTCAAAAAGAAAATGCAAGATATTCTATATAGGGAGTGATAAAATCTAAATGGCTGTTATGTGGAGGAAAATACTTGACACTTTTTCCAAAGTTAGTATACCAATCAGTATGGGAAATAGATGATATATATTGAATTACTTTGGTGCCTATTTTTCTAGTTGTTATTAGTCATTGGCCTTGAACTCTGAGCTTGGGTGAAGTCCCTGATCTCTTCAGCTCAAAGATAATGCTCTAGCACTTAAGCAACAGTGGCACTTCCAGTATTGAGGTGGTTATTGGTGATGAGAGCCTTGAAATCTGATCCTCAGATCTCAGCCTCCTGAATTCGTAGGATTACAAGGTTCTAAGCCACCAACATTAGGATTCTTTCTCTTTCCTTAGTGTGTTGATGGTTTCTTGTGTTTGTTTGTTCAGGACGTTCATCCATTCTGGAGTTCTACAAGGTAACTATGATTTTCCTCAAGGATAATGCTCTACATATTGGACTTTGAGGAGATTCATTCTAGAAATGAATCTCAGGAACATCCTTCACTTTATGAATCTGTAAGGAGAACCTAATATGTCAAATGCCTGAGATACTAGGATTACAAGCATGATTACCTGGCCTGGATCAAGTGTGGTTTCCAAACCCCTAAATTCATTTCTGATGTCCTATTCATTTGCTTCTGCATAGAGGATGATAAAACTCCTTAACCTCAAGAAAAAACATATATTGTTGATCAAATACTACATTGACCCTACAGTTTGAAAGCAGTATGAGTTTTAGTCCTTCCTATAATCTTCTTGAATCAGATAATTAAGCATAGGATGGAAGCATGAATTTTGCATACCCATTAAACCTCCTTAGTAAGTACATTCCTTACTCTTTAAACTGGCAATTCACCGTTCAGATATCATTGAAATGCTTTTGACATAAAACAGAGAATTGAATTCAATTTTCTGGTATATATATCTACCCCTTTTCAGGGGTAGAATTCATGAGGCCCAAACGCAACAACAGGTTACCTTAAATACAACATTGTCTGAAGGTGAATAATCTCTTTTTCAGGTTGATCAGAGAAGAAAATATTTGACCGTATCAAAGCATCTAGATTCCATTGTCTCAGTCATTTAGGATAAGGGTCAATGTTGACATGCAACACAAATTTCATGATTCCAAATGGAATAAATGCTTACTAGAAATCCCTAGCAAAGCCAATTTTGCTGTTCACTGTTACTCTATTTCTCACCTTACCCGGTCAATAAGATGACTTGTTTTGACATTCCATTAAATCGAAAATATAATCTATTTTGTGACCCTAGACAGACAATTTCATTCTAACAATTACAATTCTTTAAACAACTTCATGAGTATTCTCATCAAGAGATACAGTAAATTTGTAGTTATGTATCTTATTTTGATTTTCCTATCTTCATCATTTCCATATTTTATTCAGAAATGTGAAGCTTGAAAACCATGTATAAATAGCTTCTAAAGTATCAGCTCTTACTTTATGTCATTAATAAAGATATTCTTGATATGCAAATTTTAAATCATCTGAAAGATTTCTTAAAATTTTTTTTTTCCGTATGTGGGGCATCACCTCAGCTTGGGCAGTTTTCCTGGGCTATTCAGTTCAAGGCAAATGCTCTACCTCGAGCCACAGCACCACTTCCTGTTTCCTAGTGGTTTATTGGAGATCAGACTTTGCTGAATATTCCTGCCCAAACTGGCTTTGAAGCGTGATTCTTATCTCTCAGCATACTGAGTAGCTAGGATTACAGACGTGAGCCCCCAGCGAACAGCTTCATCAAATATTTTCATAAAAATGATGTAAAAGAATTCAAAGCAGAGAGTTTTATATGCAATGTTTCATATATCACTTTGAAAATGTGGATATGATACCACTCACAAGTGGATATATTGATAAATTACCTGGTGAATATACTTTCAATCACATTTCATTATTTATTAGATGAGTGAATCTTGAAACCATGAAATCAGAATAAATGGGTTTTTTCCCAACATAACAGTGCAGTTTACGCCTTCCCAGCATTGAAATTGAATATGAGAATGAAAAGGACATTCAGATAAAATAATTCAGATTTGTCTTAGCTTGGCAGTTGATGTTTCTTATTATTCCTAGTAAAAATATACTTGACTTTTGACATCAATCACAGATTCACCAAGTCCGAGAGCAATTGAAATCTTCATTTGCAGTGAGCACAATGTATGGGTATCTAGAACAAAAAGTTTGTTCTTTATTTACCCAAATTTTTAACTTCAATTTTGAAAGATAATAGTTTGTCATAGGAAAACAGCATTTTCTTTGCCTGTTGTTGCCATAGGATTTGATTGTACCCCAAACAAAAATTGAGCTAGGATTATCCAAAGATTCTGCCAAAGGGAGAAATACATACTTGGTTGAGGTGCTAGATTAGAGTGGCTCAATTTAAAAAAAAGAAAAGGACAAAAATTGACCGGCTGAAGAGCCTGACAGTGGTTTGTGTTCAGTGCTACTGAATCCTCTTTCTGTGGTTTAAGCCTCTAAGAATTTGGTCCTATAGCACATGTTCTGCCTTTTCTCATTTGATTGTGGACATAACAGTCCCTAGGACTTTTAAACCCTGGCTGGAGTCAAAAAATATTACACGGATCTCAAACTCCTGGATTGATACAATTTCCCCCATGAAGAAAGTGTACTAGGCACTATGAAATTTTTTATTAAAGTTTATATATGTTCAAATTTTTGCCCTATACACAAATATTGAATATTTATATAGAATTGATGAATATATACAAAGCATGACTGAAAAGGGCATTTGGAATCATCCAAAATGGTGGGTGATCGTATGTGTCTTCTTCTTAAAATAAAAAAAAAAGCAGTAACAATCTGTCCTACAGAGACAAAACTTACATAGGATTAAATTAGGAAAAACTTAATTTTCTACCCACAATTCTGTCAATCTTCAAATGTTGTGAAATTTTTCATCAAAATAAGAGGAACAATTTTGTAATCAATACCATAAATATAAAAAGGAACACATTGAATCTCTCCATGTTGTCAGTTTATTACCACGAAATGAAAATCCAAAGATTCAAGCTGAATTCCAGTCATATGGTAATAAAGTGGATGTCTTAATATATTAAGTTAATGTTTTACCATAGAATTTCCATTAGGCAATAGTGAGTAAAAGGAAACCACCTTTAATGTATGAGAAATATATCACTCACACTTTGACATAATTGGCCACTCAAAACATCTTGCCTATGCTCTTCTTGAAATAGAGCTCTAGAAATACTGCTCTAGAAATACACAAGTTGGAATGCCATTGTAATAGGTCCATTATATTCTGCTGAGATTTCAAAAGAAATGCAAAAATCTGTCCATGGCATTTCTGCCCACACACTCTCTCTCACATCATTTGCATACATCTACAAAAACTTACCTTACAAGGGGAAACATAGGAGGAGGCAACAATGCTTGATAAGAAATGTACTCGTTATCTTGCCCATTTAACTGCACGGTATTTTCACAATAAAAAAAAAATTATCTTACAAACCATACCCAAATTCATCCCAGAACAATAGAAGTTTTGTGTACTTACATTTTTCAAGGAAATATTACTTTTCTGAATTGCACCATATATATGGGAACCTGCATTAATGATCCTGCGATTGTTATTATAGGGACACTGCAAGAACCACTCAGGATCCACAGAATTCTGCAAAAGTAATTGTCTCTGCAACAAGCAATGTACTGGGGAATATATAACCCTTCACTCTTCTTCATTAATGACCTACATATTGCCTTAGGAATTCCTATTGGGAGAATGAAGACACAAAATATAAGAGTATTACTATGGAAATTACTTTCTGAAATACTTCCAGTTGCCATCAAATGATTCATATTTTTTTATTTTAAAAATGTTATTTCTGCTTAAATATTTTTTATTTAGTTACATTGGAATGTAGAGTCTGTTATCTTCTCAAAGGAAACATCCATTGAAGGCCCATGATTTGCCTGCTTTCTGAAATTTCAATCTAGAAATGGCCCATAATTTACTTGCTAAACTCAGGGGCTGAGAAGGTAGCTCAGTACTAGAATGATTAACTAGCTTGCATGAGGCTCTGTGTTCAATTCCTCAGCACCCAATATGCAAAAAATGCCAGAAGTGGTGCTGTGTCTCAAGTAGTAGAGCACTAGCCATAAACTGAAGAGTTGAGGCACAATGCCTAATCCCAGATTTCAGGACCAAAGACCAAAACCCAAGAAAACAACAAACAACAACAACAACAACAAAAATCAATATTATCAGCCTCTCTAAAATTTCAGACTCCATCAACAGGAAACCTGTCTACCCTGTTCTATGTGCTTAGTCAATATGAAATCAGGTAAACTAGACCAGTTTAAGTAATTTCTCAAAACAAATGCATAACATGTTTACTTCTTCCATTGTGACAGAAGGTAAATATAGGCATTCTTGTTGAGAGAAAAAACCCTCTTAGAAAAAAGATGATTAAATATTTCCAAATCAGACCCGTTAAATGTTGTGATTTCTTCAGTGAAATTAAAAGCAACCAGGTAGAAAATATTAATCTCTAAATCTTTTTGTAGCTAGACACACTTGAATTGAAATAACATTGATTTCCCTATCTAATTCACAGATTAGGATAACATAGGAAGCAATAGAAATGTACAGTTTTGACTTCAACAAATCCCCAATATTTAGACATCTGTTTCTTCTTTATAGAAAACTAATAGATTATTATTCTTTATGAAAATTATTGAGTGAATTTGGAAAAGGTTTTCTAAATTATGGATATTTGAATTAACCAATCCAAATACCTTTTAAGATATCAAACACCTATTGGAAATATACACTCCTCTAAAGGATTTGTCATTCTTATGACTTGATTAATACTAGGAGCATAAGATCAGTAGGAAGAATCATATAGGTAACTGCTTCATAGAGAACATATACACTCAAAAGCAATGGTTCAATAGGTAGTAAGTTTTAGTAGAACAGTGGCTAGTGGCCCTGAAGCCGAGCTGAAAGAATTTAAACATATGATTGCTTTGACACACATAAAACTGATGAGAATAAAATAAATTACAAATTCACCAGAATGGAAAGAATGGGGAAGTCAATTATTTTGATTCTTTCATCCATTACACAATAGGCTGACTTGAAGAATATTTTAGGAACTACGTCTTGGGATGTCAGTAGTAGAAAGAAAGAAAAAAATTAGGCGAGGGGCTGGGAAGGTGTCTCAGTGGTAGAGCACTTGCCTTGCCTGCCTGAGGGCCTGGGTTCGATTCCTCAGCACCACATAAGCAAACAGAAAAAAGCCAGAAGTGTCACTGTGGCTCAATTGGTAGCGCGCTAGCCTTGAGCTGAAGAGCTGAGGGACAGCACCTGGGCCCAGAGTTCAGGCCCCACGACCGGACCAAAAAATAAAATAAAAATAAAATAAAATAAAATAAAAAATTAGGTGAGAAATACCCGAGTCATGTCCAAGAGCCAAAAAGAAATCATGAAAAGGGACCGTCTCCTTCACTCAACTGGATTCACCAAACAAATTTATAATCACTTCTTTCCCACGTTGGAAAACATACCACTCGTAGGTTTTCCAGAGGAACTGCTACTGCTGTGTAGTGTCCTCTATGGTGGAGGGGAAACCATAATTGTGAAGTAGCCAATAAACCTCACTTCTCTTTTTCCTGATGTCACTCAGCTCCACTTCCGCATATGACAGAGGAAATGCTCACTTCCTGAATGAAACGGGAGGACAATTTTCCACTTCCTCCTACTATCCATTGTTGGTTCATTCGATATATAAGAATATTCAGGAAAGAAAATTCTAGAAATAGGGCTGGGAAGGTGGCTCAGAGGTAGAGCACTTGCTTTGCATGCCCGAGGCCCTGGGTTCGATTCCTCAGCACCACATAAGCAAAAAGAAAAAAGCCGGAAGTGGCACTGTGGCTCAAGTGGTAGAGCGCTAGCCTTGAGCTAGCCTTGGCCCCACGATCAGACCCAAAAAAAAAAATTCTAGAAATAGATTTCCCACTGCACAAGTACTGATTCTTTGTAACTTCTTCTGCCTCAACGTAAGTATTTTTCTAGAGTACAAGCAGCAAAAATACATCAAGTTTTTCTGCACTTTCTCTGGTCTATATAGCTGTAATAAATCTATCTATTTTTTTGGTGGTTGTTGGTCATAGGGCCTAAACCCTGGGCCTGGGCGCTGTCCCTCACTACTTCAGCTCAAGGATAATGCTCTACCACTTGAGCCACAGCACAACTTCTGGCTTTTTCTGATTAAGCGGTACTAACGAATCCAACTCAGGCTTCATTCGTACAAGGCAAGCACTCTATCACTGAGCCATCTACAGAGCTCCTAAGTCAATCTTTTATTATCATTATTTCATTCATTACTTCAGTATTTATAATTTCTTAGTGATAGTTATGAAAAATTGAAAATGTTATCTTTGGGAAATAAACAGGCTGAATCATTTGTGCACTAGGAAAATTCCATGGTAATGAATGATGCCTACTGATCAATTGTAGTAGCTTTTATAAATAAATAAATAAAATAATAAATAAATCGCAAAAATAAATCTTACTAGTTTAAATTTACTAAGCAAATAGATTCAGGTTGCAAATAGATTCAGGTTACATAACTATGCTGTTGCTACATAAAAATTTGATGCACATTCTCTTTCTCCATTCTGACACCATAGTTGACATCATAGTAGAATAGAGTTTGTTTCAGAATAGTGTTTGTTTTCATAGATAGGAATGTAAAGTATCAATATGTTTATTAGAGGATAGCTGCAAATCAAGATATTTTAGACTTATTCAAAAATCATTCCTATGCCTTCCATGTAGATATGCTTAATATTTGTAGATATCTTTTCAATTCATGGTAGATTCATATTCATATAAAATAAGCATAAATGGCCTAAGATTTTTCAAAGCAGCTAGTCGCAAATGTTAAATAAAAACAGCAAGAAAGCAAACAGTTCTCAAAAGGATTGCACCCTTCATATAAAATGTATTATTGGGGAGTTCCGGGAAGATGGCAGAGGAGAAGCTGGAATCTGAACAAGCTCTTGCATAGAAAACAGTTTCAGAGTTCCAGTGAACAGTCCCAAGCCAGAGAATCACACCAAGTGTGCCATCACAGGACAGAGAGTTAGCCAAGAGAGGGGAAGCCAAGCAGACACATCTGAGCAGCTGCCGCTGCAGCGGCGGCAGGGTCGCAGCAGCGACCACCGCCGTGGAGGCATACCTGAGACGCAGTCCGGGACGAAGGAGCCAGACGCAGCGGACGAGCGGATTCTACTCAACACCAGCAAGAACCGACAAGGAACGGACAACTTCATCCTGCACTTTGCAGACCAGAGACGACCCAGGATCCAAGACTCGACGTGAGTAGAAGCCCCATTTCCTCACTCCTCTGGGAGCAGAGGAGGGAAGGCCACCCCTCCCCCCCCCAGCACCGGTGATCTCCATCTTGGATACCGACAAAGCTCGGAGGAGCGGCTAGCTCCAGCTCAGGCCTTGGAATAAAACTAGTCATTTAGCAGGTCACAAGAACTTAACGGAGAAGTGACCTCACAGACTCAGTTCCATCCAGGGAAAAGTCACCCAGCTCAGGCGCCAGCCATTGGAGTGGCTCTCCTCACCGGGTAACCAGAGCCAGAGGCTGCCCCTCCCTCTAGCAGCCACCACAATCAATTGAAAAACAGAAACCCTGAGAATGGCTCCAGGCTGGGTGCTGTGAGGTTTTTTTCACAAAATAGCCCCAGGGAAAAGCTACTGTTCGTTGAAAGGCCTCAACTCTACCCAGCCTAGCCTCATCACTGCATCCCCCTCTTTTGTGATTCTCAAAGCAGATCACCCTCCCATTAAACCAACCTGGGAGGGGGATCTCAAAATCTTGGGTAAAGCAGAGCATTTTTCTGCCTGTTCCAACAAACTGACTTAAGAAACCAATCAAGCCACAGGACCTCAAGCTGACCAGAGACTCCAACCAGACTCTGGTTACAGACAAAAGGGAGATACAGGACTCTTCCCACCCCTCCCCCCCCCCCAAAAAAAAAATCAAAGAACTTTTTTTTTCTTCTTCTTTTCTTTTTTTCTTTTTTTTTGTTTTGTTTTTTTTTCGTTTTTTGTTACCTTATATATATAAAAAAAATTTTTTTTGCTTTTCTAAAACTTTTATTAATCTTTAATTTTTGCCTCTTCTGAAAAAATAATTGTTTTCCATTAACTTTTTTTTTTCTCCTCTTATAATTTTTATTTTAGGAATACGTGAATGTGTGTTTTCCTTTCTTTTCTTGTCTTCTTTCTCTTTTTCTTTCATTCTTAATTATCTTTTTGTTTTTTTTTCTACCTCTACTGAACTTCTGATCTTTTCTTCTCACTTTCCTATCCTTTCCATCTTTTCCTCTTTGTTCATCTTTATGTGACTTAACTCTTGTCCTGTACATCCTCAGATAAACCCGTAGTTAACCAGTAGACCCTATCCCCCATTGTGTACACACTTAATCCACAAACTTATTACTCAATTCAAAACCTGAGACTTAAATTCATTAATAGCAGTACTACCTCTTTATACCTATATAATATTTTAAGCATTTTTTTTAAAGTTTTTCTCATCTCCTCTATGTCCCTCCCTTTCTCTCTACATATTCATATTCCTCTATAAATAGATGGTCTTTTAATCTCTAAAATAACATTAATTTTTATGTTTCTATTTTTTTTTCTGGTCTCTTTTCATTCCCCTTTCCCTTTCTTCTTTTTCTCTCTCTCTCTACTTGCATCCTACCCAACCTATTTCCTGCATTGTGATTAGGACATAGTTAACTCTCCCTGTGCCTCCCCACACCAATCTATTCCTAATTTTTACCCACATCTCTCCCTAACCCTAATAATTTCTGGTTTTCCAAATTCTTCTCTGCGGTTCGAAGTCCTTTAACATATAGTTGTTTGATGTCGAATAGATGTATCTGTTGAACTAGATTGTATCTGTAGACTATTGACTGTACAAATGCAAACTTTGGTTGATGGTTGCCTTAAGATAGTGTTCTAGCACAAAACTGGTGCTATCTTCATCTCAAATGGGCAGAGTAAGCCAGAAAAACACAAGAAAAATGGCAAATTCGGGTATCTCAATTCCCAATCCTGATAATCAGGGGTTAGAACAGATAATGAATAATCCAGAGGAGAGTTCCCAAACAGCTCTACAAACACTGCTGGCAAACATGATAAATGAGAAGTTTGACAACGTACAAAGGACTCTGTATGAGCGTGATAGGGAGAGAGAGGAGGCATCCCAGAAGTTTATACAGGAATATCATAAGCGTGAGGAAGCTACTCAAAAACTGATACAGGATTTGCGTGAACAACTTGAGAATACTCAAAGAGAAAGAGAGGAATGGCGTGAGCAGGCTGAGAACACTCAAAGAGATCTGCAGGAATCCCACGAACGGGAGGAAGCTAATCAAAGAGTAATACAGGAATTGAGAGACCAGGTAGAGAACACACAAAGATCACTAAAGGCATTCATGGAATCCATTAACAAAGAGCTGAAGGAAGTCAGGGAGACCACAAAGGGAATGCTGAATGGAACCCAACAGAAGGAATGGGAGCCCAAAGAAACCATAACCAATCAACTAAGTGATTTGAGGACAAACACTGAACACCAAATTAAGGAAGTAAAGAAATTCATACAAGACGTAAAACAGAGCTTCAACAAAGAACTTGAAGCCATCAAAGCTGACCAACTAGAAGGAAAAGAGATAAAAAACAAAGTAGAGAGTCTTGACAGCAGGTTAGACCATGCAGAAGATCGAATCTCAGGGATTGAAGACAGCCTAGATATTATAGAGAAAGAACATACAACCATCCAAGACAAGTCCAAGAAGTATGATAGATCTATCCAACACCTGGAAGACACCATCAGAAGGCCTAATCTAAGGATAATGGGTGTAGAGGAGCACCTAGAAACAGAAGTTAATGGTCTAGGAAATCTGTTTAACAGGATCCTAGCAGAGAACTTCCCAAACATGCAAAAAGATAGGCCTGTCCAGATACAAGAAGCCTTTAGAACCCCAAATAGACCAGACCAGAATAGGACATCCCACCGTCACATTATAATCCACACAGGATCAACTCAGAACAAGGAAAAGATCCTTAAAGCTGTCAGAGAGAAAAGGGTAATCACTTATAAAGGGAAACCAATTAGAATCACCTCAGATTTCTCAGCAGAGACAATCAAAGCAAGAAGAGCCTGGAATGATGTATGCCATGCCCTAAAAACAAACAACTATCAACCAAGAATACTGTACCCAGCTAAACTCTCCTTCATAACTGAAGGCCAAATAAAAACCTTCCATAGCAAAGAAAAATTGAAACAATACATCTCCACCAAACCAGCCCTACAAAAGATTCTTAAAGATGTCCTACACATAGAAAACCAACAAGACCGCAATAAAGGCCAAGAAACTGCACCCAAACTGAGAATCCAAGAACCATAGGAAGAACCCAGTTTTCGCAGCCCCCAAGAAGGTAGATAACATGGCAGGAACTCCCAAATACCTCTCAGTCCTATCTCTTAATGTTAACGGACTGAACTCTCCAATTAAGCGACATAGACTGTCTAGTTGGATTAAAAAACAAGACCCTTCTATCTGCTGCCTGCAGGAGTCACATCTTGCCCTTAAAAACAAACACATTTTCAATGTTAAAGGCTGGAACAAAATCTACCAAGCAAACGGACCGCATAAACAGGCGGGAGTTGCAATCCTAATATCAGATAAAATAGACTTCAAATTAAAATTCGTGAAAAGAGATAAAGAAGGTCGCTACATACTAATTAAAGGATCTCTCCTTCAGGAGGATATTACAATTCTAAATATCTATTCGCCAAACAATGGAGCACCCAAATTTATCAAAGAAACACTACTTTCCCTCAAATCCCATATAGATCCAAAGACATTAATTGTTGGGGATTTTAACACACCACTCTCCCCACTAGATAGATCAACTCGGCAAAAACTCAACAGAGAAACCGCAGATCTAAACAGCTGCATAGATCAACTAGACTTAACAGACATTTACCGAACATTTCACCCAGCAGCATCAGAATACACGTTTTTCTCAGCAGCACATGGAACGTTTTCTAAAATAGACCACATTTTAGGCCACAAAGCAAACATGTCTAAATTCAGAAACATTGAAGTTATACCTTGCATTCTCTCTGACCACAAGGGAATAAAATTAGAACTCAACACCAAAAGCCACCAAAGAAAGTCCGGTATCACATGGAGGCTGAACAACACACTGCTGAATCATGAGTGGGTCATGGAAGAGATTAGAAAGGAAATTCAAATGTTCATGCTATTCAACAAAAATGAACACACAAAATACCAGCTCCTCTGGGACACAGCAAAGGCAGTACTCAGAGGCAAGTTTATAGCTCTGAGCTCCTACATCAACAAATTGGAAAGATCTGAAACTAACAATTTAATGACACATCTAAACCTCCTTGAAAAAGAGCAGCAAGATAAACCCCAATCCAGTAGACGGAAAGAAATAATCAAAATTAAATCAGAATTAAATGAATTAGAATCCAAAAAAACTATAGAAAGAATCAACAAAACAAAGAGTTGGTTCTTCGAAAAACTTAACAAAATAGACAGACCCTTAGCAAATCTTATCAGAAAAAGAAGAGAACACACCCAAATTAATAAACTCAGAGATGAGAATGGAAACATCACCACGGAAACAAGCAAGATTCAGAACATTATAAGGGAATACTTCTCAAAACTTTATGCTAATAAGTTTGAGAACTTGACAGAAATGGACCTCTTCCTAGCAAATATTGACATGCCAAAACTAAACCAAGATGAGGTAAACTATCTTAACAGGCCCATATCAAGCATTGAAATAGAAACAGCAATAAGAGACCTCCCAGCTAAGAAAAGTCCAGGACCAGATGGTTTTACAGCGGAATTTTACAAGGCCTTCAAAGCAGAGCTCACACCAATTCTCCTCCAACTCTTCAATGAAATTGAAAGAGAAAGCTCACTACCGAACACATTCTATGAAGCCATCATAACCCTCATCCCAAAACCAGGCAGGGACTCATCAAAGAAAGAGAACTATAGACCCATTTCTTTGATGAACATTGATGCAAAACTTCTCAACAAAATTTTGGCCAACCGACTTCAACAATTCATCCAAAAAATCATACACCACGATCAAACAGGATTCATTTCAGGGATGCAAAGCTGGTTCAATATACGCAAATCAATTAATATTATTCATCACATCAACAGGAGCAAGAATAAGAACCACATGATTATCTCAATAGACGCAGAAAAAGCATTCGACAAGATCCAACACCCCTTTATGATGAAGGTTTTGGAAAAATTAGGAATCCATGGAACATTCCTCAATACAATAAAGGCTGTATATGACAAACCTACAGCCAGCATTATACTCAATGGTGAAAAACTAAAGCCATTTCCCCTTAACTCAGGAACAAGACAAGGATGCCCACTCTCTCCACTCCTCTTCAATCTAGTATTAGAATGCCTAGCTACAGCAATAAGACAAGATGCAGACATAAAGGGGATCCAAATAGGGAAAGAAGAAATAAAACTCTCCCTCTTTGCAGATGACATGATCTTGTATTTAAAGAATCCCATAGACTCCACTCCCAAATTACTCAAGCTGATTCAAAACTTTGGCAAAGTAGCAGGTTATAAAATTAACCCCCAAAAATCAATGGCTTTTCTGTATGCCAACAATGAGAAAAGTGTGGCTGAAATTAGGAAAGCAACTCCATTTGTAATAGCCCCACAAAAAATAAAATACCTAGGAATTAACTTAACTAAAGAAGTGAAGGGCCTCTATGATGAAAACTTTAAAATCTTGAAAAAGGAAATCAACACAGAACTTAAAAAATGGCAAAACCTCCCATGCTCCTGGATTGGAAAGATTAACATCGTGAAAATGGCAATACTTCCCAAGGCTATCTACAAATTCAACGCAATACCTATCCAAATTCCACCCTCATTCTTCAAGGAAATAGAAGAGGCAATCCAAAAATTCATATGGAACAATAAAAGACCCCGAATAGCAAAAACACTCCTCAACGGAAAGAACACTGCTGGAGGAATATCAATACCAAATTTCAAACTCTACTATAAAGCCATAGTAATCAAAACAGCTTGGTATTGGCATAAGAACAGACCTCAGGACCAATGGAATAGAATTGAAAACCCAGAAACGAACCTACAGACCTACAGCCATCTAATCTTCGATAAGGGAGCTAAAACAATAGAATGGAAGACAGACAGCCTCTTCAGTAAATGGTGCTGGCAAAACTGGTTAACTACATGTAGAAAACTAAAGCTAGATCCTTATATATCACCCTGCACCAGAATCAACTCCAAATGGGTCAAAGACCTTGAACTCAAAGCAGACACTCTGAAAACATTACAGGATGGAATAGGAGAAACCCTGGGTCTCCTTGGCTCAGGCCGAAATTTTCTGAATAGAGACCCGGAAACACAACAAATCAAAGAAAGGCTGGACAAATGGGATTGTATAAGGTTGCAGGGCTTCTGCAGGGCAAATGACATAGCTAGCAAGATCAATAGAAAGCCCACGGACTGGGAGAAGATCTTTACTAGCCATACAACAGACAAGGGTCTCATATCTAAAATATACTTGGAACTCAAAAAATTAAACCACCCAACAACAAATCCTCAAAGAAACAACTGCCCAATAAGTAAGTGGGCGAAAGACTTAAAGAGAAGCTTCTCTGAAGAAGAAAGAAGGATGGCCAATAGACACATGAAGAAATGTTCAACATCCCTAGCCATAAAAGAAATGCAAATCAAAACAACATTGAGATATCACCTCACTCCAGTTAGAACAGCAAAAATCAAGAACTCTAACAACAACAGATGCTGGAGGGGATGTGGACAGAAAGGAACCTTACTTCATTGTTGGTGGGAATGTAAACTTGTTCAACCACTTTGGAAAGCAGTATGGAGGTTCCTCAAAAGACTCCACATAGAGCTCCCCAATGACCCAGCAATCCCACTTTTGGGCATTTACCCAAATGATCACAAACAAGGCCACACTAAAGCTACCAGCACAACTATGTTTATTGCAGCATTATTTACCATAGCTAAGACATGGAACCAACCCAGATGCCCCTCAGTAGATGAATGGATCAAGAAGATGTGGTATATATACACAATGGAATTCTATGCCTCCATCAGAAAGAATGACCTTTCCCCATTTGTTAGGAAATGGAAAGGCTTGGAAAAAATTATATTAAGTGAAGTAAGCCAGGCCCAAAGAAACATAGGTCCCATGGTTTCCCTTATTTGCAATATCTAGTATAGGTATGAGTCAAGCGGAAAAAGTCAGATAATGTGATGTTAGGAAAACGAAACCTCAAATATGTATTTTAATGTTTTTGTTTCTTTCATGCATGTGTTTCTAACGCATTTATAAGATTATTTCTTTGTTGCTTTGTATGTCCCTCCCCCACAGTGTAACCCCCGCTTTCACTATATTTGATGTCAGTATAACATGTGGAGGAGATGGGGACAAACAAGTCATTTAAGGATTCAGGTGGACCTGTTGCAACAATGAGAAGTACAAAATGTCATGTCAAAACCAGCTTTACAATGTAGGTGTGGGGGGGGAGGGGGGGTATGATTGGGTGGGAGGGAGGGGGGAGGCTGGGAAGGGAGGTGAAGGGTAAACAAAGGAGGAGGCTGCAATGCTTGGTAAGAAATGTATGCATTATCCTGCCCATGTAATTGTAACCCCTCTGTACAGTATGTTCTCAAATAAAATAAAATAAAATTTAAAAAAAAAAAAAAAAAAAAAAAGAAATGTAAAAAAAAAAAAAAAATAAAATAAAATAAAATGTATTATTATTCATACAAATATTAGTGTTACTATATAATATGAAATATAAATATAGAATATATACAGAAATATCTTAATATGTGTGTTTATGTGTATATAAACATATATATAAGTATATATAAACATTATATATTTATTTATAGGCTTATGTATGAATGTTATATTTGATCAACATTAACATAAACTATTTGAAATTTCCTGGAAGTTACCCTTTGATTTTAGAATTGTTAATTAAAAACCGTGTTGATAGGTTCATGTAGAACACCTGAAATTCAATGGAACAATGAGATGTAAAAGTTGTTATGTGGAAAAACGAACTTCACAACTTTGGTGGGGGGGTTGGGTGGGGCGTGAGGGGGCATGGGAAAGGATTGGAAGGGGAAACAAAGGAGCAGGCTACAATGATTGATAAGAAATGTACTCATTATCTTGCCCATGTAATTGTAACCCGTCTGTATAGTATTTTCACAATTAAAAAATAATAAAAAGAACACATGAAATTCAATTCAGTATTACTAAATGTATGAGCTTATTATTCAAATATTTGAAAGGCTTGATTAAAGGTGGTGTGTAGTATATATCACTTCTCTACTACTTGGTAGAATTACTATTATCATTTTGAAAATTTCATGGAATTTTATTTAAAAATCTCCTCCCAAAGTTTTTTTGGTATATATGTGGAATCTTTGGGGGTATTGAGACTTCAATATTGATATTGGATTCGTGTATTAGTCAGTGGAAAGTTCCTGTGTTGAAATATCTATTGTGTATGAATAAAGTACAGGAAACCAAAGAAGTTGGTATTACCATAATGAGGAGACGCTGATGTGGGTTTTCAATTTTCCCTTATTAGAATGACTGAGGAGTTGAAGTATTTCAATAATGCTCTGGTAGAACAACAGAATGTAGTTTGAGACAATTTTAACAAAAGTAACATGGGAAAGAATATTTAGAAGTCCATGATTTCTTTACAAATGGACAATCTTACATCTCAGCGATACCAAGAACATGGACACTTTGGCACTGAAAGAAAGAGAAGATGCTAAGGGAGTGTTTGATGTCTCTAGAAATGAATCAGACACACCAAGGCAGTGCAGGAAACCTCTTTGAAGTACATAGAAATGATGCCCATCAAAAGGCTTCTTAGAAGCAATGATGTGGTGTTGTAAATGCCTTTTGTGGGTTTGATCATCCTTTCTTTGATGTGACAAATACAACTCACGTAACTGTCATGAAATTAGGACTTCCAGTACAACTTTTGCTTATCTCAATTGAGTCAAACTATAATACAATATCCGAATCCTTCCTATACTTAAATGAACTACATTTCAGAACATTTGATCTTTAGAGGAAATTCTCCCTGTTACTTAACAGCCTGCAATCTGATCATCATTCTTATTCTTCCCCATAAGCCAGCGTGTTTTCTCTTTCTTGCATTGTTTCCATTGGCTACTTCACACAAATTACTTTTGTTAACAGAAGTTTTCAGTGCAAAAAATAGAGATAAGTTTAGACACTAGGTTTCAAAGAATTAAGCTCATTGTCCACACGGAGAATACTTTGCTTTCCTTCATAGTTGTTGCCTAATGAAAGTGACAATTACAAGTTGTGCACAATGTATGAATTGGGAAAATAAAACTTGATGACTCATGAAGAAATAGGATAAAAATCACTGAACTTTTATCCTAAACAATGACATTGAAAGATTTATGAAAATTTTCAATTTGTACTAAGAACATTCAGCTAAAATGCCCACAGGCTTAATGACCAGGAAAATTAATTAATGAAACTTTTCTTTTGTGGTAATACTAGTGTCAGAATGATAAGTGAACTGTCTGAATCTCTGTCCCTAAATGGATTTTCACCAATCACAGTTTTCTGAAGTAAATATCCATGAATTGATTGGTGATAGAAAACTATGGTCACTCAAAAATTTAGTAGTGTTTGGCTGGGAAGGTGGCTCAGTGGTAGAGTGCTTGCCTTGCAGCATGAGACCCTGGGTTCGATTCCTCAGAACCACATAAGCCAAAAAGAAAAAAGTCAGAAGGGGTGCTGTGGCTGACATGATAGAGCACTAGCCTTGTGCTAAAGAGCTGAGGGACAGTGCCCAGGCCCAGATTTCAGGCCCTACAACCGGACGCCCCCCCAAAAAAAATTTTAGTAATGCATATATTTCTCAGCAAGTATATTCAACTTCAATTTCTTGTCCATTTGATTTGTGCATGGATAACAGTCTAGCACAGAGTCACTAAACGTAGTCATTCATTCTTTCTCTTCTCACCACATACAGGCATCCATTTTACAGCCATAAACACTTATGAGAAAATGTAGAAATTTAAAAGAAAGAATATTATTGTTGGTCATTGTCTGGGAAGACAGAGATACTCATTCTCTTAATATTGTCACATATTTGCATTTTAATATGCCATATGATAGGGTTCTCCTTACAGTGATTCCTTGAGGCTTCCATAGACTACATAATTCAGGATGCATAGAAATCCCTTAATTTACCCCTAGTCTCTTCTTGCCCAAGATTTCATGTAATTATTAGTGTTGATGTAATCGAAAAATCATACTGAGGTTCAAATATTTCTGCAAAGATTGCACCCAATATATTGTAGAGCTCAGTAGGAAAAATACTGCTGTAATATGCACATCACCAGAAATATCCTGATTTCAAAACCACCAAATCTCGTGATCATCTTCTGAATTCACATGTCTAATTTATATAGTATGCATCATTCTCCAATTTGTTTGCACACGTTAGATCTTCATAAAATATACTTAGAAAACCAGTAAAATTAGCAGTCAAAATGACTACAGTGCAGTATTTATT
The DNA here is from genome assembly GCF_019054845.1 of Dipodomys spectabilis. Classification (NCBI taxonomy): domain Eukaryota; kingdom Metazoa; phylum Chordata; class Mammalia; order Rodentia; family Heteromyidae; genus Dipodomys; species Dipodomys spectabilis. Next base: position 383,104 of record NW_024871114.1, on the reverse strand, counting down.
CAGGTGCAATAAACAATAAAAGACTATGAGGGAAAAACAAGTATTAATTCATTATTGCACTCATTTGTAAAGTCAATTGCGAAAATTGGTATGATCTTTGGAAGCACGTGCTTTTGTCCTATGAGTACTTTCAAAAAGTGTCATTAATAGTTTTAACGTTTATCCTAATTGTGTTTTAGAAGATTGTAATTTATCTTTGACTCAAGGTAGAAAGAATGATCAAAAACATAATTCTAAAATTATCACGAAGAAGCATTTTTGAAAATCTATCATTGAATTTATCTTCAGCAAAACAATGTCAAATGTTTTTGGTTCCCATAGCTGTGTGAAACAAATGGAAAGTGTCCAGTGTCTGCCAAAGCGGTGGCAGCTTACCATGGCCACCATACCAACAGAAAGATCTGGGGATAAAGGTGATAGAAGTGGTCTGAGAGGAGATTCTACTAACCACTAGCAAGAACCGACAAGGAATGGAAATCTTCAGCCTCCTGACCACAGACAGTAGCAGACTGAAGACAGCCGGAAACCAAGAGAAAGATGTGCTTACCCCCAAGAAATCCTCACTCCATTTCACCAACAGTGGTGGGAAGGTAGCACCTCACCCACCAGTGGAGAAGAACTCCATCTTTGATCCTGACAAAGATGTGGACAAAGCAGCTTGATATTAACTCACCCTTTAGAAAAAGACAATAGGATCCATTCCACAGAACAAAGGAATTTGACCTGCAGGGCTCAGCTCCACCCAGGGGAAAGTTGCTCTTTCCAGACAGAGTGAGCTCAGCCCAAGGAGGAGTGACTTTCTTTACTGGGTAAACAAAGCCACAGGGTGCCACTCTCCACTGAATCATAGGCAGGAGACCCAGTGGCAGAAGAGGTTCAAAACACAAACATTTGAAACTCAGTAATCATAATTCCTGAAAATGACTCCAGTCAGAGCTGTGGGAGTGTCTCAGGAGGTAGATCCTCAGGGAAAAGCAACTGATTGCTGAAAGGTCTCAACCTACCCACAACCTAACCCCATCACAGCAATTCTAATCTAGAGGAAACAGCCAGCTCCTTCTTTTGTGATGCTCAAAATAGATTTCCCTCCCACTGGACTAGCCTGGAAGGAGGGTCATAAAATACCTACTAAGGCCAAGTTTCTTTCTTCTGGCTCAAAGTGATTTAAGAAACATGTTGAGCTACAGGAAAACTGAACACCACAAGGATACCAGAGTATCCACCAAGACGTTTATGGACACAAGGGAGGCTCCTGCTCAGCCCCCACTCCCCCCCAAAAAAAATCAAATAATTTTTGTCCACCTAACTAAAAATAAATAACATTGTTTCATTTTTTCTTTTTCTCATTTATTTCAGTTATGTGGTATTTCTAAAATTATTTTTACTCTTTTTTCTTTGATACTTTCGGTTTATTTTTCATAACTTAATGTATTTTCTATTCATCCCCAGATATATACCTATCTTTGATTATTAAGCCTTATCCTTCATTCTGTGCATACTTAATTCAGATATCAATCACTTAGTTCATAAACTCTTAGCTATAACTCCTTTAATTATACCTTTATTTCTTTACAATTATATAATATTTAACTGTATAATTTTTATTTTATATTTTTTCATATTTCATTTTATCTTTCTTTCCTTTCCTCATATATTATTTTTCTCTCTTGAATCCCTCACTCCTTATCCCTCCCACATTCCTCTAATCTTATACTCTGACAATTCTCATAAACCTATTAATTTTTGGTCTGCTGACTCCTTCTTTGACTTTCTTAAACCCTGGAATTATACATGTTTGTTGTTGAACTAGATTGTACATGTTCAACTAGATTGTATCTATACTCATCTTGACTGTGTCTAACAATCTATGCAAATACAGAGTTTTAGTTAATACTTGCCTTCCCGTATTGGACTAGAACCGAATTGATTTTCCTTTCATACCCAAATGTAGGGGTTTTTTTTTGTTGTTTCTGTGTATATGCTTCCCCATTGTATAACCCAAGTATTCACTGTAATTGATTCTGGTGTCCTGCATCTTCTATCTACATTTTCTAATTTGGGTAAAGAAAAGGAAATAAAATACTTAAAGAAGGATACAGGTTGACCCACTGTTCCAGTGACATGTACACTACACCAGGTTGAAAGGAACTTTTCAATTCGGGGAGGGGGAAAGTGTGGAATGGATGATAGAGAAAAACAAAGGAAGAGGTAACAATTCTTAATAGGAAATGTACTCACTGCCTTACTCATGGAATTGTAACCCTTGTGGACAGTATTTTTACAATTAAAACATATATCAAAGGAGGAAATACATAATTGAAATAGGGATTTGTACTTGGCTAATCAAACTTTTAAGCAAATATGTTTGTATATCAAATTTTTTGGGTGGTGTGTGTGTGTGTGTATGTGTGTGTGTAGGATTAACTTTCCAGGAACTGAAATAGTAGGCTTGCATGTTTGGAGACAGAGTGGAGTATATCAAAGGGAAGGAAGGAGGAAAAAGAGAGGAAGGGAGAAAGGAAGGAAGAAAGGAGCAAAGGAAGGAAGGAAGGGAAGAAATGAGGGTGAAATCCAGATGCTGATGGCTGACATATGTTATGTGAAAGTTACACACAACAAAAAACATTAAAAAACCTGGAAGTGATGAATGTCTATAATCCCAGCATTTGCGAAATAGGCAAGAGAATATTGAGTTTAAGGGAATCTGGGCTACTTCAAAAGTTCAAGATGAACCTGGCCTATGAAATGAAGACCTTCTTACCCCCAAATTATACGAGAATACCACTGACTGGCATCTATAATCCAAGTTTCTTGGGAGCCATAGATGGAAGGATCAAATTTCAATGCCAACCCAGACAGAAAAGTCCTTGAAACACTATCTTGACTATGGGAAACTGGAATTGATGACTTGTGCCTGTCATCCTAGCAAAAAAAGGAAGCCTATAAAATATACAATTGTGGTCTCTAGGCATATAGTCTGATAGCAAGCAGAATCCTCACAAAAATAGATTAGAGGGGCCATCACAGTACAGAGAGTTCAGCCAAAGAGGAAAAATGCAGGCAGCTTGCTTAAGAAGACAGGTATGAGCACTTGCCAGTGTTCATCTTGTCAGCAGCAATGGCAGTGGCCTTGGCCACCATATCCACAGAGAGACATGGACAATGGCACCAGAGCTGGTGTGCAAGCAGATTCTACTCACCCCCAGGAAGAACTGAAGGGGAGCAGAAATCTTCATCCTATGGATGGAAGACCATGGATGTTTGGAAACCAAGAGACTGATGTGAATATCCCCAAGACATCCTAACTTCTCAAGGAGCACCTATGCAATGGTAGTCCCTCCCCAACCACTGGAGAACTCCATCTTCGTTAGTAACTAAGGCCTGGTCTGACACAGGGCTTGGAAGAAAATAATAGGTGCCTTTCAACAGGTCACTGAAACCTGATTTTCTCTACTCGCTTATATGCGGGGATAGTTGCTCTTCCCGGGCAGAGAAAGCTCCACCCCAAGAGTTGTGACTTCCTTTACTTGGTTAAAAAAAAACGAGAGAATGTCCTTTCCCACTGCAGCCTAGGGCAGCAGAATCAGCAGCTGGAGAGGTAAAAGAAAAGCAATTGAAATTCATTACACATAAATCCTAAGATTGGCTCCAGGCTGTTCTCTGTGAGTTTCTCTCCAGCTACCCCTCAGGAAAAGCTACTGATTGCTGAGAGGCCTCAAAACTACCCACAACCTAGCCTTCTCACAACTACTCCAAGCTAGAGGACAGTCATCTCCTTCTTTTGTGAACTCAAAACAGATCTCTCTCCCACTGAACAAGCTTGGGATGAGGATCACATAGTACTGGGTAAGGCAAAGCTCTCTGCCTGCTCAAACTGTCGTAAGATTCCAATCAAGCCGCAGGAAATCCAAACAAGACAAACAAACCAGAGACTCCCAGAAGACACTGGTTAAAGACACATGGGAGTTATAAGATCTTACCCCCCATCCCCCCCCACAACAAACAAAAAAATATCAAAGAACACTTTTTTCTACCTAATTGTTTTTAGATTTTTTTTTACATTGTTTTCTATGTCTTTTTTTCACGAATTTTACTTTAGGTGTCTATGTGTGTGTATTTGTTTTTGTTTTTTAAATCTCTTTTTACAATTTGCTCATTTTTTTGCATGACTTAATTACTGTTCTTCACATCTCTAGATACATATCATCATAGAGTTTTAGACCTTATACTTCATTGCACACATAATTAATTCAGAAATTGATTAATGAATTTGCAATCTCTTAGGCTTAATTCCTTCAAAAGTGGTAGAATTTCTTCACATTCATACAATTTTAAGTATCTCACTTTAAAATTTTTTATTTATTTTTCCATTTTTTATCTCTATCTTCTCATTCTATCCTTTTATTCTATAAGTATTATTTCTTTATACTTACATAATTTTGTGTTTCATTTTTAAATTCAAATTTCTCTTTTTACATGTTTTCTTGTTTCTTTATCTCTCTCTTCCTCTCACTCTGTTATATCCATTTCTTCCCTGAAATTAGTTCTTCCATAATTCAATCCTCTTTATCTCCCCACATTGCACTAATCCTACTATTCCCAACAATTCTCCATAATCCTAATAATAACTGCTCTACTGAATCCCTCTTTGATTTTCTTAGCCCATTAATTGTTTCATGTTGAATTAGGTTATTGTATTGTTGAAATAGATTGTATCTGCAGCCATTTTTAAAAATTTTTTGTGTGTGAACATACTGTACAGAGGGGTTACAATTACATGGGCAGGATAATGCGCACATTTCTTATCAAGCATTGCAGCCTCCTCCTTTTTTTACCCTTCACATCCCTTCCCAACATCCCCCTCCGCCCCCGCACCAATGTTGTAAAGCTCATTTTCCACATGACAACTTGTATTTCTCATTGTTGCAACAGGTCCACCTGTATCCTTAAACGACTTGTTTTTCCCCATCTCCTCCACAAGTTATACTGACATCAAATATAGTGAAAGCAGGAGTTATACTGTGGGGGAGGGACATACAAAGCAACAAAGAGATATAAATGCATTACAAATAAATGCATGAAAGAAAAAAACATTAAAATACATATCTAAGGGTTCATTTTCCTAACATCACATTATCTGGCCTTTTCCGCTTGACTCATACATATACTAGATATTGCAAATAAGGGAAACCATGGGACCTATGTTTCTTTGGGCCTGGCTTACTTCACTTAATATAATTTTTTCCAAGTTTTTCCATTTCCAACCAAATGGGGCAATGTCATTCTTTCTGATGGAGGCATAGAATTAGTACATCAATCAATCTGTAAAACGACAAGATTCTGATTGGTGCTTGCCTCAAATTACTGTTCTATCGTGAAATTGGTGTTACTTTCATACCAAATAGGCAGGACAAGTGGGAGAAACACAAGGAAAATGGAAAATCCAGGTATCTCAACTCCCACTCATGATAATCGTGAGACCGAACAGTTCATAAATAATCCAAAGGAGAGTTCCCCAAAAGCTGTACAAACACTACTGGCAAACATGTTGAATGAAAAGACTGAAAGCTTGCAAAGGACTCAGTGTGAGCATGTTAGGAAGCCGATGATGCTAACCAAAGATTAATACAGGAACTTTACCAGTATAATGAAAATAACCTGGCTTGAACTCTGGGCTTATGCGCTCTGCCTCAGCTCTTCAGTTCAAGGCCAGTGCTCTACTACTTGAGCGCCACTTCCACTTTTCTGGTGGTTTCATTGGAGATAATAGTTTCATGGACTTTCCTGCCCGTGCAGATCTCAGCCTCCAGATTAGCTAGGATTACAGGCAAGAGCCAGTCTCCCGGGCTTAGACCCAGTTTTTGATGAACATCGATGCACAACTTCTCAACCAAATTTTGGCCAATCGACTTCAACAACTCATCAAAAAAACCATATACCACCTCAAACTGGATTCATCTCAGGAACGCAAACCTGCATCAATATACACAAATCAATCAATATAATTCATCACATCAACAAGTGCAAGAAGAAGAACCACATGCTTAGCTCAATAGATGCAGAAAAAGCATTTGACAAGATCTAACACCCCTTTATAATGAAGGCTCTGGAAAAATTAGGAATCCATGGAATTTTCATCAAAATATTAAAGATTATATATGACAAACGTACAGACAACATAATATTTAATGGTGAAAAGTTAATGCCATTTCCTCTAAACTCAGGAATGAGACAAAGATGTTCACTCTCTCCATTTCTCTTCAATTTGTATTAGAATACATAATAGAATACCTACAGCAATAAGACAGAATACAAACTAAAGGGGATCCAAATGGGAAAAGATGAAGTAAAACCCTCTCTCTCTGCAGATGACATGATCTTGTATTTTAAGAATCCTCAGATTCCACTGCCAAATTCTTGAGCTGATTTGAAATATTGGCAAAGTATCAGGGTCCAAAATTTAACATCAAAAGACAGTGGCTTTCGGTATGCCAACAATGAGAAGAGTGCATCTAAAATCAGGAACGCAATTACATTTCTAAAGACCCACAAAAATTAAAATACCTAGGAGTTAACTTAAATAAATTAAGGACTTCCTACATGAAAACTTTTAAATCCTGAAAAAGGAAATCAAAGCAGAAATTAGGAATTGGAAAACCTCCCATGCTCCTAGATTGGAAGGATCAACATCCTGAAATGGGTCCTATGGTTTTTGGGGCCTGGTTTACTTCACTTAATATAATTGTTTCCAAGTCTTTCAATTTCCTGTCCAATGGGACAATGTCATCAATTCTGATGGTGGCATACAATTTCATACTTTATATATACCACATTTTCTTTAAGTGAAGTAAAGCAGGCCCCATGGTTTCCCTTATTTGCAATAATTAGTAATTTTGTAAGACAAGCAGAAAACGCCAAGAGCTATTCACATATAACCTATAAGATGATATCAAGCTAAATGAATCCCAAATAGGGACACAAGTATGTTTTTCTTTCTTGCTATTGGTTCTAACGTTTTTATAATAAACTATGCATTTTTTATGGGTTTGTTTGTTCCTTCCTCATGGTATAACGCCTATTTTCACTCTATTTGATGTCGGTGCCCTCCATCTTGTATATACACTTTTCTAATTCGGGGAGGGGAAAGAAAAATAAATGTTCAAATAAGGACACAGTTTGACCTATGGAAACAATGAGATATACAAAATACTGTGGTGAAAACTAACATTACAACTTCAACTGAGGGCGGGTAGTGTGGGGGAAGGTGTAGTTGTGGAGGTCTGAGGGAAGAGATGGTATGGGGAAAACAAAGAAGGAAGCAACGATGTTGTATAGGAAATGTACTCATTACCTTGCTCAAGTATTTCTAATTCCTCTGTACAGTATTTTTTTAGAATAAAATATGTACCAAACTAAAAAAAAAATAGGAAAGCATAGTGTGAGAGATACCTCAAAAATAACCAGTGAAAAAGGCTGACGACATGAGAGAGCACATAACTTTGAAGGGAGAGTGGTAGAGTACTTGCTGAATAAGTGTGAGGCTCTAAAATTCCAGACCACAGAGGCACCAAAAAATAATAAAAAAATGTTGAAACACACTGTAGAATATCTTATAAATTTGATGAATTTCACTGTTTCACAAATTAGTATAACTTTTTGTATTGCTAGTTCCAGTAGATTGTTTTTTGGGGGGAAGGTCAGTCATGGGGCTTGAACTCTGGGCTTGGGTGTTGTCCCTCAGCTCTTCGGCACCAAGGCCAGCTCTCTACCACTTGAGCCACAGCGCCACTTCCAATTTTCTAGAGGTTTATTGGAGATAAGAGTCTCATGGGCGCTCTCTCTGCTCTTTTCTAGCTCTTCTCTAGCTCTTCTCTTTCCTAGCTATTTTCTCTCTTTTCTAGCTCTCTCTTAGCTCTTTTCCCCAGCTCTCTCTCTTTCCCAGGCCATTCCCCACCGCGTGGAGGACCAAGTTGGCCTGGTGCCAGCCTGAACGATGAATAAACCTACCCCTTACTTGAATACCAAGTGTGTAGTACTGTTCTTACTCAACTACCTCTTTTTAAAAACCTAACATAAATGGTACCATGACTCGGATAAAGGGTTTAAAGTCAAGATAGATGGGATTCCTCTCCATTTTATTCTTTTCTTTTTTTCCCTTTTTTGCTCTGAGGAATATCCACAGTTCTGAAGGCCTTTTGAGAACCCGTCTGTCTGCTGCAGACATAGTGCATTTATGCCATTGCTGGCTTTCACATCCACATCCAAACCGTTTCTCTACTCTCGTGAGTGAAAGTACTCTCTACGGCTCTCTGTCACTCAGCCTCTGTCCAGACATGGTGCCATGCCAGAGAGCTCCTACGACCTTTAGCTGAAAGGACAGTCACCTCTGAAGCCAAGGACACTTGGTTTTGTGGGCTTGGCCCTTTCTCTCTAGAGTATCTGGGAGAAGTGGGGCCGCGGCTTCTGCCTGGTCAGCTCTCTTTCACTCACCAGACAGACTTTCCTACACAATTAATGGAGTGTTGTGAGTCAAGCCTGAGTCATGAAATCATTTTGAAATGCCTCCTGTGCTCCCTGGAAAGCCAGAGCGCCTAATTTTTATGCCATTCTCAGATGTAGACAGTTTTTGCCACTGCAATGGTAAATTGTCAGAAGTCTTTTTACTTTCAGGCTCTCTTTGCTCTCTCTTTGTCATTCATGGCCAACTTTCCCTATCTCTCCCTTTCTCTTTTCTACATTTTGGCTTGTGCCCTTAAAACTGTGACACAGGCTGGGTCCGAGGGACACCTCTCTAGTTTCCCTCTCAAAGGCAAGCCAATGTACGCTTGATCTATTTGTTCAGGGTTTCTTTGCATTTTTTTCAGAAATTCGCCATCTTGAGTTCACCATCTTGGCCACATGGTGGGTTAAGGGTTTAGCCCCATATGACCCTTTACCTTGCACCAAGCTTACTACTCCATCTATTCTAAGGTGCCTTGCTAACAAGTTGCTCTTTTCACAGGCCCTGGTAACTGAGGCCCAACCATCTGATATGCTTTGTTAGCAAAGATATCTAAACATTGTCGAAATTTTAGGTTTTGAGTTTTACCTTTTTTGTTTTGTGTTGTGTATTCTGGTACTGACAACATAACTCTAAAATATTGGGCATATCTGTGCTAAGATTCTCACATCTAAGAAATTTTGTCATTACAGAATATTTGTCTGTCAATTGTTGATAAGAACCAGGTAAGCCCTACTTATGCTACTTGATCTCCTTGTTGTTTTATTTGGAAATAATAACGGGCTTTTGTGGCAAAGATTGCAGTTCAAAGCCAGCCCAGGACGAAAAATCCCTAAAGCTCCATCTCCCAACTAACCTGCAAAGAGCCAGTCTGGAAGCATGTCTCAAGACTCTTATCTCTAACCAGCCAAACTCTGCAAGTCATAAAGTAACTCAAAGAGATAGAGTGCTAGCCTTGAGCAGAAGTGCTCAGGGATAGTGCCCCGGCCTTGAGTTCAAACCTTCTTGAATACCAGCTGGGACAAGCCATCCCAGCAACAAGCACCTAGACTCAGCCAGTCTGGAGAACAAGGGTAAATGGAGAGGAGTAAGAGGAGATATCACATCAGCTACTTTGTGCCTGCCCTTTCAAAATTAACCAGAGCCAGGAGGACAGTATAAGCCTGCCCATCCAATGTCTATACATGTCTACCTATTAACAACAGGAATTTATATTCTTCCCTTTGTCAACTGACTTCTCTATTAGTCACCAGATTTCAGAAGTAGCTAGGGACATTTCTACCAACCAACATTTTCTGCCCCAAATCCTTCCTCTTGCCATTTACTTGCTCTCTAGTATTTTTTTCCCAGCCCCTCAATGCTCATGAGACTTCTCCTGATGTCATCTAAGAACTCAGTCCACCAAGGGATAGTTGCTGCTCACTGTCTTCTCTGGGAGGGGACCAAAAGCCAGCCTTTTACCCCTATTGTTGACGCCCCTTGTCAGCAGGAAGTAGCCAGAGAGAATCAGCACACTATTTCATGATTATTAAAAGGCTGGAATGTAAGGTCCACCCCTGGATGGTGAGCAGAGTCCACCCTCCTCCCACCAAAGTCTCTGCCCAGTACCTGCATTCACTAGGCAACTAGGACACCTGGAAGAGGTCACATCTGCATCCGCTGAGGTCACATCTGAATTTGATGTGGCCACACCTTTCTCTGCCCATACCCTAGATAAGGCCTAGCCCAGGCCCAGCTGCCTTCTCTCTGCTCTTTTCTAACTCTTCTCTAGCTCTTCTCTTTTCTAACTATTTTCTCTCTTTTCCAGCTCTCTCTTAGCTCTTTTCCCCAGCTCTCTCTTTCTCTCTATCTTTTCCAGCTCTCTCTTTCCCAGCTCTCTCTCTTTCCCAGCTCTCTCTCTTTCCCAGGCCTTTCCCCACCATGTGGAGGACCAAGATGGCCTGGTGCCAGCCTGAACGATGAATAAACCTACCCATTAACTGGAAAAAAAAGAGTCTCACGGACTTTCCTGCCCGGGCTGGCTTTGAACTATGATCCTCAGATCTTACCCTCCTGAGTAGCTAGGTTTACAGGAATGAGCCACTGGCGCCAGGCTCTTCCAATAGACTTTTTAACAATCCCTTCATTAAGCTGTTCATCAAGTTTTCCCTTTAAATGTAGGTCCTTCAAGATGAGTAACTACTAGACAATAAACCTTTTATACAACTGCTCTCAATTTATTCAATGATCACCGTGTAGCAAATGATTCCGTCAGAAATTTGGACAGTAGTGTATACATGTCTAAGATTTTCTTGAAAGTGTTCCTTCAATTTTGTGTTGATCTTGAGGTTAGAGCATATATATGAAAATTATAGAGGGTGTCAAATATTGTAATGATTTATTTGGTATTAAAATGTATTATAAATTGAAACCTACAATCACTGGTAAAAGCTAATCTAGTGACAACACTAAGATGATCTTTACCATACAGCAAAGCATATACTACATTATGCTAATTTTATTACCCTTACATTAAAATTCCTATGAACAATGAATTAAATTATTATGCGAAAAACAAAAGAAACTTGATTTTTCCTTTGAAGAAATTATGAAGTACTATTGTCTAGTCCCTGAAAATAGAAGCATGCCCTTTCAAAAAATTGTTCAGATTTAACAGTTGAAAAAAAAACTATTCTGATTTTACTAAAACAGTTTTGGAAATGAGAAATTCTTCAAAATCATGTGCACGTTTGGATTGAATTGGTTTTTGCAAAGAAGTATGACAAAAAAAGCATGTATATATTTTCTGTGCAAAAGACCTTAACATATGTTAGGCAATCTGAATATGTCCAGACTGCAGATTGCAGATTGCATATTGATGGATATATCATAATTTTAAGCAGAGCACTTGGCTAAGTAGACTCATAGAGGAAATTTTTCAGTGTGTTAATATGATTTCTCCCATCAAGGAATATAAAATAAGTTTGAACATATAGTTTGGATTTCAAAAGAGTCTATTAAGCTTGACAACCAATAGATGAGTCTTTTATTGAGAGTTACTAAATGAGAGTGTCAAAACATAATTGGCCCTAAAGTTTATTTACTCTGGATGCAACTTGAAGTTGTGAAATTCTCTAAAGTGAGTTCAAATCTGTTTGGTTCAATACTGATTGACTAAAGTGACACAAATATTGCTTGATTGATTGAAGTATGAAATAATGAATTCAACAATATAATATTAGGTAGTAATTTTAATATAAGCATCTATATTAACATTTCAAATTCTCCTTCTAGATATTCCTTTTATCTTAATTTGAGGTAATAGTCACCAGGGCCAATACTCTGAAATTTCTTTTACTATAGTAATACAATCATAAGGAAGAAATGACAATTGTTTATTGAATATTAACAAAATATGCCAACACAAAATGGCATGACATATGAAGGAGAAAGGGAGTCAAGGAAGGCTCTGTATCATTCTAGGTCTGTCAGAGTGGGATGGTAAACAAAAATATAGGGTATCATTTTACTTCATATAAATGCAATGATGCATTTCCAAAAATGACACTTCATGAGAATACTTTTGGTCAGTTTTGGGGAGTCAGTTCTATCCCTGCACGCTTCAGCACAATGTGATCCTTCTTCTACGTGAACCACAGAGTAACTTTCAGTTTTCCATCACTTGAGTTCAGAGTCCATAAGAGTTTTCCTACATTAGATGGCTTTGAACTGAAATTCTCAGATCTCAGCCTACAGCGTTCCTAGGATTACAGGTGTGAGTCACTGGTGCCTGGATTTCATGATAATTTTAAGGCAATCCTTTACATCCTTTTTCTTACTTGAGCGAAAGATAAATTACAACCTTCTAATATAACATTGGAATTATCATTAAGAAAATTATGTGCACGTTCTGTAAATACTGATGTCCTATAAGCACATGATGAAAAAGGTCACACCAATTTTAGCAATTTGTTTTACAAGAGTGCAATCATCAATTAATATTTGTTTTATGCAGAAAGTCTTTCATTTTTCATACAAATTGGTATTATATCTTTCTTTCTGAAAATACATTTCATATGCAATCTTGCACATGAATGAATAATAAACTGAAAACCTTCGTGTTGCTAATTGGGCTTGTTGTTTAAGCCCATTTTATAAGGATCTACCTTTAGAAACACAGTTGGAACAATGTACTTAGGATATAGGTTAGAGATGTGAATACAGAAGATGATATGGTGGTTTTGAAAAACAGGTTGTTTGTTTTAATGAACATATTTATAATGTGGTATTTTTTTCTTGTTGAATGGTATAAAATATTGTTTGCAATATTTGCAGAAACATTAGAATGTTAGTGCAATACTTGAAATTGATTCAACACGTATCTTTATATGACATGTTGCTAAAGTGAGCCTACCTGTGAACCTAAGCATTTTCTATTCGTATTGGATTGGGAAGAGACTGGAGAAATCTCAAGGAATCAACGTACAATGGAGCAACTTATCATACAATGTATTTTAATGGAAATATCTGACAATATAAAGAGATTGATTATATCTGCCCTTCCAGACAGTCAACAACATAAATGAAAAAAAAATCCTTTCTTTTAAATTTCTATATTTTCCCTAAAAGATTCATGGCAGTAAAATGGCAATCTATATATCATGAGTAGAGGAATTATCAATGAATACATTTTGTGACTCTGGGTTATGGTCTTTTTCAGGCACAAAACTACAAGAAACTGAATGTCAGTAGAGTCATTGAGAATTATATGCACACCTCAATTTTAGAGGTGCTATAATTTCTCTATCATCAATCAGTTCATGGATGTTTATCTCAGAAAACTGTGATTGGTGAGAATCCATTTTGGGACAATGGCTTAGAGACTTTCCTGTCATTCTGATTTAATGAACATTTTCCTTCATGGCAGTATCATACTCAGTATAGTAGTATACTCAGTGTTGCCACGAAAGAAAAAGTTCATTAAATCATTTCCCCTGCTTCTAGGCCTGTGTGCATTTTTTGCCTGAATGTTCTTAGTTTAAATTGTAAATGTTCATAAATATTTAAATGACACTTACTAGAATACAAATTTAGTGACTTTTTCTATTTCTTGATGAACCATAAAATATCAAGTTATATTTTGCAAAGCTATGCAATGTTTACTATTTGTAATTGTCTCTGTTTTTAGGCTAATTCTATGAACAAAACCATTTAAAGTCTATTCCATCTGCACAACATAATTCCTTCATACCTCGTGTCAATATTTATCTCTGTTACTTGTACTTGAATATGTATTTTTTATTTTTACTTTTTGTGAACATACTGTACAGAGGTGTTACAATTACATAGGCAAGATAATGAGTACATTTCTTATCAAGCATTGCAGCATCCTCCTTTGTTTACCCTCCACATCCCTTCCCAGCCTCCCCCCACCCCCCACCCAATCCCCCCAATGAATATGTATTTAGAAAAAATATATTGTATATTGTAGCCTACTGGAACACAATGGAAGGCAGAGAAATCACTGCTGTCTTAACAAAAGGAATGCGAATCAGGATCAGATTGCATGCTGAGGAATAATGGGAAAAATTCCAGTAGAATTCAAATGTACTGAATATTAGTATAATTGATATGAATTGTTGAAAAATATCCCAGATTGATTCAATTGACAGAAATACAAGTTCTCCTAAGAGTCCTAAGGTAGTGATTCTTATATGAATCCTATTTGTCATTTCCCAATCATGATGAACACACACATAATAGACACTTACAAAACCTGATTACTTTTCAGAAGCCTTCTCATGGGAATCATTTCTACTACTTAAGAGAGGGTTTCTGCTCTGCTTTGGTGTGTCTGGTTAACTTCATGAGATATCAAACACTCACATACCATCGTTTCTTTTATCTGTACCTAAGTGTCCATGTTCTCTGTTTCACTGGATGTTGACAGATACTCCATTTAAAGACAAATTATGGATTTCTTTGTTCTCGCCCATGTCAGTTTGATGCAATTTTCTCAAACCACGTTGTATTATTCTATCCATAGAAATATTGAAATGCTTCAATTCCTTGGGATTCATAAAACAGCAACTTCAAGTAGACAAATTTGTAAACATAACGTATCCTGTGCCTCATTGTATAATCAAGTACTTTAATTTCCACTGTTTTGTTCTGATACACTAGTTACATAATGAAGTATGTTGCCACTGCGATTACATAGTTCCAGCATTCATATTTAAGTCTCAATACTCTCAAAGTTTATTGAATTTATACCCAAAAATATTTCTTATTTTCTTAAATTAATTTAGTTTTTAACTGAAAAATAATGATATGCACTCTACATAAAACTAGAAAAGTGATTTATAGTGTGCACCACATTTTATATATCAGTACACACTTCAGCTTTTTAAAAGTTCACATAATTACTTCATATTTTATTAAAACCTAATTGAATTTCATGTGTTCAACATAAACCTGTCAATAAAATGTTGAGTTGAAAATTCTATACTCATTTTATATTCCAGGAAATTTTCATATATTTTATATTATTGTTGATTAAATAATGCTTATGTAAATACCTCTATGATTAAATAATGCATATGTATATACCGAAACCCATACATTCATAGACATTTCTCTATATCTTTTATGATGGTATTTTATAATATATTGTAACAACATTTATATAGGTAAAGATATATGGCATATGAATTAAAAGAATCCTTCTGGGAAGTTGTTTCTCTCTTGCTCTTTTTATTTAATATTTTTGACTAGTTGCTTTGAGAAATCCTATATTATATTAATCTTACTTTACATAAATATTAATCAAAAATGTGAATTAATAGATATATACAAAAATTAAGCATATCTACAAGGAAGACCAAGGAAAGTTTTTGGCAGAAGGTGAATAAGTTCTAGAAGTGTCTTTGTTAAACTCTTTCGTAACCTAAATATTGATGAGTAAGGAAACGAAACCAGTGAATAAAAAATCATATTAATTAATTATTTTGATTATATAGACCATAGAAAGTTTATTGTTATTTCGCGAGAACAACTTACAAAGAATCAGTATGACTATATGAAAAATATATGAGACAGCCATTCACATTATTCCCCTACTGAATACTGGCACATTTCTAGTCTACTGAATTGTAGTCCATACATACATACTAAAAGGAAGTGGGACTTTGTCTTCTGGTTTCATCCTGGAAGTTAGCATTTCTGTTTTCATATGCGGAAGTGTGGCTGAGGTTCCTCAGTTCGCAAAACGCAAGTGAGGTTTATGAGCTACCTCACAATAACTTTGACCCCACCCAGAGAAGACACTATATAGAAGGAACTGTTGCTGCGGAAAACCTATTACTGGGAAATTGTCCTTTGTGTGGAGGAAGAGATCCTGGATGGTTTAGTGAATCCATTTAACTAAAGGAGACAGGTAACCGTCCCTTGCCCTCTTTTCCTTCTTCTACGTCTTATACATGTAAATTATCTCTTTGGCTCTTGTATGTGACTGGGACATTTCTCGTTTTCTATCCCTGACATCCCAAGATGCAGTTCTTACAATGTTCTCTAAGTAGGCAGGATTGTTCCATGGGTAAACGAATGAAATTCTTTACTTTCTCAGACTTCAGAAATAGCTATTTCCATTCTGACGAATTTGAAATTCACTTCTATTCCCTTCAGTTTTATGCGAGTCAAAAGCAATCATATGTTTAATGTCATCTGGCTATGCTTCTTGGCCACTAGACTCAACTACTTAAATGTACTAGCTATTGAACCACAGCCCTAATATAAAACATTTACTCTCATGGGTCTCAATGATTCCTTTCCTTTCCTTTGTGATACACATCTTCTCTAAGAAGCAGATACTTGAGTAATATTCTCTATTGATCTGGAGATCTGAGTAGGAATCAAGAGATAATTATAAGAATTTCAATTCCTCCTTCAGATGAGTGTATATTTTTAATAGACATTGGATATTTGTAAAGGGGACTGCCGAATTTCTTAATTCAGACATCCATAATTTAGCAAACCTTTTCCAAACTAACTCCAAACTTATCATGACACATCATGCTCTATTTATTTTCTGTAGTGAAGAAATATATGCCTGAAAAATATGCAGTTTGTTTATGAGTTATAAGTTTCTATTGCTTTCTATAAGTGGTTCTAATCTGTGATGTAGAGAGAGATACCAATGCCTTTCATTTCATGTGTGTCTAGCAAAACAAGTATTTCAGATGAATAGATTCTATTGGGTTGTTTTCTTACCACTGAGGAAATCACATTATTTAAGACATGCGATGTTGATTTATATAGCCCTGTTTTCTCTCAGAGAAAACTGCTGTCACAATGGAAGAAGGTAATCATGTTTATGCATCTGTCTGGGAGTTATTTTAAACGATAGAGTTCACATTATTTTTCTATTTTTTGAATAACAAACGACATATTGACAAGAACAGAGAGAAAAAGGATAGTAAGATTTCTTTTGATGAATTCTGAAATTTTTGGATATGCCGGTAATTATAACTTTCACTTTTGATATGCTAGATTGAAAGCTAAAAAAGCATGTAACTTATAGGCACTTCCTAGATTGAAATGTAAGGAAGCAATTAAATCAGGGGCCTTCAATGTGCTTGTGCTCTCAGAAGATAACACAAGCTAACAGTTCCATTTGAGTCAATAATTATTTAAGTAGGATGCATATTTTTCATAATACTAAAATGAAAGGTCTACCTAATAGGCACTGAGAATACATCACAAATTAAGTTACAGATTAATAAGTTTTGAATCTATATACAACAAGTAAAGATTCCTGAGTTAAGGTATAGTTCACAAGAAATGACAATGAAAGATTGTATTTTCCCCAATGTACTGATTTTTCCTGAGATATTTTTTTTTCATAGGAATCTGTGGATCCTGAAAGGTTATTTTTATGTCCCTATGTTAAATATCACAAAATCAGGTCATGTGGGTTACCATTCCATCTGGTGAAATGTAGAAAGTTTGGTATTACATAACTTCTTTAGTTCATGGATACTTTTGTGTATTGTTTTTAACATAAATTGTTGGAAATGTATGTGAAAGATGTGAGAGAGTGTGGGGAGAAATGTAATGGAGAATATTTTGTATTTCTTGAAATCTCTGCAGAATTTAATGGAAAGTAAGAAAATGGAAGTCCAACTTGTGTATTTCTAGAGTTTTATTTCTAGGGTTATATTAGTGTGAACAATGTCAAATTGTGTGTGCCATATTTCACAAATATTTCAGGTGGTTGCTTTTTCAACCCTATTGCCTAATGACTAAGATATAAATTAATCACATTCTTCGACATTAAATTATTTTGTTAAGACACTTACTGTATTATCATATGGCCTAGAATTCAATTTGGATGCTTCAGTCTGTGGTCACATACTGATAACATGGAAGATGCCTTGTGTCCATTTTGTATATCTAGGTTATTGATTATAAAATTGCTCTTAATTTGAAAAAAATTCACAATATTTGAAAGTTGACAGAATGTGGGTAGAAAATTATTATTTTCTTAATGTAATAGTTCTACAGTAAGTTCCAGAGTTGTATGGGAAACAGTTTCTGTTGTTATATTTTGTAAAAAAGACACATGTGATGGCCCACCATTTTAGATATTTTTAAATATTTTTCAATCACCATTTCCCTGAGTTTATAAATTGTATATTACTAATTCATATTTGAGTAAACATAGGCCAAAATTAAATATACTCATACCTTACTAAAGTTTGATACAAAACTTTGTGGAGCCTGGCACTGGATCTTCATGGATAAAAACATATCAAACCAAGAGATTGAGATCTCTATTATTTTTTTACCACCAGTCCAGGCAGGAAATCATAGAAACTCTTAGCTTCATTATCAAATGAAAACAGAGAGTACAGGTGCTGTGGCTAAAATTGCAGGTCTAGCCCTCTGCAAAAGGATGCAGTAGCATAGCACATAAACCATGGTGAAAAGCCCTATGGTAGGCATCGTTCCCAAAGAAAACTAAAAAGAGAAAATTTGAAAATATTTTTCACATTTGAAATTTTTCACACAGAATCATCCTGATTTGATGCATGTCCCTTCAATGCTCGCCACCTGGTTCCTTGAGTTCAACTCAGTAAACATATCACAACTTGTATGGACAAAACTTCACTTGAAGATGATCTAGATAAAACCTGATACCTAAAATGCAATCCAAATCAATGTAGGCCAGTTGCACTGGAATTGTACTCTCAGGGTAGATTTCTTGCTTTTAGTGAACATCACTTGAAACCAAAGACAAGACAAGAGTTCTGAAAATGCATGGCAATATGTTTCCTCTGAGGAAGACTGGGGTGAACGTAAAGAGCTTGTTGGTTTTTCTGCATTTCCCGTGAATGAATCTCACTTTATCTCATGCTGATGTATTATTTCTTCCTTCAGAAGTGAAATTAAAATTATGTGTTCAACTTGGATTGTGGTGTATTCTAATATCAATAACATATAAAGATATGCAGTCCTAAATGATTAAAAATAATATCAAACATCTACATGATTAGTTTTTTGCATGGTGGCTATGTTTCAATGTTTATTATCCATCTAAATATTTCTTGCAAGGCTCTTAAGTCCATAAACTTATTTTTCTTTATTAATGTAGAATGGTAGAGAAAATCTAATGTAGCCTGTCTACCAAGTATGTTTTTCTCCCTTTGGCAGAATCGTTGGAACATCCCAGCCCAAATTTTTTTGGGGGACAATCAAATCTCCTGGCAACAATAGGTAAAGAAAATGCTGTTTTTGTATGATGCACTCTTGGCTGTCAAAATTGAAAATAAATAGGATAAATGAATAACAGTCTTTCTGTTCTCCATACCCATATAATTTGCTCACTACAAATGAAGTTTGGATACTTTTCTGACCTGGTAACCCTGTGATTAGTGGCAAAATTCAAGTATAGTTTAACTAGGACCAATAATGAATGCAATCACCCAAACTACTTCAAATCATAATTACCTTCTTTGAATGTTCTACTCATTGTTTTATGACTGACATAAACCAGTTAGTACATAGATAATAGTGTTCGGTTGGACCAATCCTTTTTATTTCCATTTTCTTGGTTTTAGAATTTACTCATCTCATCAGTTATGATAGTGTAAATTGGAGTATCTTAAACTGGTAGTTGATAAATATATACAATTGGGGGTGGGTATTATGTCTTCATTCTGAAATAGATGAATGAATACTGTAGGAATAACTACCTGGTTTTGTGTCCCTGCATTAGAATAAAAGTATTTGAGGAGATCCTTGAGATGAATTTCACTATGCACTTTATAAAGATATATACATATTTATATAAATGAAAAGTATCTACAGTTACATTTTAACTAGCAATACAAACATGGATTTCAAATTTCACATTACAGTTTAAAGTATGGAAACACATTAGATAGTGTATGGATAAGAATATGAAAATAAGAATTTTACAACAAAAGTTATTGTATCCCTTAGTGTTTATGAGATTCTTTAAAGAATTGTAATTGCTTGAATTAACTTGTCCTATTGTCACAGATAGATTGTATTTTTTATTTTATGTAATTGGGAAACAAGTCTCTCTTACTGGCACGGTAAGTTGGCAAAAACGAGAACAAATGACCAGCAATTGGGCTTGCTTGGAATTCTTCATAAGTATTTATTCCATTTGGAATCATGTAATTTGTGTTGCTTTGTAATATGGGACTTCGTCCCTCTTATAATTGAGACAATGTATTCTAGATATAGTGATATTTTCAAGTATTTTCTTCACTAATCACTCCTGACAAATACAAGCTCAGTTAATGTAAGACCAAGTTGTATTTACATGAGCCTCTCCTCACGAGCGGGCCTCATATATTCTTCCCGCGAAAAGGTACTAAGCATACTAGGGATTTATATTACCTGCTGTATGTCAAACATATTACAATGTTATGTGAAGGATGTATTGGCAGTTTATATAGTGAAGAAAGTCCTGAGGAGGACTAATGGAAATAGCTAAATTCGACATTGCATCAGATGAGAATGTTCTAATTCATGAAGATTATTCAGAGGACTAAAACTCATACTACTTTCAAACTGAACAGATAATTCAGCATTTGATCAACAGAATACATTTATTCTGTGTTCAGGGAATTTCTCATTCTCCATCATGCAGAGGAAAATGAATAGGTCATGAGAAATGATTTTGGGGGTTCAATATCATACGCACCAGGCCAGTTAAAATGTTGTTAATTTTAACATCTCACACGTTTCACCAATGAGAATCTCATTACAGATTATTAAAGTCAAGGATTTTTCTCAAATTTTCTGAGAAAAGTCATGGATCTTCTCAGACCTGAAATGTGCATGAATGTCAGGAACAAAACAAACAGAAAAATCATCAACAAACTTCTGATAACAGAGAAAAGAAGCTAGGTCCATGTCACTTTAGAACCTATAGGAGGCTGAGTTCTGAGGATCAGATTTCAAGGCAGCCCAACAGGAATCATTGCCACACTCTCTTCACCAATTATCCTCCTCAAAACTTAAAGTAGCAGTGTCGATCAAGTGGTTTAGCATTAGAGCTCTGAAGTGTTCAGGGCTTTGTCCAAGATCCTAGTTCAAACCCAATGACCAACAGCAATAGCCAAAGACTGGAATGTAATGCAATATTCATCAATAATGCCCCATATTCATGGGCATTCCCAAAACCTTTGAACTATTTTCATCCACATAAGAGACAGTTAGATTTTATTCATTCCCTACTGTACTATCTTGCAATTGCTCTTTGAAATTCATAGTAATGTTTGATGGGGCAGTGATATTTCCCTAACTTCATAGGCTATTAGAACAAAATGTGATTCCATGCCTAATACTTATTCCTTATACTAATACATTTCACATATGGGAACAAAATTTTTTGACTTGAAAATGTTGATAATACTACAGAACCAGGGAATTCATGAGAGAATCTGTGACAATGTAAGATACCACGTTACTTGCTGATTTGTTTGTTAAAATTTATCCAAACCTCTTTGCCATTATTTATATATATAAAACGTATAAAGTATATAACATATAAATATACATTATATATATATGTATATATATGAGTAGATTTGTGTGTGATTAGATAATTCACTTACCTGTCCATTTGTAGATGTAAAATTTGTGTCTGTGTGTGCCCAAACTGAAATGGTGTTACAATTTTTCCCTACTCTGTTTCAACACCCTTAAGGGAACTACAGCACATTACTATGATTTTTGGAATGTATGAGATTTTTGCCTGCCTTCAATTCTTGGTTTTACTCAGTTATGATAAACATTAATCACAGGTTGTTCAGGATTCTTTTTTTGGGGGGGGAGGGGTCCGGTCGTGGGGCCTGAACTCTGAGCCTGGCGCTGTCCCTCAGCTCTTCAACTCAAGGCTAGCGTTCTACCACTTGAGCCACAGAACCACTTCTGGCTTTTTTCTTTTTGCTTATGTGGTGCTGAGCAATCAAACCCAGGGCTTCAGGCATGCAAGGCAAACACTCTACTACTGAGCCCTATGATTTATTTTCTTATATGTCTTCCTTGGTAATGAGGATTGAATCCCTGATTGGATCTTTGACAGTCAAGATGGTTACCCTGAGCTGGATCCTAGACATGTGTTCCAAATGTTGGTGTGTCTCTGGTATAGAATTCTCATAACCATAGATATTTGAGTAAGTTAATGACAGTTTTCAATGTTTATTAAAATTCCAGTATTTCAATCTTCATACTGACAGGTGACATGCATATGTTTCTAAAATTTTAATTATTTTTCCAGACTGCTGAGTACATTTCCCAGCCACCACTTCACAATGTGACTGTCACTACAAAATGGCATTTGTTTTGTCCACATATAA
This sequence comes from Dipodomys spectabilis, assembly GCF_019054845.1. NCBI lineage: Eukaryota > Metazoa > Chordata > Mammalia > Rodentia > Heteromyidae > Dipodomys > Dipodomys spectabilis. The sequence goes on along the minus strand of NW_024871114.1, from coordinate 360,730 downwards.
AACTGGAAAAGCAGTTTATTTGTTTGAGCCATGGCACAGTTCTTGTAATTGTACCTGAAGGTATTTGCATGGTATTCCTTCATATTTTACTTGCCTACCGTAAACCATGTGTCCTTTGGCACAATACATCTCATGAAATAACCACTTTTTGTGCTTTGTTTTTATGCATTTTTTCACAAATTTTGAAATGGAGATCAAATTATCATGTTGATTTCAGTTCATTGCAATAACATTATATATTAATTCCACTATAGATTTTATTTTCTATTCAACTATGTGAACTGTTTCATCCTTTTTTCCTGGATGCAAGATCTATCCATGAATTTTTTTATCATCAATATATTTCAGAACCTGTGCCAATACATAGTAATATTTTCAGAAATGTACCATAATTGTTGAAGCAATAGATTGACTAGATTCACATTTCAAATGTTCAGTGAACTTTGAATGTGTTGAGAGAGTATCCAGGCATAATTTGTGAGAAGGTTTGTATACAATGATCAAGTTTCAATGGAAATGGAAGTGGAAGCAAGCATGAATTTTTTTTAAAGTAACTGACGATTTGCTTTTGTGAGTTTCTGCATATCTCTCCAAATACTCGTGAAGTTTCTTGTTCACAGACAGAATACATAAGTATATATTCGGGACTTTTTCACAGAAAGTAATATATTGTTTTCTCTTATTTCTTTCTAGGAATCATTCAGAGAACAAACCATTAGTTCTCAACATTTCTCATTGTTGTACCTTCATCTTACATTTATAAATATATTGCAACACTCATTAAACCAAATGAATTCATTGTGATTGATACTACCTATTTTCTCTTCACATGCATAGCAGTCTATATTTGACGAAAGGTCTTCTGTATTTTTTAATTTTTTTATTGTGAAAATACTGTACAGAGGGTTTACAATTACAAGGGCAAGATAATGAGTACATTTCTCATCAAGCATTGTAGCCTCCTCCTATGTTTCCCCTTCCCATCCTTTCCCATCCTCCCACCCGCTCCCCCACCCAATCTCCCCCCAGTTTCCCCTCCCCCCTTCGACGAAAGGTCTTCTACTGCCCTACATTCACCCTGTTTTATGTCTAATTTAGAATACATAAATTTCTGATTTCCTGTTCTTGTGCAAACTGCCGTTAAAAAATAAAAACTGCACTAACCATTAGTACACCAATCAAAGGAGAGGCACAAGCTAATAGATATAAACAGTTGGATTCAAAGGGTATGAATTGAACAAGTGTTTAATTCTATTGAATAATTGCACAGTTCTCAGGAAATCTAACAGGGAAAAGGTAAAGCATGTTAATCTGCAAGCAAGTGACCACTGCTGTTGAGATACCTACTTGATGTTATCCCTTCCCAGAGGGTAAGGGTTCCTGCTCTGCTTGGTGTTTACTTTGACAAACATCAAAAAGACTCAATGGAATTTCAGTCTTCTATCATGTACTAGTTTATGGTCTTCATCACTTTCTTGTATATAAATAACATACTTTGTTCTCAGTTTCTCTAAAGTCAGTGGTTTGGTTCCCACAAGTTCAGCTTCCTTTACTATTTCCTAGATTTTACTGTAACTCCAAGCAAATACACATTTATACTTAAATCTTTCATAGGAAACATATAATAGAAATAATTCTCCTTGCTGTTATTCAAGTTACAAGTCTGTGGTATAATTTGGGTAAATGACATGATACAGGTTAAGGCACCTTCATAGGTGTATTTCATAGGTGTACTTCATAGGTGTACTGATTGAGAATTTTGTAGGGTAATTTTCAATTGCTTAATGCTGTCATCCTTAATCTACAAATGATCTACAAACTTCCGTCATCACAATATAAAATGTTCAGTTTTTTTCCTGTATGAGAAAATTAGTTGCATAGAGTCATGTTGTCATTTCTATCAATATGGCTGTCCTCTCAATATTGACCAATGAGTTGCATGGATTCAAACAAATAAGCATATACTATTTTCGATGAAACATCGTAATAGGAAAGTATAGGTAAGCTTCATTTGCTGCACAAGGCCTACCACACTATAGGCCCTTTAGACCTTTTTTATTTTTTTTCCTTTAGACATTTTTAATGCTTGATGTCCTATTTCAATGCTCATGTGGTCAGTGGTACTTGGTACTATGACAATGTCCATTCGTTTAGGATGACTGAGTTTTGTATAAAGTGTTCTTTTAGCTTTCCATTCTATCATGCATAAATCTAACTCCATATAAAGATTACATCTTTTCTATCAGTTTCATCCATTGAATACTTTGCTCAAAAATTTTATTCGTACAAGTGTAATTCTTTAAATTCTATCCATCTTATTACTTGAAGCCTGGCAATTCAAACCGAAGTGAACAAAACATGTCTAAAAGAGGCAGCTTTTTTTTCTTCTTGATGCTTCACAACAATTCGTAATTCTTTTTAGTTTGCTTTTTCATTTTTTAATATAGATGTTTGTATCCTTTTCAAAATAAAAAATGACAATGAAGATCAGGAACTCAGACCTCATCTAGCACTTAAAATGCGTACTTGTATCTCACATAATAATTATGATTGAGTCTATCTTAGCCTCCAAATTTGGGGACACAATCAAATACTGTCACAACAGGCACCCGAAATGAAGTTTTCATCTGGAATTGATTTACCTGTGTGAAAAGAAAATAAAGGATATGCAATGACTAACAAGCATACTGTACACTATAAACTTCTTACTTCGTACATATATGCACCATTTTGGATTGAATTCTAACACTCTAATTGTAGAAAAACATAATAATCACTATCACCATAAGATTTTAAATGGAATGAGTAGACCAAATATCCTTCTTATTCTTGTTTGAACAATTTCTACTATGAAGAGGGAATATATGTATAGTACTAGATGGTTTTTTTGGGGGGGTGTGGTCTTGGGGCCTGAACTCTGGGCCTGGGTGCTGTCCCTCAGCTCTTCAACTCAAGGCTGATGCTCTACCACTTGAGCAACAGCGCCACTTCCACCTTTTTTCTTTTTGCTTATGTGGGCTGAGGAATCGAACACAGGCCTCATGCATGCAAGGCAAATGCTCTACCACTGAGCCACCTTCTCAGCCCTAGTCCTACATTTTAAACTCTACACTTTTAAAATTTACTCAATCAATTCATACTTAATATAGAATGTGAATATCCAAGTAAACATGGAAATAATTTTTTTAGTTTTCTCTGATCAATACCTTTATCCTACTAGAATCAATGCAATATTTTCATGTAAATTTTTGATATGAAATACTGTGTATTTCAAATAAATTTCAATGCCTTACCATATAAATGATAAAAGAATTGCATTGAATGAAAATAATGCTGACATGAACCTAATCACCTTTTATAGTAATAATATAGTATAATATGTAGTATAATATAGTATTCTCAATTTTGTAATATGAGGAAAAGATGCTAAGTGGAACTATATTATAGAAACAATGGAAGGAACACCCTGGCCACTATTGAGGAAGGCAATTTCTGAGGAGTACTCTTCATTTGCTTACTTAACAATTATCAAACTTTGATGGATAAATGAGTTGAGCAGATCACAAATTATTTAGGATTTTTCCAATGTCATTTTCAAATTACACATGCTTTTAGATCTACCCATGAATATTCAAGTTATTTCCAACTAGAGACATATATTTGACATTATTTTATCAAAAATCATAAATATGGTTTAATTGAATTCTTTTCTGGAAAGAAGTCCATTTTAAAACTTTACCCATGATTTTAACATGTTTCTAATTGCCTCAAATAAAATGTTAAAAAGTATAAGCTGAATGTAATCAGAGGAATTGTTTTTCATTTTCACTACTCTCTCCAATTTACAGTGAATGTATATCATTTTATATGTAAGTATGTAGATAATTATTCTTAAACAGTTGTTATAGCCACAGATACCTGCAGATATTTCTGACTGTCAAAATCATCCATTTTAGCTTTGCATGTATATTTTAATATGTTAGAATTATTAACAAAATCATCAAAATATATGCATGATTTGCTCTATAGTAAATTCCATTCCATTCTCTTTCTATTAAGTTTTTTCTGTGATTAGGAGGCTTCATTTTGTGTATTCATCCTACAGTATGAAATGAATAATTAGGATATTTTATACCTCATTGGAATTTCATATTGAACTATGTGTTCCATACACAAAGATGCACAGTGGCTGTTGCATGGTAATTTTCAAACCAAGTTCCTTTGTACATAAGTAATCTAACAAAATGATGAGAGAAGTCAAGTATTTTTTTCTAATGGTTGCCTACACTGTCCAACTACACCATTATATCCTCTGAAATCCGGCCACAACCTAAATCCAACTTCATTCAAAAGGAAAAGTTTTACAATCAGCACCAGTCTACATTGGTTTTGGAATACATTAAGATTTTATTGCTTCAAATATATGCACAATTTTATTAAGTCGAAATTTTACATCTCAAATGGAATCAAGGTATATCATTTATTTTTAATTTTTTATTTTTTTTAATGTTCATCCATGACAACTTGTGTTCTAGAGTTGAATGTTTAGTGTAAAATATTCAAGGCAAAAGAGAATGTTAGGGAGTGAATAATAAACTCTTCAAGGTGTAATTCCTTCCTGAAGGAACTTGTGTTAGTAACACACTGCATAGTCTATTCGTTGGTTCACTGCGTGTTTTTGGTGAGGCAATGTGTGTGTGTGTGTGTGTGTGTGTGTGTGTGTGTGTGTGTGTGTGTGTATGTTTAGTCACGTGCCCAATTGTATGGCTAACATATTCTAATCAGAAATTAGGTGGAGAAATTACAGTAAAATCTGTGAACATAATAATTGATCATTTGGTATAATTAAAGGTTGGACTTAAAAATAGATATTTTGGACTGGAAAGGTGATTCGGTACCTGATTGCTTGCCAAGCATGTATGAAGCTCTGAGTCTGCTTCCTTTACACCACAGAAACTGAAAAAGCCAGAAGTGGTACTGTGGCTCAAGTAGGAGAGCGCTAGCTTTGAGCTGAAGAACTGAGGAACAGTACCCAGGCCCAGATTTCAGGCCCAATGACAGACAAAATTTAGTTTTTTTTTAAAGACACAAAAAGCTATCAAATTACAGCATTAAGTCTTTTTAATAATTCTCTCATTACTATTATCCCCTCAAATCCATTTGGCCTCAGATAGCTTTATCCAATTTACAAGATGTAAAAATTTTGAAACATGGTTCTATGGAGTATGCCAAATATACTTATCTTCCAGTGTTGTTTCCATACCTTAGCTATGGTAAATAAGGAGACACTGATCATAGTAGTGTTGATATGTGTATTGTGTGCTACGATGTGATCCTTTGTGGCAATGCAAAGGAAGGAGATTATTGAATGATAAAGGAGGTCTCTTTTTAATATGAGAAACACGAGAGTATTTTCAAAGTTGGTTGAAACTTGTTGATATTCATAAAACAGACTAGCAATGTTCCTATTTGGTCACATACATGCGAGCTACTGATTTGAATTCTTTTCAAAACCTGTCCTATTTTAACAAGAGTAATTAGGAATCTCAGTGTATTTTTCATTTGCATTCCTTTTCTCCATGCAAATTGTTTGAAATTTTCAGACAAAATGGATATTAATGCAAGGAACCTCTTTTGTTCTTTATTAGCAATCTTTTATGTTAGGCATGAATCATGTGCTACATGATCAAGCTAATATATAAACATTGTTACTAGTTACATTCATTTTTTATTTCCTTAGTAGGCATTTGTATATTGACAGCCAAATTCAAGATAATAGCACATATCAACAGATAGGATCATAGAATAAAAAACTTAAAAGAGAATATGAATATTCATAATATAAAATTCAAAAGAAGATGCATCAAATAGGACAAATAAAATTAATATGTTTTCAAAAAGCATCGAATGTGAAGATAGAATAATTGTCAGGCATTTTATTCCAGATAATGCACTGTAATATTGGAATGAACAAATATCTTACCAAAATTCAAAGAAAATTATCCAAACAAACGAGAAGATACAGCACTATATAGCCATGTGTCTTAAAGTCTTAAAGCAAGCTCATATTTATTCTCAGTTTTGATGTATTCATGCTGCTGATAAATACAAAACTTTTGATATACATGGGAATTATTTTCATCACTATGATGGCCAGAAATACTGAATATTTCTTCATGCATCTATTGGTCATTCTTATTTCATACCCAGAGAAATCCCTTGTATACTTTAGTCCTCATATAAATGAGGTGCTTGTTTCTTGGAGAATTTGATTTTGTGGTGATTAAATCTTGTGAACACTGGGGCCCTTGCATGTTGTACTGTTGGATCTTCAATAGATGGGTTCCTAAACTGTGGACCTCTCACTATCTCTCATTGAATGCAATCCCAGATATTCAGCACTCTTTGCTTCATTTTATCTGTATTTTTATTTAGTAAGTTTAGCTCTGAGAATCCAAGTCAGTATGGCATCCTGTATTCCTTACAATCATATTTCAGGATACTTACATCTAATTTGAGGTCTTTGATCCATTTGGACTTGGTTCTGGCCCAAGTTCAAATACAATGATCTACTTTCAATTAACCATACGCATATATGCACCTATTGAGAAGAGTATCCCTTTTCTGTATCTGATGATTTTGGCACCTTAATCAAAATTTAGGTGGCCATAAGTCTCTAGGATGATCTCTGTGTCTTTATTGCTTTTCCATTGGACTTTAGGCCTACGTATATGCGAGTATTACATAACTAAGTGACTAACTACTATATTTGTGTGTGAGTGTGTGAGTGTGTGTGTGTGTGTGTTTTGGGTTGTTTCTGTGTGTTTAATAGTAGAGTTTGGAGTGCAGTATTGACATTCTTGCTATGTTTATCCTGCTAAGGGTTGCTTTCTGGTTCTTGTATATTTCATGTGATTTTCTAAATTTAATTTTCTCATTCATTAAATAATGTTTTAGGGATATTGATCAGTACTGATTTGAATTTACTCATAGCTTTGGGCAGTTTTCCAAATTTCTCAATGTCAATACTTCCAGTGCAGAAGTGTCTGCTGGATTAAATTAAATGAAATTAAAATATATTTTAATTTCTATTTTCAGATGATTAATGTGTTCTTCATAGAGTTCCTTCACTTCTCTGCTTATCTGAAGTCCTTTTTATTTTGTTTTTCTTTTGGAGCGTATCACAAAAGAAATTGCTTTTGTGGTTTAAGCTTCATTCTCACTTGGGGAATAAAGAAATGCTGTTGATTTCTGTGAGTTTGTTGTAAACTCTGTTAGTTTGCCAAAAGTTTAGAATAGCCACACGAAATTAGGATTGTAGCCTGTAAACTTCTTTCAATAGAGGATCAAGTTCTCTGCAAAAAAGTAGAGATTCATTTCTTCTTTCCCTGTTTGTGTCTCCTTTTTGGTTATGCCTTACTGCATTACTTCAGCTGGCAATTCCAATTCTATATTAAAAAGAAGTACAGAGAAGGGATTCATTCTCTTATCCTTAATCATAGTGGAAATGGCATTCCTTTTTCAGCATTAAGTAGGATTAACTGTAGGATTGTCATATTCAGACTTTATTATATTGAGGAATATCTTGTTGGGTTCTATTTTCTACATAGTTGTCATAAAAGTGGGGTGTGGGATCTTATGTGATTGATGTTCTTCTTCCTATTGATGTATTGAATTACATGGCTTGACTTGCATATATTGAATCAAATTTGTCCTCTGGTATGATTCTCCTTTGGTAACAGTTTGTGGTTATTTTATTATTTCTTCACGTCTACTCTCCAGAAATTTATTAAGAAGTTTGCAGCGATGTTCAAGCACAAAATGTTTCTACAGTTCTTTTATTGATGTATCCATAGCAGGTATTTTTGTGCAGTATGCTGAGCTCTTATTGCAAGTTCATTGTGAAAGTTCTCTGTTTCATTAAGGATTTTAGGATTATAATAGAGGATTTTCTTTTGAAGGACTTTGACCTGTGAACCCTTTTTGTTTATTTTGCTAGGTTTTCCCAACATTCCCTTTTCCTCTTCTGAATCTTGATTCTGTGATGAGGTTAAATAGCCCATCTCTGGTTTCACTCATTTGAGTACATTCTCTCTGCGTCTCTCTTCCATCACTCTCTCTCTTCTCTCAGATTTGCCTAGGGTCTATCAATTAATGTTAATGTGTTCACATAACCTACAGATTGGTTATTTAAGTCTTGTATGACTTTTAGGATGGATATTTTTAATTTTAATTATCGTCTCTTCTATATGTGTAATCCTTGGTGTATTTATTTCTTGTCCTATTGCTACTAATTTAGACCAGAGAAGCTGAGTAGAAATAAACAATGATAATTCTAACTTTCTTTTGATTTCTTCTTCATAAACTTTATTAGGTTTTGCTTTTACATATTGTAAGGGAATCTTCTAAAGAAGAGCTGTGGCCTCTCACAACACTTCTTTTGTTTAAATATGTTTCTTAATTGTGAAAATACAGTATAGAGGGGGTTACAATTACATGAGTGAGGTAATGAGTACATTGCTTATCAAGCATTGTTGCCTCCTCCTTTGATTTTCCCCTTACTGACCCTGCCTTCCCTTCCCCACCCCTCCACCCAACCCCATCAAAGTTGTAAAGTTCATCTTTCGATATAATGTTTTGGACATCTCATTGTTGCAATGGGTACACCTGTATCCTTTCCCCTCCCATATTGTACTAACATCAAATACAGTGAGAATAGGGGTTATACCGTTGGGGAGGAACATACAAAGCAACAGAGAAATAGCTTATAAATATGTTAGAAACAATAGCAAGAAAGAAAAACCATCTGAATCTTTTTCTTCGGGTTCATTTCCCTTATCTGACATATACTAGTAATTGTAAATAAGGGAAATCATGGGACCAATGTTTCTTTGGGTCTGGCTTACTTCACTTAATATAATGTTTTCCAAGTCTGTCCATTTCCTGAGAAATGGGGCGATGTCATTCTTTCTGCTGGAGATATAGAATTTCATTGTGTATATATATTACATTTTCTTGATTCATTCATCTACTGAGGGGTATCTGTGTTGGCTCCATATCTTAGATCTGGTAAATACTGCTGCAATAAACATAGTTGTGCTGGGAGCTTTAGTATGGCCTTGTTTGTGATCATTTGGGTAAATTCCAAAAAGTGGGATTGCTGGGTCATGGAGGAGCTCTCTGTGGAGTCTTTTGAAGAACCTCCATACCACTTTCCAAAGTTTACACTCCCACCAACAATGAGATGGAGTAAAACTCCATTTTTGCCAATGACATGGTCTTGTATTTAAAGAATCCCATTGACTCCACTCCCATATTACTTGAGCTGATTCAAAACTTTGGCAACGTATCACAGTATAAAATTAACCCTGAATAATAATGGTTTTTCTGTATGGCAACAATGAGAAAAGCGTGGCTGGAATCAGGAAAGCCTCTCCATTCGTACTATCCCCATTCAGTCTTACTTCTTTTTCCACGACTGTCTGAATGTTGCTGCAGTTGTCCACTGGGTACAATAATATTGATTGATTTTTCTGAAATAATGACATAGGAATTTCAAAATTGTTCCTAAAAATGCCTGAGATGTATGCTGTCATACTACAGCATAAGGTAATCAGATTTCTCCTCTCTAAAGAGTGTAATTACTTCCATGACACATTACCAATAAGGTTTCTGAGAATAGAAATAGTGTTCCATTATCAACATTTTAACTTCAGTGAGTTCAGATTATCCTCCATTTATTTGATGATCCTCCATTTTTTGATGAAATGTCTCTGCAATTAGCTTTTATATATAATTCCTTGTAATTCCTTACTGAACTATGGGATGAAATAAATGCATAGACCACTCCTCTTACCTATGAGTATGCATTTGCAGTAGGATTTCAGAATTTATTGGGCATTTCTCAATATTTTTTCTACTCTTGATGAAGGAGTTACATATTCTAATGAAAAGAATGTAGGCTTGATATTTTACAGTTTGTTCTATAATTTCAGGAAACTATACAAAGAAGGATATACATTTTATATAAACCAATGTGTGATATGATTGAGTCCATTTTTCTTTATTGCATTTCAATATGACTTCAGAATAAGACTACTCAGACAATGATTTTCTATTTTAAAGACTCTAAAGAACTTTGAAATCATTTCACATGAAAAAAATATGATTCAGTTTAAGAATATTGATCGTTACTCCCTGAAAGATATTATTGCAAAATATGAATTAGGATGAGCAATAAAATATGATATATAGGGAATGACAGCACAACCCTATGAGTGTACTCTTGAAAAAACGAGTATATTCTAGGTAACTTTTTCAAGAAATAAGGTTCATTAATGGCAAGGAGAATGAAGTATGTGCAATGTGAAATATTTCAGCGCTATTATATGCTTGCCAAATTTACATCCAGCCAGTGTCATTTATATGCTTCCAGAATTGAAGACATTATTATATATTTTTCCCTTTCTCTTCCAACCACACTAGAGATTTTTAGGACTTCGAGTATAATCCAGAGCACATAAAACTTGAGTCCTAATTGTTCTGTATTATTGTGGGTCAGCAACTTTCATATAAAGACCAATCTCCACACAACTTTTGGGTTCCAAACGACACTGATCAAGAAGATTTTGCATTATTTGCTGTGATAAATGCTAGTAACACATTGTAAAATTTCCTAAGATTTGGTTGCTGGACAAAAAGTGGAAGAGAATTAATTAGAGGGTGTTATATATGCATAAACAATAAATAATCCAAAGAATGGAGAATTGTGCAAAATATAGATAATTCAAACTAATACTAGTATTGTTGTCATGAAACTCAATATATAAACGAATATTAACTGGACTTTATATCTTGTCGGGTAGTCTATCCCATTTTTATTTTTCAGTTGACTGAAGCATAAGTTGATCTGAGAGTACTGCGGCCATGAACTGGAAATGAGGATTATTTGCCCTACCACAATGAAAAAGACAAATCTCAATGAACAAAGTCTAACAGGTGACAATTGTTCCAAAAACAAACAAAAAATTAAACAGTGGGTATAACTTCTATCTTCATATGGAAGGGATTCTGCTTTGATTTACTGACGTGATTTAATTTTTGAGACAGGAACGAAAATATATTGTTTTTTGACCTCCTAAATACTCTTTCAATAGGTCATTTGGCTCTTTGTTGTTTCTAGATTAACATACAATGAACAGATACTATCCTTCTAATTCTACATCCCATGTCTCTTTTGATGTATTGTCTAAATTGCAGCTTCGGTCTATGTGCAACAGATCACAATGCTTTTTCTATCTGTTTAGAAAACTGCATTCTTAAATGGAAAAGTCACTGATATCTACGTTATAGTTTTGAAACATGAAGAGATTCATAGTTCTTCTCTTGTGCAGTTCAGAGTCCCTGCACACGTGGGATCAGTAAGATTTTTGATAAATTTAAAAAAGCTTTCAAACAACAGCTTTTGAGTGTCAATATTACCAAATTTTCCTTTTCCTTCAGGTAAGAATCTTCATTTAAATATTCTTGTGTAAAATTTTGTAGCTGAGGCATGGTGGTTTGCATTTCCAAATCTAGCTACTCAGGAGGCTGAGAATTTGCATGTTTGTTCTAATCCAGCAACGTAATGAAAATATATTAAAATCCCATTTCAAATGAACTACCAGAACACAGGAATGATCACATCTGTTCAAAGTAATAGAGTCTTGGAATTTTACAGAAAGACCTTAGAGATATTGGAAGGGCCATGAGGTAAAGCACAATGACCTATACAAAAGCTTATCTGCCATGTATCAGAAGAAACAAGTTATAGAAAAAAGAAAAATTTTAAAATGACATTTTTGCTAAGGCAATTATTCATTTGTAGGCATTTCACAAAGAATTTCAAACAATTTGAAATTTGATTGTAAATTATTTTCTTCCATCATGTGTACACAAGGAAAATTCCACAAAATATTGGCAAGACATTCTAGGCCTCGAAAGTCATAAGGACTAAGTGCCACTTTATATTTTCCATTTGACACCTACATTGAGTACTTCCCACATTCTTGCTCTTACTCAGTATTCGCTTTTAGAAAACCCCAGGGGGGTTGGCATTATATCAGAACTTGAAAATATTTTCTGATCACATTTGTTCATTTTTTTTTTGAATTGTATAAATACAAGGGTTAACTAGTTTGTTAAATTTTTGGGAACAGGTGTACGTTAACATTTGGTATATCATTTATATCTACGTCATTCTTTTTGCTTTTTGTTTCATCATGGGTGATGAAATCTGGGTGTGGGTATTGTCTTTGTCTCTTCAGATGAAGGCAAGCACTCTTTTGTTTGAACGACAGTACCACATGTGGTTTTCAAGTGGTTTATAGGAGAGAAGGGTCTCATGGACTGTTCTGCCAGGCCTGGCTTTGAACTTTGATCCTCAGATCTCAGCCTCCTAAGTAGATAAGATTAAAGTCATGAGACACAACACCCAGCTCCCTATCATATTTTAAGGCACAGGTTTTACATACATTTTTATATTTTACATGGTGTAAAATATTTCCTAAGGTAACTTGATAGATATATATATATATGTAATGTGTGTGTGTGCGTGTATGTATATATATATATACATACGCATATATATACATACATATGTATATATGTATATGTATATATATATACATATATACATATATAGCATATATATATACATACACACATATATACACAGACACACACACACACACACACACACACACACACACACACACACACACACACACACATATATATATATATATATATATATATATATAATTTGCATGCAATTACTTTATTTCTTGCTGGATAAATTTCTTTAAGGAAAAAGTATACTGTACATCAGTTGTCCTGTTTCAGTGCCAGAAATATAACAATTCAGTTATAATTTTTCTGGGAATATATTTAAGGAAGAGAATAATTACTTCTCAGACTATCAAAACAAGAACCATGGGAAAGCACCTCTATGTAGGTATAAACAGTATAATCATAGTTCATATGAGTTAGAGATTAAGAAAACACCAACAGCACCCTTCTACTGAATCCTTGCAGAATTCCTCTGAATTTTATGGTCAAATCATAGCACTCAAAAATGAATCTTCCAGGTTGGATAGATCTGGAAGATTCATTTTTTGAGTGCTATGATTTGACCATAAAATTCAGAGGAATTCTGCAAGGATTCAGTAGAAGGGTGCTGTTGGTGTTTTCTTAATCTCTAACTCATATGAACTATGATTATACTGTTTATCTTTAGTCTTTGGGCCAGAAAGAAGCATTTCCCTTGTCATAGGCTAGCTTTTTGATGAAAGATCTGGGATCACGAATGGGAAAATGATTATGTCAGTACAACAATATTTGGGGCTCCACACAGAGAAGACACTGGAATTGACCACTACAAATGAAATGTATATGTCATAAAAGAGCTTCCTGTTGCCTTTGGCCAGTCTAGTTATCTTTAGATCAGTAGCAAACAGCTTAATGTGTCCACACCAGTTATCAAGTTCCCCTGTTAACTATTTACATGTTTCCATTTAATCTCCCTTCTCCCTTACTCATTTTCAGAATTTTTCTGAATATCAATTGTTGTCTTCCTACAAGTTCATACTCACATCACATTCTCGAGGTTTGATTGAAATGTCAGGACACTGCATTAAAAATGGGAGTATTGTTTCTATCACAAAATTATAGCACCATTTTCTAAATTTGTGGCCTATGTCTATAAAATCTTCAAATGTAAACCTATATCTATGTTTGGACACTTTTTAGCATTATGTCCTACCAGTAATTAGTAGCATGAAGATAAGTGCCAAAGTACACTTTTGAAAATTATTGTCGAGGCACATGAACTTTTCTTGACTATAAATTTTTCAATCACTTCCTGAGAATTTTCAACCATAATTTAAACTGTGATTCACAATGTAGAAATACTGTACAATGTTTAGTATACAAAATATAAACTTTAAATAAAATCATATTAAATTTTTTTTGTTAAGATCACCTGCACATTTCTGTGAATATGGCTTCTTATCCTTCATATGCTACACACAGTATTAGTTCTACAAATATTAACATATAATTCAAAGTGTATATTTAATACATATTGCAAAATCTTCATATATCAAACAGTATTTCAAATGAAGTTAGTACTATTCATATGAATTAGATCCTATGACAGTATTTCTATTTTTTCATGCCAACATAGTTTGTAAATATTGACCTACAGGAGACATAGCAATGCAATCACAGGCTACAAAAATTAAAAGAGTGAATATAAGGGAGAAACACTATGAAAAATAAAGTTTGAAAAGCAAGAAAAAGTTGTTCATAGTAATTAAGAAAAACACCAACAGTGATATAACCACTTTTTTCCATATTTTGGAGTACATTTTGCTTATCCTAACCTTGTATGTTCATATGTACATAGTTATTAAGCAATTGTAATCTTCTTCTAGGATGAAACTGGATACATACCAAATTCACAATAAGGAAAACCGTGATACTTAAATTTTAAGTGTCACTTGTCAAGGATAATTTTTGTGGCTTCACTAGGTTCAGTCAAATTTAACAAGTTAAAACACAGGAAAATGTAAAACCAATTTTCAATACACAGTGCAGGCAAATGGTTAAATATTTATAAAAAATACAGTTAAATCCTTATATATCACCCTCCACCATAATCAATTCCAAAAGAATCAAAATTCTAAACGTAAAGGAAAATACAATGAATGGAAAGAATATGAGAAATACTAGGGCTCCTTAAACAAGTTGAAACTTTATTATTATAGACATATAAAAATATGAAGTAAAAGAAAGTTGGACAAATGGCATTGCTTGAACCTGTAAACAGGTTCTCCTTGACACAGGATATAAATAGATTGCCAAAAGACTGGGAGTAGTTCTTCACTAGCCATGAAACAGGTTCTTATACCTGAAGTATATTGAAAATTCAAAAAGTTAAATTTCCCACAATATTCCAAACAATAAAGCCACTCTGTGATAAGAAGGCTAAATATTTAGAGAGAGACTTCACTGAGGAGTAAATAAGAATGGCCAAAGAACATATGAAGAAATGCTTAACGTCTCTCACAATTAAATCAAGGCAAATCAATTCAGCATTGAGATTCCACCACATCCAATTAGAAAGGCAAAATCTTGTTCATTGTAACAATATTTACAATTGAGAAAACAAGGAACCACTCCAGATGCTTGAAAGAAGATAAATGAATCAAGAAAATTTGGAATAATACACAATGGATTTGTAGGTTTCCAAAGAAAAATATCATAATCCCAATGGTAAGGAACTGGAAAGACTTGGAACAATCCTATGAAGTGGGACACACCTAAACTGACTAGGCTCCATGGTTTCCCTTATGTGTAAAAGTCGGTATATAGGGAACTCATGAAAATGGTGGAGGAGAAGCTTGAGGCTAAACAAGCTCTCGCATAGAAAGCAGTTTTAGTGTTCCAGTGAACAGTCCTAAGTCAGAGAATCACACCTAGTGTGCCATCACAGTACATAGAGCTAGACCAGAGAGGCAAAATCCAGGCAAGGAAGCAGATCTGAGCACTTGACAGCAGCTGCCTTTGGGCTGCAGCAGTGGTGGTGGTGGCCATAGCCGCCATACCTGCAAAACAGAGAGTCCAGGACAAAGAAGCCAGATGTGGCGGGTGAGCAGATTCTACACAACACCAGCAAGAACCGACGAAGTGCAGACATCTTCATCCTGCAGTTCGCAGACCAGAGATGACCCAGGATCCAAGACTCGATGTGAGTAGAAGCCAGACGTCCTCACTCTTTCTCAGGGAGCAGAGGACGGAAGGCCCCCCCTACCCTGCACTACTGGAGATCTCCATCTCTGAAGGCCCGGCTAAGCTGCTAGCTCCAGCTCAGGCCTTGGAAGAAAACTAGAGTCATTTAGCAGGTCACAAGAACCTAATCTGACCTGCCACATTCAGCCCCAACCAGGGAAAAGTCTCCCAGCACTGGCGCCAGCCCCAGGAGTCGCTTTCTTCACTAGGCAAACAGAGCCAGAGGCTGCCCCTCCCTTTAGCAGCCTCAACAATTAATTGAAATTCAGTAAACATACACAATGAGAACAGATCCAGGATGGGCTCTGTGAGTCTATCACAATCTACCTCCCAGGGAAAAGCTACTGTTTGCTGAAAGGCCTCAACTCTACCCAGAATCTAGCCTCATCACAGCATCTCCAAACTTGAGGAAACTGCCATCTCCCTCTTATATGATTCTCAAAGTAGACCTCCCTCCCATTGAACTAGCCTGGGAGGAGGATCACAAAATCCGGGGTAAAGCAGAGCATTTTTCTGCCTACGCAAACAAACTGACTTAAGAAACCAACAAAGCCACGGAAAAATCAAACACAACAAGTAGGCCAGAGAATCCAAAAAGAGACTGGTTATGGACACAACGGAGATAAAGGATCTTCCCACTCCTCCCCCCCAAAAAGCAAAGAATTTTTTTGTACCATTTATAAAAATTTTTTTTTCTAAAACTTTTTGTTCTCCTTTTTTTGTTTAATTGTGAAATACTGTACAAAGGAGTTACAATTACATGGGCAAGATAGTGAGTACATTTTTTAGAAAGCATTATAGCCTCCTCCTTTGTTTACCCTTCCCATCCCTTCCCATCTTCCTTCCTCCCCCACCTACTCCTCCCCCCCAAGTTGTAAAGTTCGTTTTTGACATAACAACTTGTACTTCTCATTGTTGCAACAGCTTCACCTGTATCCGTATTTAAACGACTTGTCTAAACTTTTTATAATTTTTAATTTATATCTTTTTAAAAAAATTGTTTTCTAGTAAGGTTTTTTTTCATCCTCTTAAAATTTTTATTTTAGGGGTTTATGTATATGTCCGTTTTTCTTTCTTTGTTTTTTTGCTTTTGAAAAAAAAAATTAATTTTTTGTATTTTTTTGTTTAGCTCTACTGAACTTCTGATCTTTTTTTTCTTTCTTTCTCATTCTTTTCACCTTGTCATCTCTTTCATTCTTCTTTGTGTGACTTATGTGATGTTCTGCACACCCTCAGATATAACCATAGTCGATTATTAGACTTTATCCCCCACTGTGTACACACTTAATCCAGAAATTTATTACTCAATTCAAAACCTCTTAGACTTAAATTCCTTAATAGCAGTACTACCTCTTTATACCTATAGAATAGTTTAAGCATTTTTATTTTTTAGTTTTTCATGTCTCCTTTATATCCCTCCCCTTCACTCATTATATTCACGTTCTTCTCTGAATATATCGTTTTCAAATCTGCATAATTTTTGAGTATTGCACATTTTTATTTTCAGTTTTTGTTTTCTACTTTTTATACTCTTTTTTCTCTTTCTCTTCCTTCTTTTTCTCTCTCTCTCTACTTTTATCCGATCCAACCTATTTCCCGCTTTGAGATTAGGACTTAGTTACATTAACTCTCCCTGAGCCTTCCCACATCTCTCTATTCCTATTTTAATCCATATCTCTCCCTAACAATAATAATTTCTGGTTTGCCAAATTCTTCTTTGGGGTTCGTAGATCATTTATAATAGTTGTTTGATGTTGAATAGATATATCTGTTGAACTAGATTGTATCTACAAATTTTGACTGTGCTACTACAGACTTTGGTTGATACTTGCCTTAAGATATTGTTCTAAAAAAAAACTGGTGTTACTTTCATCCAAAATGGGCAGAGTAAACCGGAAAAACAAAGAAAAATGGTAAGTCCGGGAATCTCAACTCCCAATCATGATAATCAGGGGACAGAACAGATAATGAATAATCCAGAGTAGAACTCCCAAATAGCTCTACAAACACTGTTGGTAAACATGGTAAATGAAAAGAGTGAAAACCTACAAAGGACTCTGTATGAGCATGATAGGGAGAGAGAGGAGGCAAACCAAAGGTTAATACAGGAATATCCTGAGGGTGAGAAATCTACTCAAAAACTGATACAGAAATTGCCAGAACAGCATGAAAACACTCAAAGAGAAAGGCAGGAATGGTGTGAGCAGGCTGTGAGTACTCAAATAGAACTACAGGAATTGCGTGAATGTCAGGAAGCTAATGAAAGAGTAATACAGGAAGTGAGAGAGCAGGAAGAGAATACACAAAGATCACTAAAGGTATTCATAGAATCCATTTACAAAGAGCGGAAGGAAGTCATGGAGACCACAAAGGGAATGCTGAATGGAACCCAACAGAAGGAATGGGAATCTAAGGAACCGATAACCAATCAACTAAGTGATTTGAAAATAAACACTGAACACCAAATTAAGGAAGTAAAGAAGTCCATACAAGATCTAAAACAAAGCTTCAACAAAGAATTTGAAGCCATCAAAGCTGACCAAGTAGAAGGAAAAGAAATAAAAAACAAAGTAGAAAGTCTTGACAGCAGGTTAGACCATGCAGAAGATCGAATCTAGGGGATTAAAGACAGCCTAGCTATTATAGAGAAAGAACATACAACCATCTAAGACAAGTCCAAGATACATGATAAATCTATTCAACACTTGGAAGACACCATCAGAAGGGCTAATCTGAGGATAATGGATGTAGAGGAGCACCTAGTAACAGAAGTTACTGGTCTAGGATATTTGTTTAACAGGATCCTATCAGAGAACTTCCCAAACATGCAAACAGATAGGCCTATTCAGATACAAGAAATTTTTTGATCTCCAAATAGACCAGACCAGAATAGGACAGCCTAACATCACATTATAATCCACACAAGATCAATTCAGACAAAGGAAAAGATCCTTAAAGCTGTCAGGAGAAAAGATTAATTACCTATAAAGGGACCTGTCAGGGAGAAAAGATTAATCATCAATAAAGGGAAAACATTTAGAATCACGAAAGATTTATCAGCAGAGACAGCTAAAGCAAGAAGGGCCTGGAATGATGTATGCCATGCCCTAAAGACAAACAAATATCAACAAGTATACTGTACCCAGCTATACTCTCCTTCATAACTGAAGGTTAATAAATATCTTCCACAGCAAAGAAAAACAGAAACAATTTATCTCCACCAAACCAGTCCTATAAAACATACTTAAAGATATCCTACACATAGAAAGCCAATAAGATCACAATGAAAGCCAAGAACGCACACCCAAACTGAAAATCCAAGAACCATAGGAAGAACCCAGTAGGTGCAACCCCAAGAAGGTGGATTAAATGGCACGAATTCCCAAATACTTCTCAGTCACATCTCTCAACATTAATGTACTTAACTCTCCAATTAAGCGATATAGACTGTCAAATTGGATTTAAAAAGCAACATCCTTCTTTTTGCTGCCTGCAGGTGTCACATCTTTCCTGTAAAAACAAACACATTTTCAATGTTAAAGGCTGGAACAAAATCTACCAAGCAAACTGCCCCCATA
Organism: Dipodomys spectabilis; assembly: GCF_019054845.1. Taxonomy (NCBI): domain Eukaryota; kingdom Metazoa; phylum Chordata; class Mammalia; order Rodentia; family Heteromyidae; genus Dipodomys; species Dipodomys spectabilis. Next base: position 341,321 of record NW_024871114.1, on the reverse strand, counting down.
AACAGGAGGGAGTTGCAATCCTAATATCAGATAAAATAGACTTCAAAGTAAAATTCGTGAGAAGAGATAAAGAAGGTCGGTACATACTAATTAAGTGATCTCTCCTTCAGGAGGATATTACATTTCTAAAGATCTATTCACCAAACAATGGAGCACCCAAATTTATCCAAGAAACACGACTTTCCCTCAAATCCCAAAAAGATCCAAAGACATTACTTGTTGAGGATTTTAACACAACACTTTCCCCACTACATAGATCAACCCTGGAAAAATTCAACTGAGAAACCGTAGATCTAAAGAAGTGCATAGATCAACTAGATTTACAAGACATCTAATGAATATTTCACCCAGCAGCATCAGAATACACATTATTCTCAGCAGCACATGGAACATTTTCTAAAATAGACCATATTTTAGGCCACAAAGCAAACTTGCCCAAATTCAGAAACATTGAAGTTGGACCTTGCATTCTCTCAGACCACAAGGGAATAAAATTAGAACTCAACACCAAAAGCCACCAAAGGAAGTGCTGTAACACATGGAGGCTGAATAACACACTGCTGGATCACGAGAGTGTCCTCTGGCACACCCAAAGGCATTACTCAGGGGCACGTTTATAGCTCTTAGTTCCTATATCAACAAGTTGGAGAGATCTGAAACCAACAATTTAATGAGACATCTGAACCTCCTTGAAAAAGAGCAGCAAGATAAACTGCAATCCAGTAGACAGAAATAAATAATTAAAATTAAATCAGAATTAAATGAATTAGAATCCAAAAAAACAATAGGAAAAAATCAACAAATCAAAGAGTTGGTTCTTCGAAAAAAATTAACAATATTGACACACCCTTTGCAAATCTTATCAGAAAAAGAAGAGAACACACCCAAATTAATAAACTCAGAGATGAGAATGGAAACATCACCACGGAAACAACCAAGATTCAGAACATTATAAGGGAATACTTCTCAAAACTTTATGCTAATAAGTTTGAGAACTTGGCAGAAATGGACCTTTTCCTAGCAAATATTGACATGCCAAAACTAAACCAAGATGAGTTAAACCATCTTCACAGGCTCATGACAAGCATTGAAATAGAAACAGCTATAAGAGACCTCCCAGCTAAGAAAAGTCCAGGACCAGATAGTTTTACAGCGGGATTCTACAAGGTCTTCAAAGCAGAGCTCACACAAGTACTCCTCCAAACCTTCAGTGAAATTAAAAGTGAAAGTTCACTACCGAACACATTTTATGAAGCCATCATAACCCTCATCCAAAACCAGGCAGGGATTCATCAAAGAAAGAGAACTATAGACCCAATTCTTTCATGAACATTGAGGTAAAACTTCTCAACAAAATTTTGGCCAATAGACTTCAACAATTCATCTAAAAAATCATACACCACAATAAAACAGGATTCATTTCAGGGACACAAAGCTGTTTCAAAATACGCAAAACAATATAATTTATCACATCAACAGGAGCAAGAATAAGAACCACTTGGTTATCTCAATAGATGCAGAGAAAGTATTTGACAAGATCCAACACCTTTTATGATGAAGGTTTTGGAAACATTAGGAATCCATGGAACATTCCTCAATACAATAAAGTTTGTATATAACAAACTTACAGCCAAGATTATACTTAATGGTGAAAAACTAAAGCTATTCCCTCTTAAATCAGGAATAAGACAAGGATGTCTCTCCACTTCTCTTCTATTAAGTATTAGAATGCCTAGCTATTGCAATAAGACAAGATGCAAACATAAAGGTGCTCCAACTGGGGAAAGGAGAAGTAAAACTCTCCCTCTTTGCAGATGACATGATCTTGTATTGAAAGAATCCCATAGATTCCACTCCCAAATTACTCAAGCTTATTTAAAACCTTGTTGAAGTAGCAGGGTATAAAATTAACCCTCAAAAATCAATGGCTTGGGGCTGCGAAGATGGCTCAGTGGTAGAGCGCTTGCCTTTCATGCCTGAGGCCCTGGGTTCGATTCCTCAGCACCACATAAGCAAAAACAATAAAAGCCATAAATGGCGCTGTGGGTCAAGTGGTAGAGCACTAGCCTTAAGCTGAAGATCTGAGGGACAGCGCTCAGGCCCAGAGTTCAGTCCCCAGGACCGGATGAAAAAATAAATAAATAAATGACTTTTCTGTATGCCAACAATGAGAAAAGTGTAGCTGAAATTAGGAATGTACTCCATTTGTAATAGCCCCATAAAAAATAAAATGCCTAGCAATTAACTTAATCAAAGAAGTGAAGGACCTCTATGATGAAAACATTAAAACTTGAAAAAGGAAATCAAAACAGAACTTAGAAAGTTGCAAAAACTCCCATGCTCCTGGATTTGAAAGATCAACATCCTGAAAATGGCAATACTTTCCAAGACTATCTACAAATTTAAAGCCATTCCTTTCAAAATTCCACCCTCATTCTTCAAGGAAATAGAATAGACAATCCAAAAATTCATATGGAATAATAAAAGACCTCGAATAGCAAAAACGATCATCAACAGAAAAAACAGTGCTGGAGGAATATCAATTCCAAATTTCAAACTCTACTATAAAGCCATAGTAATCAAAATAGCTTGGTACTGGCACAAGAACAGACCACAGGACCAATGGAATAGAATTGAAAACCCAGAAATGAACCTACAGACCTATAGCCATCTAATCTTCGATAAGGGAGCTAAAAAATAGAATGGAAGAAAGACAGCCTCTTCAGTAAATGGTGCTGGTAAAATTGGTTAACACTTGTACAAAACCTAGATCCTTATATATCACTCTGCACCAGAATCATCTCCAAATAGACTCAAAGCAGACATTCTGAAAACCTTACAGGATGGATAACATGAAACCCTAGGTCTACATGGTGCAGGCCTACATATTCTTAATAGATACCCAGAAACACAACAAATCAAAGAAAGGTTGGACAAATGGGATTGCATGAAGTTGCAGAGCTTCTGCATTACAAAGGACATAGCTAGGAAGATCATTAGAAAGCCAACGAAATGGGAGAACTTCTTCACTAGCCATACAACAGACAAGGGTCTCATATCTAAAATATACCTGGAACTCAAAAAATTAAATCCCCCAACAACAAATCTTCAAAGAAACAACTGCCCAATAAATAAGTGGGCTAAAGACTTAAAGAGAAACTTCTCTGAAGAGGACAGAAGGATGGCCAATAGACACACGAAGGAATGTTCAACATCCCTAGCCATAAAAGAATTGCAAATCAAAACAACATTGAGATACCACCTCACCCCAGTTAGAATGGCAAAAACCAAGAACTCTAACAACAACAGATGCTGGAGGGGATGTGACCAGAAAGGAATCTTACTTCATTGTTGGTAGGAGTGTAAACTTGTTCAACCACTTTGGAACGCAGTATGGAGGCTCCTCAAAAGACTTCACATAGAGCTCCCCTATGACCCAGCAATCCCATTTTTGGGCATTTACCAAAATGTTTAAAAACAACACCACACTAAAGCTGCCAGCACAACTATGTCTATTGCAGCATTATTTACCATAGCTAACATATGGAACCAACCTAGATGCCCCTCAGTAGATGAATGCATCAAGAAAATGTGGTACATATACAAAATGGAATTCTATACCTCTATCAGAAAGAATGATATTGCCCCGTTTGTACGGAAATGGAAAGGCTTGGGAAAAAAATTATATTAAGTGAAGTAAGCCAAGCCCAAAGAAACATAGGTCCCATGGTTTTCCTTATTTGCACTATCTAGTATATGCATGAGTCAAGCAGAAAAGATCAGATAATGTGATGTTAGGAAAATGAACCCTTAGATATGTATTTAAATGTTTTTCTTTCATGCATTTTTTTCTAATGCATTCATAAGATTATTTCTTTGTTGCTTTGTATGTCTCTCCCCCACAGTATAACCCTTGCTTTCACTATATTGATGTCAGTATAATTTGTGGTGGAGATAGGGTAAAACAAGTCGTTTAAGGATACAAGTGGACCCGTTGCAACAATGAGAAGTATAAGTTGTCATGTCGAAAATGAACTTTACATCTTTGGTGGGGTGGAGAGGATTGGGGGGGCGAGAGGAGGATGCGAAAAGATGTCAAGGGTAAACAAAGGATGAGACTGCAATGCTTGATAAGAAATGTACTCATTATCTTGCCCATGTAATTGTAACCCCTCTGTACAGTATATTCACAAAAAATAAAAATTAAAAAATATAAAAATTTAAAAAATTCTAAACTGTTTTAGAATCTTGAATCGAGAAATCGTTTCAAAATTACATGGTTTTAAAAATCTTTCTGTTTGAATAACAGAATCGATTGGGGAATTTGTATGAGGGATCAGTGTCATTATACTTATATTTTTATTATGTTGAACAGCAATAATAAATGAAATGTAACATATTATTACCAGGAAATGTAACTATTTTGATGGGTCCATTTCCATTTACAAGTTTGGAAAAAGACTTTCCTAAGGTTTACTTTTCCATCCCACAACTTGGCCAAGTTAATTAATGGGCAATTTGTTATGTCCAAAGTATCCCTGAGAGACCTGCTTTGGGCTTGCATGCCCTTCAATCCCACATTTTGTTTGCTTGAATGTTCTGCAATTAGCACAATTATTCACTGGGTACCATAATCAAGATTCTTGACTCCCTGTCACATCAGATAAAAGCAGATTCCTTTCTATCTGGCTTGAATATTATCTGCCAGTTATTTCATTGCAAGAAAAAACAGTCCTATATCTTTTCTATTCTCCAGAGAGACAGAATTCCAAATGCCAAATTGGTGTCTTAATATTCCCAGATTCCTTTGTACATTTGTAAATATCTGCTGTCAGTAAATCATCATGGAAGACTCTTGATAGTACTTAGCAACCACTGGTAAGACTCTAGATATATATATATATATATATATATATATATATATATATATATATACATATATATATATATTCATATATATGTGTATATATATATTATGTATATAATTTACCAATTTTAAACTAGGCAACAACTTTTCATGTGACTCCATGAATAGTCAACTAATTTAACTTCACATTGAATATAATTAGCAGCTCAAATTATAGTTCTTTTAGGATGGAAGAATACCAATAGTCTAGATATTTGTGTTGAGATATCGTGTGAAAATATAGTGTCTAAAATAATACTTTCTTTTTTATTCAAATATTGTCTAAATCATTGATTTGCTTCTTTGTGATGAATTGTGTTAATGTGTGTATACTCAACCCTGTCTATGTTTGTGTCAATTTCTTTGTGAAATTCTATCTTCTGAATGTTTCTGAAGTATTTGGTTTGACATGGTGCAATCTTGTTTCAACTTATGACTTCTTGGTTGTGAAAACAACATTTTTCTTACATTACTTAGGGAAGCATGGATGTCCCCATTATTGTAATATGATTAACCCAAATGTACATATGTGCAGTATGGCACCTTGCAATAAAATAAATCATGTTTTACCCTGATTCCTGGCGACACTCCTCTCATTATCATTCATTTAGGATAACGACGAAGTTGTGTAACACAGGGTTCAGAAATATTGATGTTCCATTTCACTGAAGTTCTGAAGATACAATTTCAAAATGATTTTTAACAGGAGTAAGTCTTCAGGAACTTCTATAATTGTGCTGTTCAGTTGCTGCAATAGTCACATGAACAGGTGATATTAGTATATTTATGAAAATAAAACTAATTCTATATCTTTCTATATCTTTCCTCATTATCACTACATACTGTGATTCTTATTACTTTACAAACATTTACATGTTTCACACTTCTTGAATAGGAACAGCAATTCTCTGGTTGAACATAGGGGCAGTGTTATACATGATATATCTTCTATAATTATGTTGAAGATTTTGTAACATAGCACTTGAAAAATTTTGGAATGTTGATATAATTCTTGAATGAATTCATCTTAGTCTTTTCATCAAATAATATACATACCTTCACAGAGTGATGTGTAGGAGTTTAGGAAATGAGCAAAGAAATACAGAAGTCATGACAAAATCATGAATAAAGTACTTCCAAAGTTACTAAAGTTCTATTTTATTTCTTTATTACAATCTGACATGATTTTTGAATGTATGTTATTCCTTGTAGTACACTCATGTTTATCAATGTGATGTATTTCGAAGTTTTATAATATTTTGTGGAGGCTATTGTGTTCACCATGACACAAAGTTGAAAAGTTAAACCTAAATCATAGAACTAGTGTTACAGTGAAATAGTATGGCAAATGATAACGGGGGAGTCTATGTAACAACAACACTCACAAGACAATATGTTGGATATGATCTGTTAAACATTAGGGCTTAATGGGTAATGGGAAAGAGAGACAAAATTGAAGAAGGTGCAACAATTTCAATAAGGATTGTACTCACTATTTGTGTAACTATGTCCCCACTCTAGGTCCCTATAGCAGTAAAATTTAAATAACAATTGTAAGGTAAACCTAAATGATAGGACTAATGGAATGAATAAAGTTACATATCACATATTCAACTCATTTTAAAACAGATGATAATAACAATATCATTTAATAATTCTTCAAATTGCATTTTTGTAATTAGCTACTTTTTTGATATACATGATGTAAAGAGCAGAAAAGAATTTTAGGCTAATCAGACAAGTGCAATTTTTACAATTCTGGCATTTATAGCAATCTCAATGAGACAGTTATATCGAGATTACAATGTTTGTTTAGGACTTTTGCATAGAAAAGATAAAATATGGTGTTGTTAATAGTGAATAGTACACTTCCTTTTATATATTACTTTTTTAGTACCAAGTACATCATTACACAATTTGACATTCTACAGATATTTCAAATGGATATGTAGGCTCCACACAGAGGGATGCACACTGACAATGGTACACAAACTTCCAACACAATTTTTAGACATGAATACACTACTGCCAAAGTTTTGAGAGATTCATTTTATTACAGGTGATCACTGAATAAATTGATGAAAGAAGTATGGAGACTTTAGATTGCAGTAATTATTCATATTGACGATGGAGCTACAAGCTGTGAGAGAACAAATGCCGAATATTTTACTAATGTGATTTATCAAAATCATTATTGAAGTTAGCAGTAAGATAACTATAATATGTGGTGAAATTCATTAATTTTAGAAAAATATTCCACAGCCTGTTATAACTGTGGACAAGTTACACTTGCACCCACACACACCACCCAAAACATGTTATAAAAAAGAAAATTCCTGAGAAGTTCGCTTAGGAAATATGAAACTCAATTTTAACTTTAATTCTCTTTAATATACTTCCTTCCATTATCTTGTATCATAAATGAATTACTGCTTATATTAGAGTTGATAAACTATACCTTCTTTTAGATGGACATTTCACTATAACAAAAGTGTTGTGTTGTTATCTTTATGTTGTTGTTTTTTTTCTTTCTGGCTTATGGTGCTTTCGTTGCAAAACTACAATGAAAGCTTCTTATTTTCTGACATTTGTTATCTTATTTTAAATCAGAATGTATTTGATAAAAGCTTTTCAGGTGATTAAGTCATTCTGAAGTTAATATCATATTTGACATCAGTTTAATTATGTTTCACTTTTCTGTATAAATCAATAAAATTCCATCCTTGAGACAGAAAAAAGATGATAATCCTTTAACTCAGTTTGTTTGTTAGCATTTAGCAAGAAATACAGATTAATGTCCCACATTTTATTGTCTGTGCCAACTTTACATCCTACTCATATTTTCTGAATCCTTCACAGAACATTATTTTCTTTTGAGAACTTAAAAATAGCAAAAATCTCACAATGTAATTGTAGTCATAGGTGATAAATCTACCTCTACCTCAAACAGAGTAATAAGGCATTTGGATGCCATAATCAGTTCGTTTTTATTTTCTGTTGATACAATTTAGCCTATTGTAAGTATTTTCTTCAAAATACGCTAAACAGAGAAATTACATTTAAGTCAGTAGTGAGTATATTTCTTGTTGAGCATTGTTACCCCCTCATGTGCAGTTTTTCTACTATCCTTTCCCTCCTTCAACTTCACGATTCTTCCTCCAATGTTGATTTCCAACACAGTGTCTTCTGAATATCTTGACTCCAATGCATCATCCTGTGTTATTAATTCAGAAATGTGTTACTCTCCTGCCCCTCCCCAAATTGCAGAAATTGGTATACAAAATGGTACCAAATCAAATACAGTGACAACAGGAATAAAGCATAGAAAGAAAAACATAAAAGAGAAATAAAAATATCATATGCCATATTAAACTCAAGAACAACAAATGGAAAACTCTTATCTTGAGTTTTGTTAAATGCACCAACACTTTTTAAAAAGTTTTTTAAAAGTACATTTAGTGTACAGATTGGGTTCAGTTACATGCGTAAGGTAATGAGTACGTTTCAATGGGGCATTGTTACCTCTTCCTTTGTTTTTCCCATACCACCTTTTACTTCTCCCCAAATTCCCCCCCTCTCAAGTTGTAAATTTTTTCTACAAGTGTTTTGTACATCTCCTTTTTACAATGTGTGATCCTTTATCCTTGTTCCAGCAATGGTTTTTCCCTTATCCTTCCCCAATTAGAAAAAATGTATATAAAAGATACAGTGAAAAGACTCCACATAATGAACCAGCAGTCCCACATTTGCCATTTAACCAATCAATCCAAAAAAAAAACGCTATACTAAAGCTACAAGCACAACTATGTTTATTGCAGGATTATTTATCATACCTAAGATATGGAACTAACCCAGATGCCCCACAGTAGTTGAATAGAATAAGAAATTGTGATACATGTATAGCTATATATATAGATATACATACATACACAATGGAATTCTATTCCACCATCTGAAAGAATGACATTGCCCCACTTGTTAGGAAATGGAAAGCCTTGGAAAAATTACATTCAGCATCACATCACCTTATGTTGTAATGTGTTATCTCTATATCTACCTATTCCAATCCATATATTTTGAGCTTTTATGCTCATCTGATATAATTACCATAAATATATGCTAATTATATCAAATAAATGATGAGTTTTGTATTCATAAATCTGAACACAAAGATACAAACAGGATTTTAAAACATACTATAAATGTAGAAGAAGAGATTGAAGTTTTCTTGAGTAATACATTCCGTCTATAATGCTAACTCAGTGATATAAAATGATTACCTGCTCCATTAAAACTATCATATAATTTGGTTGAAAAATGAAAAATCACAGGTTTTGACATATTATCATATGTTTTGATATCATTTATCTCCTTTCCATTCGAGATGATAAAAATTGAAGATCTGAATATTTGTTCAAAACCAGTTAACTAAAGGGACACAAACATTGATTGATTGATTGATTATATTATGAAATACTGAATTCGACAGTGTAATAACTGGCATGAATTCAAATCTAACACTGTACATTAACGGTTCAAATTTTCATTTCAACTAAACTTAGTTATGCTTAGTTTCAGGTGATAATCAACAGGGCCAATAATTGAATATTTTCTCTATCATAGTAATAAAAGCATGAAGAAAAGATGGAAATTGCTTATTTAATATTAACAGAATATGCCAGCAAACAAAAGTCATGAACTATGAAGAAGAAAGAGAGTCACAGAAGGCTCTGATTCTTTCTATGCCTTTCAGAGAGCTACAGGAAAAACTGAATATCCAATATAATTTTCTTTCAGATCAATGCAATGTTATTTTTTCAAAAAAGTTTCGTCATGAGAATTTTAGAAAAATTCTTTTGTTCAATATTTTATTACTTGATTCAAAGAAAAATAACAATCTTCTTGTGTACAATTAAGATCCATTCTATTAGCTGTGCATTGTGAAATTACTGATGTTTAATAAGCTACTCAAGATCATATCAATTTTAACAATTTTACACATGTGTTCAATCACTAATATTTCTATTCCACATAAAGTCTTTCATTGTTCATACAAACCTATGTTATGCTTGTCTTTCTTTCTGGAAGTATAATTTATTTTCAGACATTAGTACACATGAATAAATTATACACTGAAAACATACCTGATGCTAACAGGACTGCTGCTTCTTGAAGCAGTTTTTCTGAAGATCTCCCTTTTGAAAGAAAGTTGGAACAGTTCAGTTAGGGTATAGGGTAGGTTCAGTTAGGGATGTGAATTCAGAAGATAAGCAGCAGAGATGGTTGTTTTGAAGCAGGTTTTTCTGTTGAAGTGCATAATTAGACTGCAGTATTTTACCTATTGAATAATATCAAATATTCGGTACAATATTTGAAGGAAACTTTGAACATTAATAAAATTTTGAAATTTATTCAATACTAGTACGTGAAATTCTGGAAAAGATTCCTCTCCTCTTCCTGTGCCTCCTCTCCCCTACTCTTCCTTCCCCTTTTCTTCCTCCTCTTCTCCTATTCCTCTGCCTCTTCCTCCCCCTTTCCTCTTTTTTCCTCCTTCTTCCTATCCTTGCCTTTTCCCTTTTTCCCTTCCTCATTTTCTTTTTTCCTTCCCTCCTTCCTCTCTACATTCCTACCTCCTGCTGTCTTCCTCTAACCTTCCTCCCTTCCTTCATTTCTTCATTCCTTCCTTTCTTTCTTTCTTGTCTTTCGTTCCTTCCTTGCTTCCTTTTGCCTTTTCTTGCTTTTTATACTTCCTCTTTTCTTCCTATTCTTATTCATATCTATTTCCTAGCATCGGTGCACACATCATTTCCTTGTTTTATTTTCCCTACCCCTCCCTGCCTCATGCCAGCATGAACATTTTAACTTGAACTCATTGCCTGGGACTTGAATATGGAGTGGGGATTGGAACTAATGGTTTAGGTCTTTAACTTAAAAATTTATAGTTCCACTATGTATAGTAAGACAAAAGTGTGATGTTGTCTTCTGGTTTCAGGCCGGCAGTAAACATTTCCATTTTTGTATAGGGAAGTAGATCTGACTTTCTTCATACAAGTGTGGACAGCATCCTCCTACACACATTACACATTCCCTGTCTTCTAGCCTAGCCCTTCCACTTTCAGATAAATAGAAATACTAATATATAAAGGGAAACAAACAAAGAAACAAAACGCAAGAAACAATAACCCGGGTGGAATTTCTCCTCTTGGAGAAAAAGTAGCTTATTGGTTCAAAACTCTTTTTCCCACTGTGGAAGAACCACAGACATACAGTCAAGTCTGGAGTGGTTGAGTACCAGCCCTGAGCACAGAAAAGCTCAGGAATATTGTCCAGACTCCAAATTGAAGGCTCAGGACCCAATTCAAGACCTGGTCTCCAAATTCAAGTTCCATAACTGTGTTCAAGCCAGCTGATTGCTGGTGCCTGAAAACTGCAATCCTTGCTACTTAGGTGGCTGATACTGTTGAGTGCTTGGTCAAATTCACCAAAGGAAGTAAAGTATTTTAGAACCTTCTCACCAGAACAGCAGAAGCATCACAGTGATTCAAACTAGTAGAGTGCTGGCTGTGAACAAATAGACCACAGAGATATAGGAAGGGCCATGAGTTCAAGCATGATGACCTATCCAAAAGATTTTCTGGTATTCATCTGAAGATGATAATTGCAAAAACTGCAATAATAAAAAAAATGACATTAACTGCTAACAGATATTACACATCAGTAAATATTTGACAAATTGTGGTTCCAACAATTTGAGATAGGATTGTGAATTGATTCCTTCTGTTGTATGTTATCAAGGGAAGGTCTAAAAAATATGGGTAACGCATTCTAGGCCTGGAAGTATATAAAAAGTAACTGCCACGACATTATTGTTTGGCTTACTATATTATAAAAATTCAGTCTTCTGTAATTCAGACTTCGCATGTTTGCTGTATTTAAATATGCTTATTCCTTTGTAGCTTTGACAAAATCCCAGAGTGGTTAGTGTTGTTTCAGAACACAGTTTTGCATCTGATATCATTTTCATCATATATTCTAAGACACAGGTTTTACATACTTTCTTTTATACATTGCACGATGTAAAATATTTCCTAAGTAGAGCTTACTTTAATAAGATATTTATATTTGCAAGCAATTACATCATTTCTTTCTAGATAAACGCCATTGATGATAAAAGTATACTGCCTCCATTAAACCCATTTCAGTGGCTGAATAGAATCCAGTTATTAACTTTTTGCTGGGAATATTTTTAGCACAGAGATAAATACTTCTCTAGATAAAACAGACAATTGAAACAAAAATGTTTTAATATATCTTCTATATATGTATAAACAGGAGTAATATACTTCTAGTTAGGTTGATGCAAAGAAGACACTAGCAGCACACTAAATTCCAGTGAATTCTATGATGAAAATCCTACCACTCAGAAATGGAATCTTCCATTTGGTCTTTGGGCCAGATGGGAGCATTTCATTTGACAAAGCTCATGTGGTGATGAAGGACCAGAACTCCTGAACGTGAAATGATTATGTTATTGTTACATTGGGACATTAAAAATGGTCCCAAACAGAGGAGATATTGGAAGTGACCATTGAAAATGAAAAGTTTATTTGATGGAAGGGCTTCTTGTTGTCTTTGATGAGTCTACTTAACTTTAGCAAATATCTTAATGTGCACACATTACTTTTCACTCTTCCCGAATGAACCCTTTTGTTCTTCCTTTTATTTTTATATCTAAACACTACTCATATCCAGAGCTTTCCCAAATATCAGCAGTTGTCTTGGACAAGTTCTTTGTCATGTTGAGTTTTCTAGATTTAATTGAAGTGCCAGAACACTATACTCTGAATCATTGTTTCAATCATGGAATGACAGCAAAAAATAATAAATTTCTATTCCAGTATTCCATCAACTCTCCAAATTTACATTGTAATCTTTGCTAGGAAGCTCTTTCACCATATTTCCTATCACTGATTAATAGAAAGCAGGTAAGTATTAAACAATACTTTGGAAAATTGACATAACTCGGTCAGATGAACTTTCCTATGGCAATATATTTTCAGTGGCTTCCAGAGAATTTTCAGGGACAATTTTGAACTGTGATCCACAATATATAAAAGTTCTATAAAATTTCAAAACAAAATGTATGTGGAAATAAATTTTATTTAAAAAGTTAGTTGTAAATTTCATCTGTAAATTCATGTAAATTCGTCTGCTTCTCCTTCATATACACAATTAACAGCAAGGGATTAATTCCAGAAATAGTAATGACTTTTAAGGAGTCTTTTGAGGAAATGCTGGGAAATCTTCATATCCAAAATAGGACTTCAAATAAATTAATAGTTGTTATACTCATGTACTATATCCTCAGATAACATTGCAGTTTTCTTCATGTCAACATAGGATATTTCCAAGTTATAAACTTAGGCAACACCATTAATGATTCTATGATAACTCAAAGCTTTAAACCTCATACTGAGTATGATTTTCTATTTAAATTATTACTCTTCTGGGAGGGAAGAATAACAATAGTCTAGAGATTTGTGTTGAGAGAACGTTTGAAAACATAGAGGTCAAATCAATTCGGTATTCTGTCCAAATACCATTTAAGTCAATATTTTGCTTCTTCATATGAACTTTGTAAATGTGAGTATGCTTAAGACTTTTTATGTTCATGCCAATATATTCGTGTAAGTCCCTTAGGCATGTGTCTGAAATATTTGTTTTGACATGGTGCAATCTTGTTTCAACTTATACCTCCTCATTTGCAAAAACAAAATTTTTTTAGGGAATCATCGATGGTCCCATTATTTTAATGGTCTTAACCCAAACATAGGTAAATGCATATGGCATCTTGCAATAATGTTTAAAATAAATTATTTTTTACCCGACTGCTGCCTACGCTATTGCCTTCTTATCACCTAATTTGGATAACCACTAAGTGCTCCCCATCTTCCCGTTTTGCCAATATGGATGTTGCTATTCACTGGAGTTCTCAAGATACAGATATGATAAAACCATTTTTAACAAGAGTCAGTCTTATATGAATGATCTGTAGAATTGCACTATTCACACAGGCATGTGATAGTCATATATTATGAAAATATATCTAATTATTTGACATCGTTCTGAAACTTTCCCTAATAACACTACATACTGTGATTATAATTACTTTCCAAATATTTGCATTTTTTACAATTGCTGATGGAATCAAACTATTCTTGGATTGAACATATGGGCAACATTAAGTATGACACTTCTTTTGTAACACTACTGAAGATTGTTTAATACATTACTTTAGTATTTTGCATATGTGGCTATAATTCTTGAATTAATTCATATTAGTCTTCTCATCAACACAATACATATCACATCACACTGTAATATGCAAGAATTTAGGAAAGGAGGAATGGAAACAGAGCCTTTAATGAATTCATATAAAATCATGAATTAATTACTTCCAAAGTTAGTAAATTTTATTGTATTTTTATTTCACACCCTGTCATAATTTTTGAATGTTTTTGAATATATAATTTAGAGTTTTGAATATATATAATTCTAGGGTACAGAGTTTATGAATCAGATATATTCTCAAAAGTGTTATAAAAAATTTGTAGAGACGGTGCATTCGCCATAATATTAAATTAGAAAAATATAGTGAAACAGTGACTCCTGTAATACCTGAGAAGGGGATTATAGATGGGAAAGAGAGAGACACATGAAGAAGGAGGCAACATATTTACCAAAAATTACACACATTATCTTTCTTATATAATTATATATGCCCTCTCTATCTCACCATGACAATAATATTAAAATACAAAAGTATAGGTAGACCTAAACCATAGAAATGGTGGAATGTCTAGTCATAAAAGAAATGCAAATCAAAACAACATTGAGATATCACCTCACCCCAGTTAGAACGGCAAAAATCAAGAACTCTAACAACAACAGATGCTGGAGGGGATGTGGACAGAAAGGAACCTTACTTCATTGTTGGTGGGAATGTAAACTTGTTCAACCACTTTGGAAAGCAGTATGGAGGTTCCTCAAAAGACTTCACATAGAACTCCCCTATGACCCAGCAATCCCACTTTTGGGCATTTACCCCAATGTTTACAAACAAGACCACACTAAAGCTACCAGCACAACTATGTTTATTGCAGCATTATTTACCATAGCTAAGATATGGAACCAACCCAGATGCCCCTCAGTAGATGAATGGATCAAAAAAATGTGGTATATATACACAATGGAATTCTATGCCTCCATCAGAAAGAATGACATTGCCCCATTTGTTAGGAAATGGAAAAACTTGGAAAAAATTATATTAAGTGAAGTAAGCCAGGCCCAAAGAAACGTAGGTCCCATGGTTTCCCTTATTTGTAATATCTAGTATATGTATGAGTCAAGCGGAAAAGGTCAGATAATGTGATGTCAGGAAAATGAACCCTTAGATGTGTATTTTAATGTTTTTTTCTTTCATGCATGTGTTTCTAACACATTTATAAGATTATCTCTTTGTTGCTTTGTATGTCCCTCCCCCACAGTATAACCCCTGCATTCACTATATTTGATGTCAGTATAACTTGTGGAGGAGATGGGGAAAAACCAGTTGTTTAAGGATACAGGTGGACCTGTTGCAACAATGAGAAGTACAAGTTGTCATGTCCAAAACGAGCTTTACAACGTTAGTGCGGGGGGGGGGCGGGGGGGGGAAGGGGGGGAAAGGGGGGAAGGAGAAGGATTGGGATTGGGGGGGAGGGGGGAGGCTGGGAAGGGATGTGAAGGGTAAACAAAGGAGGAGGCTGCAATGCTTGGTAAGAAATGTACCCATTATCCTGCCCATGTAACTGTAACTCCTCTGTACAGTATGTTCACAAATAAAATTAAATTAAATTAAAAAAAAAAAGAAATGGTGGAATGACTAGTGTTCCATTTTACATATTCAATTCATTTTGAAATGGATGAGCATTGCAATATCTATTAATATTTCTTTGAATACTAATTTTGCAATTAGCAACTTCTTTGATATACAAGACATATAAGAACAAAAGAATTTTAGTCTGATTAGCCAAGTGCTATGTTTAAAATTCTGATATCTCTATCAATACTATGAATATTCTTGTTAGGTATTTCCAGATTGCAGAACATATGTTAAGATATTTTGCACAGAAAATAAGTAGTACTATTTTTTTCATATTTCTTTGCAAAAACCAATACAGTCCAAAAGATGCACATGATTTTGGAGCATTTCTAATTTCCACAACTGAGTTTTAATAAATAGATGATTACTAAAATCAGAAGTTTTTTTTTTCAACTGTTAAATCTGAACAATTCTTTGAAAGAGCATCCTTCTCATTTTCAGGGAACCAGGCAATGTTACTTGCTAATTTCTTCAAAGCAAAAACCAAGTTTCTTTTGTTTTTCTCACAATAAATTAATTCATTGCCCATAGGAATTTTAATGTAAGAGTAATAAAATTAGCGCAACATATGTATGCTGTGCTGTATGGTAAAAATCATCACAGTGTTGTCACTATATTAGCTTTTACCAGTGATTAGTATGTTTCAATTTACATATTACTTTTTAATACCAAATGAATCATTACAATATTTGACATTCTCTACAATTTTCATATAGATATTTATGCTCTACACACAAGAAAACACAAAATTGAAGGAGCACTTTCATGAAAATTTTTAGACATGTATACATTACTGTCCAAAATTGTGATAGAATCATTGGCTAAGTGGTCATTGAATAAATTGTCAGAAGTTGTATGAAGAGTTTACTTTCTAGTAGTTACTCGTCTTAAAGGACCTACATAAAAAGGGAACATGTGCTGAAAAATTTAGGAAAGTGATTGTTAAAAAGTCTATTGGAACTAGCAATACAAAAAAATTATACTTGTCAGGAAAATGAACCCTTAGATGTGTATTTTAATGTTTTTTTCTTTCATGCATGTGTTTCTAACACATTTATAAGATTATCTCTTTGTTGCTTTGTATGTCCCTCCCCCATAGTATAACCCTTGCTTTCACTATATTTGATGTCAGTATAACTTGTGGAGGAGATGGGGAAAAACCAGTTGTTTAAGGATACAGGTGGACCTGTTGCAACAATGAGAAGTACAAGTTGTCATGTCCAAAACGAACTTTACAATGTTGGTGGGGGGGGGGGCTGGGGGGAGGGAGGAAGGAGAAGGATTGGGATTAGGGGGGGAGGGGGGAGGCTGGGAAGGGATGTGAAGGATAAACAAAGGAGGAGGCTGCAATGCTTGGTAAGAAATGTACACATTATCCTGCCCATGTAACTGTAACTCCTCTGTACAGTATGTTCACAAATAAAATAAAATTAAATTAAAAAAAAAAAAATTATACTACGTTGTGACATAGTGAAATTCATCAATTTTATAAGATATTGCACAGCATGTTTCAGCTGTCCGTGGTTTTGTTGTGGTGTTTCTGTGGTCTGATATTTGAGCGGCTCACACTTATTCGGCAAGTACTGTCCCTTACAAGGTATATGCTCTGTCATGTCATCAGCCTATTTTTCACTGGTTATTTTTGAGATAGCTGTCACTCTATGCTTTCCCATTCTTTTGTTTGGTTTGGTAACTATTTTATTCTTTAAAAAAATGATGTACAGAGGAGTTAGAGTTACATATTCAAGGTAATGAATACATTTCTTATAGAACAATGTTGAGTCCTCCTTTGTTTACCCCATACCATCCCTTCCCTCATACGTCCACAACTACACCTCCCCCCCCACCCCACTCCCCGCCCTCTGTCTTCACCACAGTATTTTCTATATCTCATTGTTTCCATATACCAAACTGTCCTTATTTGAATATTTTTATCCCTTTCCCTTCCCCAAATTAGAGAAGTGTATACAAGTTGCAGGGCACCGGCATCAAATACAGTGAAAATAGGGGTTATACCATGAGGAAGGAACAAACAAAGCCACAAACAATTTGCATAGTATATTAATACGTTAGAAACAATAGCAAGAAAGAAAAACATACGTGTGTACCTATTTGGGATTCATTTAGCTTGACATCATCTTATATGGGAATAGCTCTTGGCGTTTTATGTTTGTCTAACATAACTACTAGTTATTGCAAATAAGGGAAACCATGGGACTTATGATTTTGGGGACTGGCTTACTTCACTTACTATAATTGTTTCCAAGTCTTTCCATTTCCTATCAAATGGGACAATGTAATTGATTCTGATGATGGCATACAATTCCATTGTGTATATGTACCACATTTTCTTGATGCATTCATCTAATGAGGGGCATCTGGGTTAGTTCCATATCTGATCTATGGTAAATAATACTGCAATAAACATAGTTGTGCTGGTAGCTTTAGTGTGATCTTGTTTGTAAACTTTTGGGTAAATGCCCAAAAGTGGGATTGCTGGGTCATAGGAGAGCTCTATGTGAACTCTTTTGAAGAACCTTCATACTGCTTTCCAAAGTGGTTGAACAAGTTTACACTCCTACCAACAATGAAGTAAGATTCCCCTCTGTCCACATCCCCTCCAGCATCTGTTGTTGTTACAGTTCTTGATTTTTGTCATTCTAACTGTGCTGAGGTGGTATCTCAATGTTTTTTTGATTTTCATTTCTTTTATGGCTAAGGAGGTTGAGCATTTCTCCATATGTGTATTGGCCATCCTTCTTTCTTCTTCAGAGAATTTTCTCTTTAAGTCTTTAGCCTACTTATTTATTGGGCAGTTGTTTCTTTGAGGATTTGTTGTTGGGGGATTTAATTTTTTTTGAGTTTTAATTTTTGAGTTCCAAGTATATTTTAGATATGAGACCCTTGTCCGTTGTATGGCTAGTGAAGATCTTCTCCCAATTCATGGGCTTTCTATTGATCTTGCTAGCTATGTCCTTTGTCATGCAGAAGCTCTGCAACTTCATGCAATCCCATTTGTCCAAACTTTCTTTGATTTGTTGTGTTTCTGGGTATCTATTAAGAAAATTTTGGCCTGCGCCAAGGAGACCTAGGGTTTCTCCTATTCCATCCTGTAATGTTTTCAGAGTGTCTGCTTTGACTTTGAGGTCTTTGATCCATTTGGAGTTGATTCTGCTGCAGGGTGATATATAAGGATTTAGGTTAAGTTTTCTACAAGTAGTTCACCAATTTTGCCACACTATTTACTGAAGAGGCTGTCTTTCTTCCATTCTATTTTTTTTAGCTCCCTTATCGAAGATTAGATGGCTATAGGTCTGAAGGTTCATTTCTGGGTTTTCAATTCTATTCCATTGGTCCTATGGCTTTATAATAGAGTTTGAAATTTGGTATTGATATTCCACCAGCAATGTTCTTTCCGTTGAGGAGCGTTTTTGCTATTTGGGGTCTTTTATTGTTCCATATGAATTTTTGGATTGCCTTTTCTATTTCCTTGAAGAATGACGTTGCAATTTTGATAGGTATCACATTGAATTTGTAGTAGCCTTGAGAAGTATTGCCATTTTCATGATGTTAATCTTTCCAATCCAGGAGCATGGGAGGTTTTACCATTATCTAAGTTCAGTTTTAATATCCTTTTTCAAGTTTTTAAAGTTTTCATCATAGAGGTCCTTCACTTCTTTGGTTAATTTAATTCATAGGTATTTCATTTTTTGTGGGGCTATTACAAATAGAGTTGCTTTCCTAATTTCAGCCACACTTTTCTCATTGTTGGCATACAGAAAAGCCAATGTCTTTTGAGGTTTAATTTTACACTCTGCTACTTTGCCAAAATTTCGAATCAGCTCAAGAATTTGGCAGTGTAGTCCGAGATTTTTTAAATACAATATCATGTCATCTGCAAAGAGGGAGAATTTTACTTCATCTGTCGATTTGGATCCCGTTATGTTTGCATTCTGTCTTATTGCTGTTGGTATTCTTTTAGGTATTATAATAAAAATTGAAAAGAAATGGAGACAGTGAACATCTTTGTCTCATTCCTGAGTTTAGAGGAAATGGCTTTAACTGTTAACCATTAACTATAAATCTGGCTGTAGGTTTGTCATATATAGCCTTTATTATTTTGACGAAAGTTCCATCGATTCCTAATTTTCTAGAGACTTCATCATAAAGGGATCGTAGACCTTGTCAAATGCTTTTTCTGCTTCTATTGAGATGATCATGTGGTTGTTCTTCTTGGACTTGCTGATGTGATGAATTATATTGACTGATTTGTATATATTGATCCAGGTTTGCATTCCTGAAATGAATCCAGTTTGATCATGGTGTATGATTTTTTTGATGAGTTGCTGATGTCTTTGGCCAAAATTTGGTTGACAAGGTGTGCATCGATGTTCATCAAAAAATGGGTCTAAGGCTGGGTGATGGTGGCTCACACCTGTAATCCTAGCTAATCGGGAGGCTGAGATCTGAGAACACTGTTCAAAGCCAGCATTGGCAGGAAAGTCCGTGAAACTCTTGTCAGAAATAAAATCACAGAAAACCAGAAATGCAGCTGTAGCTCAATTGGTAGAGTGCTGGCCTTGAGATGAAGAGCTGAGGGAGAACGCTCAAGCCCAGAGTTTAAGCCCCAGCACTGCCATAAAAAAATGAGTCTATAGTCCTCTTTCTTTGATGAGTCCCTGCCTGGTTTGGGGATGAGGGTTACCATGGCTTCATAGAAAGAGTTCGGTAGTGAACTTTCAATTTTATTGAAGACTTGGAGGAATATTGGTGTGAGTTCTGCTTTGAAGGTCTTGTAGAATTCTGCTGTAAATCCATCTGGTCCTGGAGTTTTCATAGGTGGGAGGTCTCTTATTGCAGTTTCAATTAAGATGCTTGAGCTTGGTCGCTTGGTCTGTTCAGTTGGCTTAATTCATCTTGGTTTACTTTTGACATGTTGATACTTGCTAGGATATAACTATTTCTTCCAGATTCTCAAAGTTATTAGCATAAATATTTGAGAAGTAGTCCCTTATATGTTATGAATCTTGGTTGTTTTTGGTGATGTTTCCATGTTAATCTCCAAGTTTGTTTAATTTGGTGTGTTCTCTTTTTTTCTTGATAAGATTTGTAAAGGGTCTGTCAATTTTGTTTGAAGAACCAACTCTGTTTTGTTGATTCTTTCTATTGATTTTTTTTAAGATTTTAATTCATTCAGTTCTGATCTAATTTTTATTCAACACTTGCCAGAAAATCAAGAACTCTAACTAGAACAGATGCTGGAGGGATGTGGACAGAGGGGAACCTTACTTCATTGTTGGTGGGAGTGTAAACTTGTTCAACCACTTTGGAAAGCAGTATGAAGGTTCCTCAAAAGAGTTCACATAGAGCTCCCCTATGACCCAGCAATCCCACTTTTGGGCATTTACCCAAATGTTTACAACAAGACCACACTAAAGCTACCAGCACAACTATTGCAGCATTATTTACCATAGCTAAGATATGGAACAAACCCAGATGCCTCTCAATAGATGAATGGATCAAGAAAATGTGGTACATATACACAATGGAATTCTATGCCTCCATCAGAAAGAATGACATTGTCCCATTTGTTAGGAAATGGAAGATTTGGGAAAAAATGTATTAAGTGAAGTAAGCCAGGCCCAATGATACACAGATCTCATGGTTTCCCTTATTTGCAATATCTAGTATATGTATGAGTCAAGCAGAAAAGGTCAGATAATGTGATGTTAGGAAAATGAACCCTTAAATATGTATTTAAATGTTTTTTTTCATGCATTTGTTTCTAACGCATTTATAAGATTATTTCTTTGTTGCTTTGTATATTCCTCCCCCACAGTATAACCCGTGATTTCACTATATTGATGTCGGTATAATTTGTGGAGGAGATGGGTAAAAACATGTCGTTTAAGGATACAGGTGGACCCGTTGCAACAATGAGAAGTATAAGTTGTCATGTCAAAAACGAACTTTACAACTTTGGTGCGGGTGGTGTGGAGAGGTCGGTGGGGGGGGGCGAGGGGAGGCTGGGTAGGGATGTGAATGGCAAACAAAGGAGGAGGCTGCAATGCTTGATAAGAAATGTACTCATTATCCTGCCCGTGTAATTAAACTCCTCTGTACAGTATGTTCATAAAAAATAAAAATTAAAATTAAAAAAAAGAAAACATGTTTGCCAGTAGTGTTTGTACAGCTTTTGGGGAACTTTCCTTTGGATTATTTATGAATTATTTGGTCTCAAGTTTATCATGAGTGGGTGTTGAGATACCTGGATTTGCCATTTTTCTTGTTTCTCCCACTTGTCCTGCCTATTTGATATGATAGTAACACTGATTTCACGATAGAACACTAATTTGAGGCAAGCACCAACCAGAATCCTGTCGTTTTACAGATTGATTGATGTACTCAAAATGGCTGCAGATACAATCTTTTTCAACAATACAACCTAATTCAACATGAAACAATTAATAGGCTAAGAAAATCAAAGAGGGATTCAGGAGAGCATTTATTAATAGGTTTACGGAGACTTGTGGGGAATAATAGGATTAGAGGAATGTGTGCAGACAAAAAGGATTGAATTATCGAAGCCCGAATTTCAGAGAAGAAATGGATATAATAGAATGAGAGGAGGAGAGAGATAAAGAAACAAAAAAACATGTAAAAAGAGAAACGTGAATTTAAAAATGAAACACAAAAATTATGTAAGTATAAAGAAATAATACTTATAGAATAAAAGCATAGAATGAGAGGACAGAGATGAAAAGGAAAACACATGAAAAAAATGAAGAATAAAAAATTTCAAAATAGGATACTTAAAAATTATATAAGTATGAAGAAATTCTACCACTATTCAAGGAGCTAAAGTAAGAGGTTGCAAATTGATTAATTAATTTCTGAATTAAGTATGGACAATGAAATATGAGGTCTTGACCATGGGAAACTGGAATTGATGACCTGTGCCTGTCATCCCAGGAAGCATATAACATATGAAATTGTGGCCTGATAGGAAGCAGAATCCTCTCAAGAATGAATAGGTTACTGGGCCATCATAGTACAGAGAGTTCAGCCAAAGAGGAAAAATTCAGGCAGCTTGGGTAAGAAGATCTGAGCACTTGCCAGTGTACATCTTGGCAACAGCAGAGGCAGTGGCCTTGGATATCATATCAATAGCGAGAGCCCGGACAATGACACCAGAACTGGCGTGCAAGCAGATTCTACTCTCAGGAAGAACTGAAAAGGAGTAGATATCTTAATCCTATTTATGGAAGAACGTGGGTGGCTTTGAAACCAAGAGACAGGAGTGACAAATCCCAAGACATCTTCACCACTATTCAAGGAACAGCTATGGGAAGGTAGCTCAACTCCCACTCAAATCAAAGAAAGTTTGGAGAAATGGGAATGCATGAAGCTGCAGAGCTTCTGCACGATCTATAGAAAGCCCAGGGATTGGGAGAAGATCTTCAATAGCCATACAACCAAAAATGGTGTCATATCTAGAACACTCTTGGAACTCAAATAAGTAAATCCCCCAACAACAAATCCTCAGAGAAAAGACTGCCAGATAAGCAAGTGTGCTAAACACTTAAAGAGGAATATTACTGAAAAGGAAATAAGAATGGCTAATAGACACAGAAAGAAATGCGTGACCTCTCTAGCCATAAAACAAATGTCAATCAAAACATTGAGATTCCACCTCTACCCCGTTAGGATGGATTTAATCAGGAAATCCAATATCAACACATACTGGAGCGGATGTGGCGCAAATAGTTGTTGGTGGTTTAAACTTGTTTAAACACTTTAAAACCAGTATGGAGTCTCCACATAGAGTTCTCTTATGACCCAGTAATCCCACGTTTGGGCATTTACCCAAACAATCACAAATAAGGCCATATTGAGGCTATCAGCACAGTAAGCCAGGCCCAAAGAAACATAGGTCCCATGGCTTACTTTATTTGCAATATCTAGCAGAAAAGGTCAGATAAGGTGATGTTAGGGAAATGAACCCTAAGATATGTATTCAAATGTTTTTTTCTTTCATGCGATTGTTTCTAACAGTTATATGATTATTTCTTTGTTGCTTCGTATGTCCCTTCCCCATAGTATAACCCCTGCTTTCACTGTATTTGATGTCGGTAATATTTGTGAAGGGGAGAGGAAAAACAAATCGTTTAAATAGGGATACAGGTGGACCCATTGCAACAATGAGATGTACAAGTCGTTATGTTGAAAACGAACTTTACAACTTTTGGGGCGGGGGGGATGGGAAGGGATGGGAAGGGGAAAGAATGGAGGAGGCTACAATGATTGATAAGAAAATTACTCTTTATCTTGCACATGTAATTGTAACTCCTCTGTACAGTATTTTCACAATAAAAAATTAAAAAAAGAATATTCAAAAAAAGAAATATAAACATCTTAAGAAAGGTGTCTTTATTTAGGAAATATTTTACACCGTGTGACTTAAAAAATATGTAAAACCTGTGTGCCACAATATACGATATCGAGGTATATGATATCATACCTGATCATGTAAAACTCTCTCAGAAATTTAAGTCATTCTGAAGGGAGTGGCTCCATGATAATTCAAATACCAAATATCATTGGCTGTGTAAATTATAATTCTGCCGGTCTTGCGAATATTGATGTCCCCTTTCAGAAGTTATTGTTCAGAACCTCCCCAGCTTGCCATGTTGAATTGCAATATTCATATGGACAGACCACATTCATATATTCAAGAAAATATAGCTAATTGTATATCAGTGTATATCTTCCCTATTATCACTTAGTATTTTGACTGTGACTAAAAACATTTGCATTTTAACACATCGTAAAGGAAAAAAGTGATTCTCTGATTAAACAGACAGGCAGCGATATGAACGACATAACTCTTGTAAGTATATTGAAGATTTTTGTATTATATCATTCAAAATCTTGCTTAAATTGTATAATTCTTAAGTCAATTCATGTTACTCTTCTCATCAAAAGAATCTATATTGCTTCACTCTTTGATGTTCAAGAGTTTAAGAAATAGTTCCAGGAGGAGACTAGGAATTAAAATCGTAAATAAAAGACTTCCCAATTTAATAATGTTTTTGTATTTTTATATCACATCCTGATATAATTTTCAAAGTTTGTCATTACTGATACTACACTTAAGCTTATGAATGAGATGTATTTGAAAAGTGCTATGAATTTTTGAGGAAGCTTTTGTGTTCACCATAATACTATGTTTGAAAATGACCTAAACCATAGAACTCATGCAATCATTAGTGTTACAACAATATGGAAACAGCATATATAATAGCAATACTCACAAGACAATATGTTGGATATGATCTTTACAACTTGGGTGGTGGGATACTGGGGATGGAAAGAGAGAGAAAAATGTGGAAGAATGTTATTCACTGGCTTACTGAATACCTCACCTTGAGAATAAAATTAAAATTTAATCAAAGGTAGATCTAAGTCATAAAACTGATGAAAATCTAGTATTACATATCACTTACACAATTACATATCACATACACAATTCACTTTGCAAGTAATGAGAATCTATGAATAATCCTTTTAATTCTAATTTTGCAATTAGCTACTTATTTGATAAACAATGTTAAGAATGTATAAAAATTTTACGCAAATTAGCCAAGTGCTAGTTTTATAATTTTTTAAAATTCAGGTTTCTATACTAATGCCTATGAATGTCCTTGTTGGTATCAAAATCAAATAGAGTGACAACAGAGATCTGCAATAGAAGGAAGAAAATAACATAAACACAAATTCACATAGTATAGTAAAAAATAAGAACAACAAATATATTAAAAATATATAAAACCCTTGTAGGATTATCTTTGGGTTTGTTTTGCTTACCATCACTATATATATATATATATATAACATGTATATATGTATATATACATATATGTACATGTATATATACTTAGATGTATATAAGTGTATATATGCACATGTATATGTATAAAGTATATATGTGTAGAGAGAGAGAGCTTTGCAGCTTGTCTGTTCATCTGACAAGTATATCTTAGACACATACAAATTTTTGCACATAAATGCTCACTTATGGTTTAGAAATGATGATCCAAATAAGTCTGAACAAAAGGGACACAAAAAGGATTTTGAAATTTACTACATTAGTCCACTGAGAAGAGTTAAAACTTGCCTTGAGAAATAAATTCAGTATATACAGCTCAGGCAAAAGTACCTCATATAAAATTATTACCTCCCGATTATAACCATCAGGTAAGTTAGGGGAAGATTGCAAAATCATTCATTTTATGTATTTTTTTGTAGTTTGATATGAAAGGATACCTGTACTTTGGTGATGATTAAAATTGAAAACCTGAACCTTTGTTTAAATCTGTTTGGTTCAAAACTAATTGACTAAATGGACACGAAAAAAGTTTGACTGATTCACTGTAGTATGAGATAATGAATCCAACAAAGTAATAACATGCAGTAATTCAAAATAAAAGGACTAAATTCATAACTCAAATGCTCTTTCAAATATCATTTATTATGTTTCATTTTAGGTGAAAATTATGCTGGCCATATGCTTTCAGATTTCCAATACCCAGTAAAATGAAGGGAAAGATAAGGAAATTGCTTTTGAATATTAACAAAATAAGAAAACAAAAATGTTTGAAATATGCAGAAGAAAGTGAGCCAAGGAATGTCATCTATATTTCTACCTCTTTGAAAGATCGATAGGAAGCACAAATGCCAAACATCATTTTGCTTGAGATCAATGCAATGTTGTGTTTTTAAAATAATTTTTAAGAGAATTATAGAATAATGTTTCTATGCATTTTTCTTACTTGAGTCAAATATAAGATACAATATTCTATTATACAATTAGAATAAATGTTAAAATCTCTACTTCCTGCACATTTTGAAAATAATGATATGCTATCAGAAAATGTTATCCAAGCACTTACCCGATTACTAAAGTCCATTTTACAAATGATTAAAATCATTAAGTACTACTTGTGTTGCATATAAAGTCTTTCATTGTTCATATAAATTAGTGTTATACAGATTTTTCTTTCTAAATTTATTTTTAATGAAAAATTTCCTTTGTGGCAATATACTAGGGTCAAAATGACAGGCCACTATCTGAATCACTATGCCAAAATCGATCCTCACAAATCAATTTTCTGATGTAATTATCAATGAACTGATATGTAATAGGGAGTATGTGGAGCCCCTAAAATCAAAAATTTATTTTTAGACTGTATTACACATGAATAAATAATAAACTAAGAGCATTCCTGTTGCTAACTGGACTAGTTCTTCAGTTAGATTTTATGAAGATCTATATTGTGAAAGAAAGTTAGAAAATTGAAATATAGGTTATATATGTGAGTTCAGATAATGGTCACCAGATATGGTCATTTTGAAACAGATGGTTTCTGGTGATGTACATATTCAGAGAGTGTTATATTTTTATTGAATAATATCAAATACTGGGTGCAATCTTTGCAGAAATCTTTGCAAATGAGTACAACTCTTGTGACTCATTCTATCCTAATACTTAATGAAAACCTGCAAAGAGAGTCTGCAGGTAAACTTAAGCATTTTCTATTCATATTGGATTGTGCAGAGCCTATAGATGTCTTAAGGAACCAATATAAGGAGAAACCTCTCACATGGCATATTAAAATGGAAATACCTGAGAATATAAAGAGATTGAGTATTTTCACCCTTCCAAACTGACCAACATAAACTAAGGAGTGTACAGGGCAATAAATGGAAGACTCTTTGTGGTGGGTAGACCAATTACAATGACTATATTTTCAGACTGTGGTAGACTTTTTTCCAGACATAATAAGCGATACAAGGGATGTAAAGCTAGTGTAATCATTAAGAAATAAATGCACTTTTTGATTTTAGGGGCTCCACATACTCCCTATTACATATCAGTTCATTGATAATTACATCAGAAAATTGATTTGTGAGGATCGATTTTGGCATAGTGATTCAGATAGTGGCCTGTCATTTTGACCCTAGTATATTGCCACAAAGGAAATTTTTCATTAAATCATTTTGTGCATTACTCAGCTTGCATGCACATTTCCTTAATTTTTATTACACATTTTTATTTTACAAATGTTGTACAAAGTGTTTGCAGTTCCATGAGTAGGGTAATGAGTGCATTTCATAGCGGACGTTGTTGCCTCCTTCTTCATTTGCCTCCTAGCATCACTTCCTTCCCCAGTGCTATAAATATCCCCCTACCTCACCATGGTAAAGTTCATTTTCAATATACTTAGCTGTACCTCTCATCATCACCGTGGGTCAGCATGCATTTTTATTTAAGCATTCTGCAATATCCCTTCCCATCCCCAAATTACAAAAATATATATACAAAAGGTGCAGAGCAACAGCATCATCATCATCCGTTGAAAATAGGGGTTATACTATGATTGAAGAATATACAATAGACACAAAAGGATCACCTAGTGTATGGAACGTACATTAAAAACACTAGCAAGAGTCCATGGATCATTCGTCAATATAATAAAGACTATCTGTGACAAACCTATATCCAGCATTAAATTTAATGGTGAAAAGTTAAAGACATTTCCTCTAAATTCAGGAAGAGAGAAGCATGTCCACTCTCTCCATTCCTCTTCAAGTTATTGTTAGAATGCATAGCTGGGGCAATAACACAAGATGTAGACATAAAGTGGATCCAAATAGGGAAAACTGTAGTAAAACTCTCTCAGCAGATGATATGATCTTGTTTTAATGAAACCCATGGGTTCACTCCCAAGTTAATTCAGCTCATCGGAAACTTTGGCAAAGTAGCAGGGTGTAAAATTAACCCTCAGAAATAAGTGGCTTTCCTGTATGTGAATAATGAGAAGAGTGAGGGTGAAATTAGGAAAGCAACCTGGTTTGTAATAGCCCGACTAAAAAAATATACTGAGCAATTAATTGAACAATATAGGTGAATGACCTGTATGATGAAAACTTTAAAAACCTAAAAAAGGTAATTAAAGGAGAACTATAGAATGGAAAAAGCTCCCATGCTCCTGAATGCTCCTGAATTGGGAGTATTAACCTCGTGAAAATGGTAGTACTGCCAAAAACTATCTACAAATTTAATGTGATACCTATCAGTATCCCAACCTCATTTTTAATGAAATAGAAGCAGTAATCCAACAATACCTTTGGGACAATAAAAGACCCACATAGCAAAAACAGTCCTTAGTATAAAGAACAGCGCTGGAGGAATATCAGTTTCAAATTTCAAACTCTACTATAAAGCCATAGTAATCAAAACAGATGGTACTGGCACAAGAAAAGATCGAAGATCAATGGAATAGGACTGAAGACCCAGAAAAGGACCCACAGACCTATAGCCAGCTAATATTTGAAAAGGGAGCTAAAGAAATAGAGTGGAAGAATTAGCCTTTTCAGTAAATGGTACAGGAAGAATTGGTTAAACACTTACAGAAAGCTGAAGCTATATCCGTATGTATCACCTGGAATAGTATCGACTCCAAATGGATCAAAGACATTGAAATGAAGGCAGACTCCATGAAAACATTACAGAAAGGAATAGGAGAAACTATGGGCTCCTTGGTACAGGTCGAAATTTTATTAATAGAGACCAGAAGCTCACCAATTCCAAGAGAGGTTGGACAAAGGGGATTGCATGAAACTGCATAGCTTCTGCATGTCAAAGTATATAGCTATCAAGATCAACAGAAAGCTCATGGACTGGGAGAAGATCTTCACTAGCCATACAACGGACAAGGTTCTCATATCTAAAATATAGTTAAAATTCATAAAACGAAATCCCCCAGCAAATTCTTAAAGAAACTACTGGCTAAAGACTTAAAGTTGCATTTCTCTGTAGATGAAATAAGAATGGCTAATAGACACATTAAAGAAATGCTCAAATTCTCTAGCCATGAAAGAAATGTAAATCAAGACAACGTTGAGATTCCACCTCACCCCAGAGAGAATAGCTATATTCAAGGAATCTAATAACAACTGATGCTTTAGCTGATGTGGCCAAAGGTAAACCCTATTGAATTGTTGGGAGTGTGAATTAGTTCAACCACTTTGAAAAGCAGTATGGAGGTTTCCTCAAAAGACTCCACATAGAGCTCCCTTATCAGCCAGCAATCACACATTTGGGCATTTACACAAACCATCACAAAAAAAGGTCATACCAAAGCTACCAGCACACCCATGTTTATTGCAGCATTATTTACCATAGCAAAGATATGTAACCAAACCCGATGCCCTACAGTTGATGAATGGATCAAGAAAATATTATATATATATATATATATATATATGTATATATATATATATATATATTCACACACTCATATATAATGGAATTCTACATACACCTATATAATAGATTTTTATACTTCTGTCAGAACGAATGACATTTCCTCATGTGTTAGGAATTGGAAAGACTTGAAATAAATTGTGTTAAGTGATGTAAGCCAAGCCAAAATAAACATTGTCCCCATGGTTTCCCTTATTTGCAATGGTTAGTACATGTCTCGGACATGCAGAGAAAGTCAGTCTATGTGCCGATGACCACATGGAACAATGTTAAGCAAAATGGACTCCAAGACAGTTTTTTTTAACGTATTGACAATACAGTATGTGATTCTTTTGTGTCTTTTGTATGTTCTTCACCCATGGTATAACCCATTATTTCACGGTACTTGATGACGGTGTTCTGCACCTTGCATATACATTTTTGTAATTGGGGAATGTTTAAATTCGGATGCAGCCTGGCACCTTGTGATGACGAGATGTACAATACACTATGTTAAAAACGAACTTTACAATTGTGAGGGAAGAAGGAGATGGGGAAGTGGAGAGGGAAGTGTTGGTTGGGGGAAAACAAAGGAAGGGGTAACAATACTCCTTACGAAATGTGCTCATTACCCTCTTTATGTAACTGTAACCCCTCTGTACAATTTTTAATAATATATATTTACAATTATTATGCAATTATTATTTATTTATGTTCTAGGGTATTTGTAACTAATTTATATAATTGTTGATTAAATGTAACATCAATGCAAAAATTTGCATATATATATATAAACCCACACATTCATAGATATGTCTCCATATATTCTATGTTTATTATTTTACATTATATAGTAATGTTACTATTTGTTCTTTTTATTTAACATTTTCTAGTACTTGCGTTGAGAAATCTTGGCCCATTTTACTATTACTTTGAATCAATATTATTTTAACATGGAATTATGAAGATATATACAAAGATAATGCATATATACAACGGGACAGAGGATATTTGTGTCAGAAATTGAATAACTTATAAAAACGCCTTGCTTTGAAAGTACCCTCTCATATATATATATACAGATATTTGACAGTCTGGAAAAAAAATAAACACTTATTATGACACAGTTTTTTTCTTAGGACGAGGTTGTCAACTTTCTTTAGTAAGTTTTTTATTGTGAAATTACTGTACAGAGGGATTACAGTTACATGAGCAAAATAATCAGTACATTTCTTAGCAAATTATATTAAGTGAAATAAGCCAGGCCCAAAGAATAATAGGTCACATTTCCCTTATTTGCAATAACTAGTATATGTCTGAGAGAAGCAGAAAAGGTCAGAAAAAATGACGTTAAGCGAAATGAACCGCAAGATAGGGAGACAGTGTCTTTTTCTTTCTTACTATTGTTTCTAATGTATTTAAAAGGTGCCGGGTGATTTTTTTTTGTTACTTTGTATGTCTGATCCCTACAGTGTAACCCTGTTCCCACTGTATTTGATGTTGGTATAATTTGAGGAGGGGTATGAACAAAACAAATTATTTAAATAGGGATATGGGTTGACCCATTGCAATAATGAGATGTACAAGACACTATGTTGAAAACAAAGAAGGAAGCAACAATGCTTGAACCAAGTTTTCAACTTGGTGTCAGAATGTTTACTGAGAATGTGCACAAAAATTTGATGTAGAAACAGTGTACAAACATAACCCAAATCAATTTGGAGTAGAAAATTTGCCTGATTGTTTCCCCAAAAATCCATTTTCAAATATTTCCTAGCTATTACTAGGAAATAACGAAAGTAAGGAAGTGAAGAAAATAATAAGGCTTCAATATTGATTTATTGGAGCTGCATGGACCATAGAGAGAATGCGGATATTTAGGCAGAATCACTTACAATGAAGGAGTAGTTGATGTCTAAATGAGATTTGTGGGACAAAAAACAAAATTCCTAGGTGTTTAGTAAAGAAGTGATGGACCTCAATGTTGAAAACTTTAAAAACCTGACAGAATGTGGAAAAGTCTCCCCTGCATCTCAATTGGAAGGATTAACATTGTGAAAAGTGCTATCTACTAATTCAATGTGATATTTATTAATATCCCATCCTCATTCTTCAAGAAAATAGAAGAAGAACTCCAAACATCCTTATGGAATTATTTTTTTAAAAAGCAAACCAGGGTTAGAAAAGCCCAAGAAGAATACCAATGCTAAACCTAAAACTCTACTCAGAGATATAGTAATCAAAACTGCTTGGTATTAGTACATGAACAGATCTGAGGACAAATGGAATAAAAATGAAGTCAAAAAATGCACCTACAGACCTATAGCCATCTAATCTTTGATCAGGGAGCCAAAAAAATAGAAAAGAGGAAGAACAGTCTCTTCAATAAATTGTGCTGGCAAAATTGGTTAAACACCTGTAGAAAACTAGAGCTAGATCTTTATATATCGTCCTGCACTAGAATCAACTCCAAATGGATCAATGATCTCGAAATCAAAGAAGATACCATGAAAACATTACAGGAAGGAATATGAGAAACTCTAAGGCTTACTGGCACAGGCCAAATTTTTCTTAATAAAGACCCAGAAACACCAGAAAACAAGGAAAGGTTGTACAAATGGGTACTGTGAAACTTGAGTTTTTGCATTGCAAAGGGCAGAGCAAGCAAGATCATTAAAAAGGCCATGGATTGGGAGAAGATAAGATCTTCACTAGCCATACAATGGACAAAGGTCTCATATATAAACTGTATTTAGAACTTAAAAAATTTAATTTCACAACAACAAGTCCTCAAAGAAACAATGGCCCAATTAATAAGTGGACTATAGTCTTAGAGACTTCTCTAAAGAGGAAATAAGAACGGCTAATAAACACACAAATAATTGTTCCATTTCTTTAGCCATAAAAATAGTTGTCACTGTATTTGATTCCGGTACCCTGAAACTTCTACATGCATTTTTCTAATTTCCAGAAGGGAACAGAAATAACAAATCTTAAAATAAGTATAGAAGATGACCCATTCTAACAAATAGATGTACAAGACACTATGGTTAAAACGAACTTGACAACTTTGCAGTGCATGGGTTTAGGGGATGAGTAAGGGGATAGGTAGGAAAGGGATGGTAGTTGAAAACAAAGGAGGGGATAACAATGATAGATAAAAAATTAACTTATTACTTTGCTTATGTAACAGTAATCCCCATGTAAGTCTCTTTTTAATGAAAAGAATACATCTAAAAATAATTAAAAATAAAACAAAAACAGCAACAATTAGATTCCACCTTACCCCAATAAGAATGGCTATAATTAAGAAATCTAATATGAAGAGATGTTGGAGAAGATGTGGCCAAAAGGGAACCCTACTGCATTGTTCATGCACTTTGGAAAGCAGTATGGAGTTTCTTCAAAATACTACACATAGAGATCCCCTATTACCCAGTAATCCCACATTTAGGCATTTTCACAGATAAACAAAAATAAGCCCATATTATAGCTACCAGCTCAATTATGGTTTTTTTCAGCATTATTCACCATAGCTAAGATATGGAACCAACCCAGATGTCCCTCAGCAGATAAATCAATTAAAAAAGGTGATACATACATACACAAACACACACACACACATACAGATATGTGTGTGTGTGTGTATGAATATGCCTCTATCAGAAAGAATGACATGGTCCCATTTGTCAGGAAATGGAAAGACTTGGAAAAAACTATATTGTGAAGTAAGTCAGATTCAAAGAAACATAGTACTCATCGTTTCCCTAGTATATGTCTAGGACAAGCACAAGAGGTCAAACCTATGTACATATGTCCATATAAGCTGATGCTAAATGAAATAATCCTGAGGAAAGAGACACAAGACGTTATTGCATTCTTCCTCTTCTTTTTAAGTAGGTACCATGTCTTTTTGTTATTTCTTTGCAAGTTCTTCCCCCATGATAAAAGCCCTGTTGTCACTATATTTGATTTCAGTGTCCTGCATCTTGTAGATACCTTTGTCAAACTTGGGCGGGGAGGGGAAATAAAAAATGCTGGATGGCCCATGTTAACGACAAGATTTATGAGACATTATGTTGAAAAGAAACTTTACAAATTTGGATGCAGAGTTAGGGGCTCTGGGGAGGAGAGGGATGATAGGGGAAAAACAAGATGGTTAAATATACTGAATAGGAAATGGACTCATTACCTTGCTCATGTAACTGTAATTCTTCTGTACAGTATTTTTATAACACACACATATAAATATATATATAAATATATATATGTATATACATTATATACACACACATATATAAAAAAATATATAAATATATATGTATATATGCACATTATATATTTTTATATATTATATATGTATATATATGTTGTATATGCATATATATTTATTTTTATATATTTATATATGTGTATATATACATATATATTTATATATTTTTTTATATATGTGTTTGTGTGTATTTATGTGTGTGTGTGTGAAATCTGTTCACAGTATACAACTATGGAATGCTCACCCAATCTATTCCACAGAATTATAATACAACAATGCACAGTAAGAGAAAGTGAGATGTTATCTTCCAGTTTCAGGCCAGCAGTTATCATTTCAATTTTCATATAGGGAAATATGCTGACTTTCCTCAGTTCGTTAAACAGAAGTGAAGGTAATTGGCTACATCTCAGGAACCATGGGCCCAACCAGTTTACTCTGCACAGAAGTATCGATTGCTGTGGAAAACATATGACTGGGATATTTAACATGGTGGGGAGGAAGGGATACTGAAATTGTTTGGTGAATCCAGTTAACTTAGGAGATAGGTTCCTTGCCTTCATTTCCTTCTTCCACATCTTACATTTACATGCTATCTATTTGGTTGTTGGACGTGACTGGGACATTTTCCTCTTAATAGCTTTTTTCTTTCTACCAGTTAACCCAAGGTCTATTTACTAAAATTTTCTCCAAGTGGATGCTATTGCTCATTGAAAAAAGAATCAAAATATTTTGCTTCTCCACAGTTCAGAAAATAATTTCCATTCTGACAATCTTGAACTTTACTTCTATTCCCATCACTTTTATGGGGGTCCTAAATTTAAATATCTTCTGTTTCTACTTCATGGCCACTAGAAAATGTTGTAGTGAAATTTACTACCTTTTGTACAGCAATCCCAATATCAGATTTCATTCAGGATTCACAATGATTCCTTTGCTTTTTGGTACATATTTTCTCTAAGAACCAGTTATCTGAATGATTCTTCCTACTGATCATATAATCCTAGTAGGAATCAAGAGAGATGTAAAAGAATGGCAAATCCTCTTACAAATGAGTGTGTATTTTTAATAGGTGTTTGATATTTGAAAATAGTATACAAAATTGGTTAATTCAGATACCCATAATTTATAAAACCATTTGCAAATTTGCTCAAAAGTTGTCATGACTTATATTCGTCTACTGGTTTTGTATGATGAAGAAAATAATGACTGAAAATTATGGAATTTCTTTTTTTTGGGGGGGGGTCCAGTCATGGGGCTGAACTCTGGGCCTGGGCGCTGTCCCTCAGGTCTTAGGCTCAAGGCTAGCACTCTATCACTTGAGCCATAGCGCCACTTCCGGCTTTTTTCTTTTTGCTTATGTGGTGCTGAGGAATCGAACCCAGGGCCTCTGACACGCAAGGCAAGTGCTCTACCACTGAGACACCTTCCCAGCCCTGAAAATTATGGAATTTCTTGACTGAAAGTTCTACCTTCGTATTGCTTGCTATAAGTGACAATCTGTGGAGTAGAGAGAAATTAATGCATTTCAGTTCACATGTGTGTAGCTACAAAAAATTGAGAGATGAATATGGTTGATCTGTTTGCTTTTCATTGCACTAAAAAATAACAACATGTAAGACATCTGATTTTGAAGTATTTTGTCCGATTTTCTCTGATAATTTGTCTCTGCACATGAATTGCTGACATTTACCTGTCTGTCACAATGGAAGAAAGTACATGCTTTTAGAAATTATTTACCTGGTTGAGTTCACCTTGTATACTAAATTTATTGAATCACACGAGATATATTCATAGGAGCTGAACAAACAAGATAGATAGCATGATTCCTGATGTACTCTGAAAATTTAGACATGCTGATAATTATAAATTTGAGTTTTTATATGCCAGATTGAAATGTAAGAAAGTAAATTATGGGAATTCCTTAATTGAATTTTAAAAATGAAGATAAATAATGAATCCTCTATAGAGAGTATACACTCTTAGAAGATAACATAGGGTCTCAATGCAGTTGACTCCATAATTACTTAACTAGAATGAATATTTTCATGATATATAAAAGTAATTACTATCTAAAGAGAAGTGAGAGTATATCAGAAGGTAATTCCCACGGTAATACTCTGCCATATTTTGAATCTTCATTCCCCTATTATGGATTCCTAAGATAGTGTATAGGTCTTAAAGGGAATAACAGCAAAGATTCGTATTTTCCCCAATATATTGCTTTTTTCTGAAAATATATTTTTTTCTTTTTCAGAGGAGTCTGTGGATCCTGTGATTTTAGTGCAGTGTCCCTATGATAACATCATAAACCAGGTAGTGCAGTTTCCCTTTCCATGTGGTGAAATGCTGAAATTTAATGTTTCAGTGGAAAATGTTGGTACTACATAAAGTCTTCAGTTCGTAGATAAATTTCGGTATATTTTTAAGGTAAATGGAAAAGTATGCGGATGATGTGGGAGTTTTGGGGAAAAAATATCGTGGAGAGACTTATATTTCTTATAAATCTCAGAAGAATGTAATGGAAACTATGAGAGTGGAAGGTCAATTTGTGTATTTTTAGAGCAGAGCATAGGCAAGATATTTTGGAATGAACAAATATTTTAAATTGTATTGCCAGTTTTCATTAATTTTGGAGATGGCTTCTTCTTACCATTGCCTCAGGGCAAAAATGTAAAATACTGACATTTTTAAATGTTAAATATTAACATATTAAGGCATCCACTTTATTCTCATATGACCTGAGTTCAGCTTGAATAATTTAGGTTTCAGGTCATGGTTATAAACTCATAACATGGAAAGATTCATTGTGTCTGTTTCTGTATCTAGGTATTGATCACAAAAATCCTCCTAGTTTGATCAAAAACCTCACAATATTTGAAGGTTTACAGAACTTTGTGTAGAAAATTGATTTTTCACCTAATTTCCGCTGCAGTAAGTTCTAGAGCTGTAGGAAAGACAGTTTCTGTCATTATCTTTTTTTTTATTGTGAAAATACTGTACCGAGAGGTTACGATTACATGGGCAAGATAATGAGTACATTACTTATCAAACATTGTAGCCTCCTCCTTTGTTTTCCCTTCCCATCCCTTCCCTCCCCCCCCATCAAGGTTGTAAAGGTCGTTTTCGACATAATGACTTGTATATCTCATTGTTGCAATGGGTCCACCTGTATCCCTATTTGTTTTTCGGCTTCCCCTCCCCACATCAAATACAGTGAAAGCAGGGGTTATACTGTGGGGGAGGGACATACAAAGCAACAAAGAAATAATCTGATGATTGTGTTAGAAACAATCTTATGAAAGAAAAAAAACATTTGAATACATATCTTAGGGTTCATTTCCCTAACATCACCTTATCTGACCTTTTCTGCTTGACTCAGACATATACTTTTGTAACGAAGACCCTGTGATGCTACATTTGGGATATTTCCAAATATCCTTTTCTGTCATCCTTTATATTCCTTAATCAAGTATATATAAGTAAACATTATTTGAGTAAACAGCGGTCAACATAAAGAATATATGTATGTTTCTAAACTTTGATAAAAAAAATTTCATGGAGCCTGGCACTATTTCTTCATGTATGAAATCATATCAAGGAAGGAGTTTGAAACCTGAGTATCATTTTTTGATAGAGCCTGGACACAGGTTTCACAGAGTCTCATATGACCCATCAAATGAGAAAGGATTTAACCAATCTACCAAGCCATCCACCAAACACCCAATCAACCAACCAACCACCCAAATAACATACTGCCCGACCAGTCGAACAACCCATATTTTCTGAGAGATTTCAGATCTGAACCAGATATCATCAAAAACGAAACCTTGCCTCTGGTGGTATCTAAATTCCTAAATCACATTTCATTCCTATGACCCTCCCTACTTCTTCCCACCTACCTCCACCCTCTCTGTACCCGGGCATACTGTTCCTGGTGCAGGGCTCTCTGCTGGCCTCCTTTGGATGACCTGGCTTCAGCATGGCGCTATGCCTTTTCACAATGGTAATACAGTGGGAGTCATGGCCATGTTGGAAGCAATAGAGGTAAAGGAGGAGCAAGAGTATGAGGAGGAGGAGGGCAGCTGCCCCATGTCCTGCCTTCTCTGACTCCTACCTGGGGCACTGGGGATATGTCAGATGAGGCCCAGAGCACACTGTGGAGCAGATAACCAACAAATGCTGGTCAACAGCAGCCTTTCTTTCCCCTTCCTTCTTGTCATTTGTGTAAAT
The DNA here is from genome assembly GCF_019054845.1 of Dipodomys spectabilis. NCBI lineage: Eukaryota > Metazoa > Chordata > Mammalia > Rodentia > Heteromyidae > Dipodomys > Dipodomys spectabilis. The sequence goes on along the minus strand of NW_024871114.1, from coordinate 302,680 downwards.
TTATTCCTGCCTAGCCCCTGGCCCAGATAGAGTTCCAGGCTGGATCAACACTGGCTGGCCTTGAACTGCAAAAGCAAATAGGCTGGAGTCGAACTTGAGATCCATTAGACTTTAAATTCCCCATCACTTATACAAGGTCGGGATTACGAGTATTTTCCGGGCATTAACCCCACCCTCCACCTCCATATATAATTGAAATTTGATTCTTCCATTATTTGGCTCTCACGAAACTTGGATTGTAGGTACCAGCCAGTGGTATTCAGGTATGACTTGGGGGTAAGAAGCTATTCATTTAATAGGCCAGATTCATCTTGAAGTTTTGAAGTAGCACAGATTCCAATAAACTCAATATTCTCTTGCCTATTTCTCAAGTGCTGGGATTATAGGCATGCACCACCATTCTTCTTTTAAATGTTATTTTTTTGTGTTACTTTCACATTACATATATGTGAGCCATCAGCATCTTGATCTCACCCTCATTTTTTCTCTTTCTTCCTTCCTTTCTTCCTTCCTTTCTCCCTTCCTTCCTTATTTTCTTCCTTCCTTCCCTTTGATATACTTTATCCTGTCTCTGAACATTCAAGCCTACTCTTTCAGCTCTTCGCACACACACACACACAACCCAAAAAATCTGATGAACAAACATAGTTGCTGAGTAGTATGATTAGCCAAGTACAAATTCCTATTTCAATTATATATATAATATTTCTATTATTTATGTTATAATTTAAAAATACTGCTCACAGAGTTACTGTTTTACGAGTAAGACAGTGAGTACATTTCTTATTGTGTATTGTTACCTCCTCCTTTGTTTTTTTCCTATCATCCCTTCTCTCCCCCATACCACCCCCTCCCCAAAATGTAAAGTTCCTTTTCAACATGGTACATTTTACATGTCATTGGTACAATGTTTCAGCCTGTGTCAACGTTTAAGGAGTTGTGGTCCCTGGGAAAGGGTCATGACACTGGGGTTGCAGAGTGCAAACAGCAATTGCCACTGCATGCTGTCCTTTATTGTTAGTGGGTATTTAAAAAAAGCAAGCATTATCTTTGCCAAGATTTAGTTAGGAGACATTTACACAAAAAAAATTTCAACAGATACATTTTTACTTAACCTATGAGACAATATCTTTGTATATTATTATCCAAACTGTTTTAGAACAAGCTCAAACCACTTCCACAATCCCAGGAAAAATGCTTGACAAGCTGTTCATCTATACTTAAGCAAAGAGAAGAGCTACTTCCCCAGCTCCCAGGAGTCTGTGACATGTGTTTTGAGATAGGGAGAGAGAACATGTTCCCTCTCTAGCCTGGCATGCCAAGAGCTTTCCACATACACAAACACAGTCCTCAAATAACCCCTTTCCTCCTGACCACACCAACTCTTCCCTCCCGAACCCAAATTTGAAAAGTTTTCATTCAACATATTGTCTTATATTTCTTGCCGTTAAAACACAGTTTTTACAATTTTTTTAAATTTCCCTTTCCCTCCCAAATTAGCAATAATGTATACACAGGTAACAGGACACTGAAATCAACTACAGTGACAACAGGGGTTATGCCATGGGGCAACAGCATACAAAGAAACAAAATAAAATGACATAGTACATTATAAGTATATTAAATAGAATGGCAAGTAAGATAAAATCATGTGTGTCCCTATTTTGAGGTTTATATCACTTAGCATCAGCGTATATGGTCATATGTACATAGATTTTGACCTCTTTTGCTTATCCTAGTCATATACTACTTACTGTAGATAAGAAAAATCATGGGACCTACATCTCACTGGGTCTCATTTATATCACTTAATATAATTTTTTCCAAGATTTCATTTTTCTTAACAAATGGCACCGTGTCATTCTTTCTGATGTACATATAGAATGCATGAAATCATATATGTACATATATACACACACACACACACACACACACATATATATGTATATATATGTATATATATACATATATATGTATATGCATTTTCTTGATCAATTCATCTACTGCGGGTTATCTGGGTTGGTGGTAACACATCTTAGCTCTGGCGAATAATGCCATGCTAAAGAGTTAGGCTGGTAGTTTTGGTATGGCCTTATTTGTGATTATTTTGAAAAATGCCTAAAAGTGGGATTGTGGGTCATAGGGAAGCTTTATGTGTAGTCTTCTGAGGAACCTCCATATTGCTTTCCAAACTGGTTGAACAAGATTACACTCCCATCAACAGTCCAGTAGTGTTCCTTTCGGCCACATCCACTCCAGCATCTGTTCATATTAGATTTCTTGATTATAATATAGACATTCAAACGAGGATAAAGTGGAATCTCATTGTTGTTGTTGTCTTCGTTTTTTTTCTTTATACTTTTTTATTGAAAAGATACTATACAGAGGATTTAGAGTTACATAAGCAATGTAATAAGTCTTCACAAGCCTCAGTACTTTAAAAACCTGAAAAAGGAAATGAAAGTCCAGGGAAGTGGAAAATAATAGTCCAACAATGCATAATAAAACAAAGTGTGATGTTGTCTTCTGGTTTCAGGCCAGAAGTTAGCTTTTCCGTTTTCATATAGGGAAGTAACGCTGACTGTTCCTCAGGTTGTTAAACTGAATTGAGGATTATTGTATACATCACAGTAAGGTTGGCCCCACGCAGATAAGAGGCCAGACAAAAGTACCAATTGCTGTGGAAAACTTACAAGGGAGATATCTTCCATGGTGGGGAGGAAGGGATACTGAACATATTCAGTGCAGTCAGTTAACTTTAGGAGACAGGTAAGAGTTCTTTGACCTCATTTCCTTCCTCCACATCTGACATATTCATGTAACCTATTTGGCTCTTGAACAGGACTGGGACATTTTCCCCTTACTGGCTTTTTCTTCTTTCTATCCCTGATATCCCAAGATTTATTTACTAAAAGTTTCTCCAAGTAGGCACTATTGTTCAATAGATAAAAGAAACAAAATACTTACTTCCCCACACTTCAGAAAATCACAATTTGAATTCTGGTGAACTTGATATTTACTCTTATCCCCATCACTTTTATGTGAGTCCAATGGTTAAATGTCTTCTGGCTTTGCTTCATGGCCACTGGACACTGTTCTGTTGAAATTTACTAGTTATTGAACAACAGTCCAAATCTCAAACTTTGATTATCATGATTCACAACGATTCCTTTGCTTTGTGGTGCATATCTTCTCTAAGAAGCCGTTATCTAAATGATTCTATCTACTGATCTTATAATCCTAATCGCAATCAAATTGTAGAAGAATGACAAATCCTCCGACAGATGAGTGTATATTTTTTTAATTGGTGTTTGGTGTGGGTAAAAGATATGTGGATTTGCTTAAATAAGAAATCCATAATTTAGAAAACCTCTTGCAAATTTGATCAAAGGTTTTCATGACATATTTTCATCTTCTGGTTTTTTAAGATTAAGAAACAATTGCGTGAAAATTACGGAATTTGTTGAGTTCAAAAGTTCTACATAAGTACTGGTTGCTATAGGTGAGCCTAATCTGTGAAATGGACAGAGAAATCAATATATTTAAGTTCATGTGTGTCTAGGTACAGAAAATTTTAGAAATGAATATATTCTGTTTTTATTTTACTGAAGAAATTTGACATCTGGATTTTGAAGTATTCATAATGGTTTTTCTCTGAGAAGTTTTGTTCCAACAGACTTGTTTACATTTACCTGTCTCTCTCAATGGAAGAGGGCATTTAGAAAATATTTACTGGATCAAGATCACCTTAAGAAGAAATGCAAAAGTCTCACCATGACATTTCTTCCAAACACCCTCTGACATTCCCATACTTTTCCAAAATTTACCTTAGGAATTGTAGCACTATTTACTATAGCTAAGATATGGAACCAACACAGATGCCCCTCAGTAGATGAATGAATCAAGAAAATGTATATATACACAATGGAATTCTCTGCCTCCATCAGAAAGAATGACATTGCACCATTTGTTAGGAAATGGAAAGGCTTGGAAAAAATTATAATAAGTGAAGTAAGCCAAGCTCAAAGAAACATAGGTCCCATGGTTTCCCTTATTTGAATATCTAGTATAAGTATGAGTCAAGCAGGAAAGGTCAGATAATATGATGTTAGGAAAATGAACCCTTAGATATGTATTTAAATGTTTTCTTTTCTTTCATACATTTGTTTCTAACGCATTTATAAGATTATCTCTTTGTTGCTTTGTATGTCCCTCCCCCCACAGCATAACCCTGATTTCACTATATTTGATGTCAGTATAATTTGTGGAGGAGAAGGGAAAAAACAAGTCATTTAAGGATACAGATGGACCCATTGCAACAATGAGAAGTATAAGTTGTCATGTCGAAAACGAACTTTACAACTTTGGTGGGGGCAGGGAAGATTGGATGTGGGGGGCGAGGGGAGGATGGGAAGGGATGGCAAGGGTAAACAAAGGAGGAGACTGCAATGCCTGATAAGAAATGTACTCATTATCTTGCCCATGTAATTGTACAGTATGTTCACAATAAAAGAAAAAGATATTACTGCTGTTTAGGAATTTTTCCAGAATGGATCTAGCAACAAGTTAAGAGAAGGGTCAACTTTCTGATGGATTGGAATGACCACCAGCATGCATATTTTCATCAAAACCCTTATGGGGAAGAGCATCACACTCCAGGTTGAACTCTTGGATACCATAGAAAATGTAAAGGCCAAGATCCAGGGTAAGAAAGGAATTTCTTCTGATCAGAAAAAATGCTGGTAAGCAACTGGAAGATGCTTATATTTTATCTGACTACAATATTCAAAAGTACTCTACTGTTCATCTCATGTTGATACTTCATGGTGTTAAGAAAAGAAAGAAATCTTACACCATCCCCAGGAGAAAGAAGCATAAGAGAAAGAAGGTTGAGCTGGCTGCTATGAAATGCTGTAAAATGGATGAAAACAGAAAAATTACCCATCTTTTTCGAGAGTAATAGCAACTTTGAGAGACTTTACAGTGACAAGGGTTGTCTCACCTACTGTTCAACAAAACAGAAGACAAGTGATTGTGTATGAATGAACAAAACATATAAACTAACAGCATCAAAGAAAACAGTCTGGTGTGCTCTGATGTTTTGTGTATTGATTAGAAAATGTTATTCTCTGTCTTAAACAAAAATAAAGCAAATCAGTGTCTTGCAAAAAAGAAAAAGAAAATTTCACCGTCTTTCAAGGAGCCCTAGACTTTCCCCTATTCCTCCCTGTAAGGTTTTCAATGTGTCTGCTTTGACTCCGAGGTCTTTGATCCGTTTGGAGTTGATTTTGGCACAGGGTGATATATGAGGATCTACCTTAGTTTTCTACAGGTGATTAACCCCTTTTGCCAGCACCATTTACTAAAGAGGCTATCTTTCTTCCATTCTATATTTTTTAGCTCCCTTATCAAAGATTAGGTGATTTTAGGTCTTTATTTTCATTTCTGGGTTTTCATTTCTAGTCCATTAGTCCTCATATCTGTTCATGTGTAAGTACCAAGCTGTTTTAATTACTATGGCTTTGTAGTAGAGTTTAAAATTTGGTATTGATATTCCTCCAGCACTGTTCTTTCTGCTTAGGATCATTTTTGGTATTCGGGAGTTTTTATTTGCTATTGTTCCATATGAATTTTTGGATTGCCTCTTCTATTCAACTGCAAAATTAGGTTGAAATATTGGTAGATATCACATTGCATTTGTAGATTGCCTATAAATTCTAGCCATTTTCAGGATGTTGATCCTGCCAATCCAGGAGCATGGGAGGTTTTCCAATTTCTAATTTCTGCTTTGATTTCCTTTTTCAGGACTTTAAATTTTTCACCTTAGAGGTCCTTCATTTATTTAGTGAAGTTAATTCCTAGGTATTTTAATTTTTGTGGGCCTTGAGAAAAGTAATTGCTTTCCTGATTTTAGGTGCCCTACATTCTTTATTACTTATCTTCCCTCCCCACTTCACTCTTGCTTTTCTTCTCTCCCTCTCCTTTCTTCACTGCCTTACTTCATGAATTGGATTTTTATCCCCTCTCCCTGAGACTCCATTCCACTAGGCAAGAGAGACAATATAGCCAGGTCTGGTCCATGCCATGGAAGGAAACCTCCAATAATAAAACTGCTCTGTCACCATCAGCTTCCTTTATGCACTCAGCTTCCCCAACGGAGGAAGCTGGATGCTCCAAGCAAAAATCAAATCCTTAGGAAACAGTTCCAAATAAACAATCATGTTGAGGCTTCCACACACAGAGAGCAGGAAGACAGAGAAGAGGAGAGGGAGAAAAGTAGGAGGAGGTGGAGAAGAAGGAATAAGAAGACAAAAGATAAGCAAAGAAAGAAGGAGATTCTTCGACTTCACAAAGGCTTGTCACTGGAATACATGATTTTCTTGAGAAAGAACAAACAGGTAAACTGAAACAATAGAAAAAATCCTATGGAGTATTTTTTGGGAGCTGTTTCATCTTCCGACAGCTTGGCAGGGCAGCATCTGAACAAAGGGACGAGGGTTTGTGAGGTTTATGTGGACGAGGTCTGGAGTATTTTCAAACCCAATCCAAACTCAAAGGAAAAAGGAGCTGTCATGTTAGTGAACATATTTTGCAAAGCTCGCCTAGTGCTAGGAACATCTCTCAGACCTTTTTGTATATATATATATATATATATATATATATATATATATATATATATATATATATATATATATATATATATATATATATATATATATATGCTTGCACCTATGTGCCAGTGTGTGGTTTATACCATGGCCCTACTTCTTTTTCTTTTTTCATGCAAACTCACCTCTGTACTCTGGATACCTACTTATAATCTGACTGGCTGGAAATACTCATAATCCCATTCCTACCTTTACATAGAAAGAATACCATGGTAGACAGCCTCATCCCACACAAATTACAAACTACCTGTCTTCCAGCCCAGTCCCTCCACTTTAAGATCCAGGGAAATACTAACATATAAAGGGGAGATAAAAAACATATATATAAGAAACATGAATCCAGATGCAATTTCTCTCTTGGAAAAAATATAGATTCGTGATTCAAAAATCAAAAATCAAAATAATAATTCTTTTCCCATTATGGAACAAAACAAAAAAAAAGTGTGTCTCAAATGTTTGAACCCTAGCCTTGAGCACAGAAAACCTAGAGCAACGTTGTCAAGTCTCCAAATTCAAGGCAAAGGCACCCAGTTCAAGTCCTAGAACTGAGTACAAGCCACAGGCCGTTAATTCAAGGTCCAGGCTGTGAGTTCAATTCCCAGGTCCCATGGACAGTGCCCAGGCCATATATTCAAGGCCCAGAAATGAGTTTATCGACCTAACCCCAAGGTCAAGGCAAAGACAGTTAGTTCAAGGACCCGGCTTGTAATTAAAGGCACAGGCTGTAAGTTCAAGTCCCAGCACAAAAATGCAAGGCCAGCCTGTGAGTTCAAGCCACAGGCACTGAGTTCAAGCAAGAACCACAGTTCAAGTCCCAGGTCCCTAATTCAATCTCAGATCAGAAGTTAAAGTGCCAGGACATGAATTCAATGCCCAGGCTGTGAGTTTAATACCCACACCTGACTTAAACGCCTGGCTATGATTTAAATGCCTAGGAGCAGACCTCAGTCCTAAGAGTTAGTTCTAGGATCAGGTCAAATATTCTATTCCCAGCCCCCGAAATCAAATGCAGGCTCTGAGTTCAAAGCCCAGGTTGTGCGTTCAAGGCTCAGGCCCAGAGTTTCAGGCCCAGGATATGAGTTCAAATCCCAGCTGTAGAGATCAAGTCCCAGCCTTTCAGTTAAAGGCCCAAGCCATTAATTCCAATCCCAGCTCCAATTTCAAATACCAGGGTATGAGTTGAAGTTCAGATCTTCAACGTGGGGTAGGGCACGAAGGGGAAGTGGAAATTAAACAGGAAATGTAGAGATGGATACTAGGAAATAGATGTAAAAAATGGGAGAAATAAAAGAAAGGAAGGAAGGAAGGAAGAATGGGAGAGAGGAATGGAAGGAAGGATAGAGGGAAGGAGGGAGGGAAGGAAAAAGGGAACGAGGAAGGGAAGAAGGAAAGGGAAGAATGGAAAGAAGGAAGGAGAGAACGAGGCAAGTAGGAGGAGGGGGAAGAAGCAGAGGAACAGGAAGAGGAAGGTGAAGGTGAGGAGGAAGAAGAGAAAAAGAATGGGAAGGTGTGGGAAAGAATGAGATGGTGAGGAGGAGTAGGAATAGGCGGAGAAGAGGGATCTTTTCCAGGATTTCATATAAGTATTATCATTGAATCAATATCAAGAATTGTATTCATGTTCAAAGTTTATTTCAAAAGTTGTAACCAATATTTGATATTATTAAAGAAAGAAAACATTGCTGCCTAAATATGGACATCACCATAAACATGTTTTCAAACCACCATGTGTAGTGATCATCTTTGAATTCACATATATAAAATATACCCTAACTACACTGTTCAAACTTTCCTTCACAAGGTAGATCTTGAGAATATATTCTAGAAGAAGCAGTGCAATTACCAATAAAAATGTTTTCAGTGTATTAGTTATTCATGTGCAATATTCTCTGAAAATAAATTATATTTTCAGAAAGAAAAATAAGCGTAACACTGATTTATATGAACAATGAAAGACTCTATGAACGTGAAGTATGAATTGGTCGTTGCACTCATGTGTAAATGTGTTAAAATTATATGAGCTTAGGTAGCTTGTGCTTATTGCACATCAGTACTTTCAAAATGCTTATCTAATAGAGATTTAAGCATTTATCAAAATTGTACAAAAGAAGATTGTCATTTATCTTTGAAGTGAGAAAAAATGAACAAAGCAATTTTTTCTATAATTCTCATAAACAAAGATTTTTGAAAAACCACCATTGGTCTGAAGGAAAATTATATTGAATATTTAATTTTCCTGTCACTGTCTGAAAAAGAGAGAAGCATACAGGGCCTTTGTGACTCCTTTTCTGGATAGTTCATGAATTTCTTTGTTGGCAGTTTTTGGGAATATTCAATGAGCAATTTCCATCTCTTCTTCATGCTTTTATTACTTTGATAGTGGAAATCTCAAAAGTACTGACCATGATGACTATCATCTGAAAACAAGCATCACAAGGGTAGTTGAAATGAGAATTTGAACTTTTAATAAACACTGTTAGATTTGAATTTGTGCCAGTAATTGCATAGTCGACTTCAGGATGACTCACTGGAATAATAATACTCATGAAACACTGTGTGGGAAGTAAACTTGCTGCTTTGGTGTGGAGAATAGACGAAGTTTGGGGAAGTTAAGGAAAGTAGGAAAAAACAAAGAGGGATAGCAATGCTCTACAAGAAATGTACTCAATACTGATTTCAATGAAATTTCTCTGTACAGTCTCTTTGGAAGAAAATATTTTTTGAAAAAACGAAGATAAAAATACCAATAAAACAAAAATAACCTGATTATGGAATGTAAATGCCCTATTATTCTGTATTTGGTAAAGGTACCTTTAGCATATGCAACTTTGATTTCATTGTGATTATTTTGCTCTTTATAACTTCTCAAAGGAAAAGAGCATTCCCATAAGGACACTGAAAATATGAGCAGGATGTAAAATTGATATAGAAAATATATTGTTTGACATTAAAATGCATTACTTTGTTCCCTTCGGTAGCACATATAATAATAAACTGCATTACTTCCTACATGCTAAGTCAAACATACTGTACAGTTGTTCCTTTGAAGATTTGTTGTTGAGGGATTTAATTTTTTGAGGTCCAGGTATATTTTAGATATGAGACCCTTGTTCATTGTATGGCTAGTGAAGATCTTTTCCCAATCCGTGGGCTTTTCTAGTGATCTTGCTACTTATGTCCTTTGCCGTGCAGAAGCTCTGCAATTTCATGCAATCCCATTTGTGTAACCTTTCTTTGATTTGTTGTGTTTCTGGGTCTGTATTAAGAAATCTAATCTTTGATAAAGAAATCTAATCTTTGATAAAGAGCTAAAAAAATTAAATGGAAGAAAGACAGCATTTTTAGTAAATTGTGCTGGTCAATCAATAATAGAAAACTAAAGCTGGGTCCGTCTATATCACCCTGCACCTGATTTCAACTCCAAATGGATCTTGATGTTAAAGCAGATACTCTGAAAACGTTACAGTATGGAATAGGAGAAACCATAGGTCTTTTTGGCACAGGCTGAAATTTTCTTAATACAGACCCAGAAACACAACAAATCAAAGAAAGGTTAAATAAATGGGATTGCATGAAATTGCCGAACTTCTGCACGCAAAGGAAATAGGTACCAAATCAATAGAAAAGCCCACGGATTGGCAGAAAATCTTCACGAGGCATACAACGGACAAGGGTCTTATATCTAAAATATACCTGGAACTCAAAAATTAAATCCCCCAACAACAAATCCTCAAAGAAACAACTGCCCAATAAATAAGTGGGCTAAAGACTTAAAGAGAAACTTCTCTGAAGAAGAAAGAAGGATGGCCAATAGACACATGAAGAAATGCTCAACGTCCCTAGCCATAAAAGAAATGCAAATCTAAACAACATTATGATATCACCTCACCCCAGTTAGAATGGCAAAAATCAGGAACTCTAGTAACAACAGATGCTGGAGGGGATGTGGAGAGAAGGGAACCTTACTTCATTGTTGGTGGGAGTGTAAACTTGTTCAACCACTTTGGAAAGTAGTATGGAGGTTCCTCAAAAGACTCCACATAGACCCCTATAACTCAGCAATCCCACTTTTGGGCATTTACCCAAATGTTTACAAACAAGACCACACTAGGAAAATCAAAATAAGACATAACTACAAAAGTTAACTTCATTTCTAAATGAGAGTACTCATGAAATTGTTTAAAGAATTGTGATTGCATGAAAACTTGTCTGTTTAGGGTTACAAAATAGATTTTACTTTCAAGTTAATGGAATTGCAAAAACAAAAGTCCCTCTTATCGACATGGTAACGTGTCAAATACAGCAACATTGAACAGTAATTGGGATTTCTAGGAAATTCTTGAAAGCGTTTATTTCATTTGGAATCATGAAATTTGTGTTGTTGTTATTTGCCCTCATGCTTTTATCAGTGAGACATGGACTCTAGATGCATTGATATGTTCAAATATTTTCTTCTCTGATCAACCTGAAAAACAAAAGCTTTTTCCAACGTCAGACTATGTTGTATTTACATTAGCCGCATCGGGCCTTATGTATTTGACCTGCAGAAAAGTAGTAAGTGTTCTGGAGAAATTGAATTCAATTCTCTGTTGTATGTCAAATGTATTCCAATGATTCCTGTATGATGAATTGGATGTTTATATAGTGAAGAATTTGCTTACCGAGGAGGATTAATGGGAATGGGAAATTCACCCTTCCTCTTATGAATAATTATAAAATTCATGAATATTATAGGAAGGACTAAAACTCACACTGCTTTCAAACTATATGGATCAGTGCAATACTTGATCAACAGTGTGTTTATTCTTGTGGCTAGAGACTTCTCATTCTGCATAGCGAAGAAAGTGAATAGGCTATTGGAAATGAATTTTGGATTTGGAAACCAGACTTGAGCTAGGCCAGGTGATCATGCTTGTAATTCCAGTATCTCGGGCATTTGACATATAAGGATCTCCTTACACATTCATAAAGTGAAATATTTTTCTGCGATTCATTTATATAATGAATCTCCTCAAATTCCAATTGTATAAAGTATTATCCTTGAGGAAAATCAGTTACCATGTAGACCTCTGAACCATGTAGAAAGTCCTGAACAAAGAAACATAAAAAATAAATAAAAAACTAAGAAAAATACAAAAAATGTCTAATGTGGATAGTTAAGAAACCTGTATACCTCCCAACTCAGGAGGCTGAGATCTTAGGATCAGGTTTCAAGGCAGCCCGGCAGGAGTCTCTATGACAGTTTCATTATCAATTAACTGCCTCAAAACTGCTCACGTAGTAAAGGATTGTCTTTGATCTGAAGAGCTCAGGGACTGCACCCAAGCTCAGAGTTCAAGGCTAATGACCAACCACAACAGGATAAACAGACACAAAATTAATGCAATAATCTCAACAATGCCCATGCTCACGGATATACTCATTCCGGAAAAAGTGTCTGAAATATTTTCCTTCCCATAAGGGACATTTAGATTTTATTCAGTGCCTATATGGAACATCTTGCATTTTCTCTTTGAAATCCACATAGTAATGCTTGAACTGGTAGTAAAATTTACCTAACTTCAACAGTCAATCGATCACTTAATGTGACTCCATGACACTAAAATTGTTCCTTATGCCAATATATCTTACTTATAGAATCATAAGTATTCTGGCTTCTAAGAAGATAATGGTACTAGAGAACCTGTGAATTGATTAGATAATTTTTGACAATGTATGAAACCACAATAATATTTGCTGGTTTGTGTCTTATAGTATGCTAAGATTGAGCAAACCCCTATCTTTGTCATTATACATATGTGATCAAATTTGTGTGTGTGATGATATATTACTGTTACCTGTCTATTTGTAGATGCAATATTTTTTGTGTGTGAACAAACTGAAATTATGCTACAATTATTCCTTATTCTATTTCACCACCCATAAAGGGCATCAGGGTACATTACTAAGATTTTGCAATTCATAACTGAGGTGATTTTTGTCTTCTTTTAATTCTTGATTTTATTCAATTTTAATAATCTTTAAAAACCAGTTGTTCTGGATCTTATTTCTCATATTTCTTCTTTGGTCAAGAAGATTGTAACCATGATTGTGCCATTGATATTCAATCCTCTTACACTTTTCTTGATTCCAGCAATGTATTTACAAGGTTGATGTGCCTCTTGAATAGAATTCAAAAAGAAGTACATATTTGAGATCGTAATCTTTAAAAAAATGCTAACCTAAGTTAATGCTAAACTTATCAATGTTCAAAATCCAATATTTCAATGTTCATATTTAGATGTGGCATGCATATGTCTCTTGAATGTTAAGTATATTTTTTTCCAAAATATGAGCATTTATGTTTTTATTGTTAAAATATTGTACAGAGGGGTTACAATTACATGGACAAGACAATGAGTACTTTTCTTTTTTTTTTTTTTTTTTTTTTTAATTTAATTTTATTTTATTTGTGAACATACTGTACAGAGGAGTTACAGTTACATGGGCAGGATAATGTGTACATTTCTTACCAAGCATTGCAGCCTCCTCCTTTGTTTATCCTTCACATCCCTTCCCAGCCTCCCCCCTCCCCCCCTAATCCCAATCCTTCTCCTTCCTCCCTCCCCCCAGCCCCCCCCCCCCCACCAACATTGTAAAGTTCGTTTTGGACATGACAACTTGTACTTCTCATTGTTGCAACAGGTCCACCTGTATCCTTAAACAACTGGTTTTTCCCCATCTCCTCCACAAGTTATACTGACATCAAATATAGTGAAAGCAAGGGTTATACTGTGGGGGAGGGACATACAAAGCAACAAAGAGATAATCTTATAAATGTGTTAGAAACACATGCATGAAAGAAAAAAAAACATTAAAATACACATCTAAGGGTTCATTTTCCTGACATCACATTATCTGACCTTTTCCGCTTGACTCATACATATACTAGATATTACAAATAAGGGAAACCATGGGACCTACGTTTCTTTGGGCCTGGCTTACTTCACTTAATATAATTTTTTCCAAGTTTTTCCATTTCCTAACAAATGGGGCAATGTCATTCTTTCTGATGGAGGCATAGAATTCCATTGTGTATATATACCACATTTTCTTGATCCATTCATCTACTGAGGGGCATCTGGGTTGGTTCCATATCTTAGCTATGGTAAATAATGCTGCAATAAACATAGTTGTGCTGGTAGCTTTAGTGTGGTCTTGTTTGTAAACATTAGGGTAAATGCCCAAAAGTGGGATTGCTGGGTCATAGGGGAGCTCTATGTGGAGTCTTTTGAGGAACCTCCATACTGCTTTCCAAAGTGGTTGAACAAGTTTACATTCCCACCAACAATGAATTAAGGTTCCTTTCTGTCCACATCCCCTCCAGCATCTGTTGTTGTTAGAGTTCTTGATTTTTGCCGTTCTCACTGGAGTGAGGTGATATCTCAATGTTGTTTTGATTTGCATTTCTTTAATGGCTAGGGATGTTGAACATTTCTTCATGTGTCTATTGTGTACTTTTCTTATCAAGCATTGTAGCCTCCTCCTTTGTTTCCCCTTCCCATCCCTTCCCATCATCCTGTCCTCCCTTGCCCAATCCTCCCCACTCCTCCACTCCCCACCCGCACCAAGTTGTAAAGTTCGCTTTCGACATAACGACTTGTACATCTCATTGTTCCAATGGGTCCACCTGTATCCCTATTTAAACGATTTCTTAAGTATATTTAGACAGCATTGAATATGTTGACTAGATATCACTTGATAATGTGATTGTCTCTTTACTATAGCATTAGTTTTGTCCACACACAAGAAAGGATAGGCAGTATGTTTCTTGGAGCTTACGTTCACAGCATGCCACAGCACATCTCTCTTCATTGTTCCTATCACTTCATGTATTTTGCATGCATTACATTATGCATGTATCCTTCAGTAGGATACCTCTCATGACAAAATCAATCTTTGTGCCTTGTTATTATGCATCCGTTCACAAATTGAAATGGAGATCAAAATTATTATGTTGTTTTAAATTCATTGGAAACCATGATGTAGTAATTCCAATATATGTTTTCTTTCCTATATAACCATGTGAAGAAAAATTCCTTCTTATTTCCTGGATTCATAATACATCCATGAACATTTATAAGATAGTAAGTTTTGAAGAATTAGTAATAGACTTACTAGTGTAACGTTTCAAATGTTCAATGAACTTGGATTGTGCCAGAACACAGTTCAAGGATAATTTGTGAGCAGATGTGTCTACAATTAATAAGTTTCAATGGAGTAGGAAGTGGAAGCAGGAATGGAAATTCTTAAAAATAACTTATGATACCTATTATGAATTTTTGCTTATCTCTTTGGAAACAAGTGAAGTTTCTTCTTGATCACAGTAAGAATACAGAAATAAAGGATCAGATCTTTTCCAAAAAAATAAAATAATATTGTTTTCTCTTATTTCTTTGCAGAAATCATTCAGGAGACACAACATGTGTTCAAAGCATTTGTCATTGTTTTAACTATATGTTACATGAATAAATATATCATGACACTCACCCAAGCAAATAAATTCATTTTAATTTCTACTGCAAAATTACCCTATCCCATTATTTTAGATTATAGATTTTGTTCCTTGAATACAGAAAAAATCACGTTTTTACTTCCTTTTTGGAATTCACCATGTCAATATCTATATACACATGGTAAGTTTGGAGTATGGAAACCTCTATCAAATGGAAGTGTACATATTTTTCCCTATAGAGAACAAATCACACTTCATATTGTTTTCCTGTGAATATAATCTGCCATTTCATTTCTTCTTATACTTGTAGAGCCTGATAAATGTATAACAAAAGTTCATTCATATTTGATCCCTAATACAAATTTTATATGACTTTTGCTGTTCCATACAGAATGGCCATGAATCTTTCAACTGTGTTTTTTACCAACCACAAATTCTGAAATATATGTCCTACTTTGCAAAATACTCCTCCAACTAAATGATTTCCATGTGTAAACTCTTCTTCAGAAGGATACTAAGATTTTTTTACTATGCCCCTGGCCGGGAAAAACCTGGTTTGTGTATGTAGACACAAAATCATCCAAAATATTGTTTTGGAAAATATACACTTTGTGAAGATAGCATATTTTTCTGCTGAGAATCTGTAATTTTATAGGGCAAGAGGATATACATCATCTGATAACTTAATGTATTTCCATAATGTTGAAAGAAGAATGAAATGTAACTCTCGGTGTAACACAAGATACAGACAACAATATTTGATGAGTACCTTTGTTAACACTTGTGTGTAATGTGCCCCTCATACATATTTATACTGATTTTGGCTCCGTAGTCCATAATATTCCTGATGCAAAACGGAATAGTGTTTTAAGCGTATTTTAGGAAGATCCAACAAGTCAAAAATTATTGGTAGGATTCCTATGCAATCAATTGATTTGAGTTATTTGGGCACAGATGAGGAAGTTAAAGTTGTGAGAATGTTACCCATATTTATTCTTAGTTTTAAAAAAGCAGACTTTCTGATTATGGACACATTAAAAAAGAAGGTTCCTCCTATTTGTAATTTCAAATAAGTTTTGGATTTACTGCACTATGAATTTTGTATTAACTTATAAAGGATGTTTGAAAATTTGTAGACTCAAACAAAACTCCGTCTTTTCTAGTCAGATAGGGATTTAAAGAGACCAGGACAATTTTCTCTTGTCTTTATATGGGCCTCAAATCAATCTACCTAGGTATCAATGTGTCAAATTGTAAAAATTATGATGAGTATAAGCATGAATACACTCCTTTTTTGTTTAATTTTATTTTCAAGGTGATGTACTGAGAGATCATAATATTTTAAAGACGGTGTTGATTTTTGTCATGCTATATTATCCCTCATTTTTCTCACACATTATTCTGCCTCAAATCGCTGCTCAGATTTCAATTTCGTTTACTACATGTTATCTTGTGAGGAATGTTGTGATATTGATTCACCCTGTGGCTTGTGTCTCAAGATTTTGTTGTTCTGCTTCCCTGCCCTAATTCAGATTAACCTGTATAGAAGCCACTGGCACAAGTCAAATAGAGTGACATAAAGGGAAAAACCATCGGGGAAGTGAAGGGAAAAAGCAAGAAAGCATCAAACAGCTGTTCGTAGTGTTTTAAGAAAAAAAATTGATAAATCTCTTTTTTTCTGTATCGTAAAGATCATTTTGCTTAGCCTAAACTTCTATGTTCCTATATCATAGCTATTAAGCTACTACAATCCTCTGAAAAGACACATATACCAAGTATTACAATAAGGGAAACCATATTAACTACACTTTCAGTGACAATATTGGAGGAAAAATTATGATCAATACATATGTTATGTGAAGCTCTTTCTTGTTTTCCCTTTATTTCCCTATGTCTTATCAAATGTTATCACTCTATTTAATTTTCTAATCAGGTGTATTACATGTACATTAATGTAATTTAGGGAAGGGAAGGGAGCAACAAAATCTGAGTCAAAGGACCAAGATTTAAACAATGCAATAGTTACAAAACAAAACAACATGTTGAAATAAACTTTATACCTTAAGGGAAGAGATGGAGTTTTCAGGCCGAAGAAAAAAATGTGTAAGAACATATTATCAGAAAAGTACTCACTGCCTTACTATGAATTGCTAATCATTCTGTGCATTACCTTGACAAGAACATTCAAATAAAAATAAGTTTATTTACAAATAAACTCTCACAACTGTTACATATTTACATATTGACAATTATTTGATTGGGTTTGTAGTATATATACACATATGTGTATATAGTTCTCTTCTCTTTACATCCCTACATCAATCAAAAAGACACAGGTTTCCCTAAGTCTCCAGGTTCCACGCCATCATATACAAAACAATGTTGAAATCACTTTTGTTCAAATATTTCTGTAGAAATATTTGACAATTACTGAAAGTACAAAGCAGGAGAATTCTTGGTGTCCAAATATATCCATAATCAGATACTCTTAGCTTTCCACATCTATTGTAAATATGAGCAGGATTCTCACATGTGAAATTTCCTGTTCTGTAATCAAATACTTCAAACCTATTGATTAAATAGGAATCCAATACTCTAATTTTTTGGCAAATATATCTTCATAAAATATGTTACAAAAGCTATTTCAATTAGTAGTAGGCATGTTGCACAAGGAATGGCAAATCAACT
Source organism: Dipodomys spectabilis (assembly GCF_019054845.1). Classification (NCBI taxonomy): domain Eukaryota; kingdom Metazoa; phylum Chordata; class Mammalia; order Rodentia; family Heteromyidae; genus Dipodomys; species Dipodomys spectabilis. Next base: position 284,830 of record NW_024871114.1, on the reverse strand, counting down.
ATAAGATGATGTTTGGTTCTTAAATATGTGGGCAAATTATACACAAGTTGCAAACAATGTTAGATTCATAGGATATGGATTCATGAAAGAGTCGTGAATAGCAGTCAAAAGTTGTAGCTTAATTTTTGAACCTTTCAGCAATACAATAGGAAATTCTCAAACGATGCATGTGTTCTTGTTTCACGTGTCAGATTCTCTGTACAGAAATTATATTCATAAAGTGTACATTTCCCTCCAAAACTAATCAATTTTTGGCTCATATTTTATGTACATGTTCAAGAATCTGTTTTTGCCATGCCACAGTCATTGTGAAAAAGCCACAGAATCCTTCTGCAGATTACATAACACATGAGAAATATTAAAATACATTAGGATGAGGGGGGACCAAGATGGCGACGGGGCAGTAGGGAAATGCCACAGCTCTCTCCAACCAAAAAGAGAGTTCGAGTTCCAACTCCTAATCTCCCCAAGAGACCGACAACAAAAAGACAAACACTCAGAGAAAAACCAGAGGTGGAAAATAACAAAAAAAAGAAAGAGAGGAAAAGAAGAATTTCAGAACAGAGAAGAGCGAAGACCCCCTCCCCCAACCTTTACTGGCCGCGTGGCAGTGCACCAAGCCACCGGCCAGCTGGCCCGGTGGGGCCTGCCGAAGCCCCAGAGACAAAAGGGTCTGCTTGCAGATCACCAGGTACTGGATTGCAGAACAGCGGATCGCCAGGAACAGAGAAACCTACCAGCCGGGAGTCTCCACGAGGATCCCACCCCCACCCCTCACTCTCCACCGGAGCGGAGAGGCTCCATCCCGCCAAAGCCGCCCGGCACCAGCAGCGTGACAAAGGGACCTGGCGGCAGACCACCCGCCCAATCGCGATCGCAACGACCTGGCGGGGGCCGCCCAACCCAGCCCACAACCACCCCAACTGAACTCAGATTGCAACAACTGACAACCTACAGGGTGAGTACCCCACAAGGGACAGTGAATCCCTCAAGGGAGACCAGAGCTGGAGGGAATCCCCAGACTCTGACCTAAACTCCCTACCCCAACACCTGAACCACAGGACCCACTAAAACTGGGAACTGTTCGAGAGCTCCACCAGCCAGTGGAGCACACTCTGCTGGCCAGGCCAGAGCAAGAGTGCCCCTGGAAGGGACTTAAATGCCCAAGCCAGGAACAGCGCCCCTGGGTCAAGACTACCAACAGTAGAAGAAATTTGAACTGTGTCCTCCAGGCTGCATAACCTAGGTGGTATACACATTAGCACAGGCCTAATGAGGGCGCTCCAGGCTGGGGCCGGAACCAGGCCCGGGGACCCGGCGCCTGAACAACACAACCAACTCCTCCCAACTGAAGTAAAAAGCTGAGCATACGCCTGAACAGAGGGGAGAAAACCAGGAAACAACACTCCCTGGGAAGCACGCCTGTGACAACAAAAGTCCTGGAGGCTCAGGACAAGAGAAGCCCAAACCCCACCAAAACTCCACCCATATACCCTAGGCTGGGAATTGGGCAACACAGGCTGCCAGCACCTGATAGTAAGCAGGAGCTCAGGCTGATAAGGCGGCTCAGCAATAGAGTGATAGTCTTGGATGTATGAGGCCCTGGATCCGATTCCTCAGCATCACAAAAGCAAAAAGGGTCAGAAGTGGTGCTGTGGCTCAAATGGTAGGGCGCCAGCCTTGAGCTGAAGAGCTGAGGGACAGCACCCAAACCTAGAGTTCAAGCCCACAACCAGCCCAAAACAAACAAACAAAAACACATCAGGAGCCCATAGCAGACTCCAGTATTTGAGAGAGTGCATCCAGAGCATCTGATCTTCCCAAGAGCACCCGTAGGAGCAAACACAAGCAGTCTAAGCTGCTCAACCCTTCCAAAGGCGGGAACTGCCAGCAATCTACAGCAGAGAGCTGAGAATCCTAAGTAAGTCAGAATAGCAGCTGGAAATAGGCTCCCAACAGAACCCAGATCAGGCACAGACTCTCTCTACCAATACAGAATCAGCAACCAAGCAAAGACAGACACACCAAAACAAAATTGAAGAGCAGTCTCCTGAACCCCCATGCGAAAATCACAGAGAAAAATCACAAGGTATACCACTACCCAGGACAGCAAGCTCACCTCAAAAGCCAGCAGCCACGCAGGGGAGAGCCCCAGTGGGAGCAAAGCAGGAATGGAAGACAAAAGCTACATCCAAGGGTTGCTGGAGGCAATGACTCAAGAAATAAAGCGAGAAATGGATCAGAAATTGAAAGAGCACAAGGATGAACTATCAAAAGATATACAGGATATCAAGCAAAAGTTGGATGCAAAAATAGAAGCTGCACAAACCTCAGTAAGAAGTGAGATAAACGCCAAATTAGAGGTAATGCATACTGATCTCACCTCATTGAGAGGTGAGATCAGTACTCTGAGAACCAACATTGAATCCATAAAGGGATCCGTTTCCTCCATGCAAACCACAATAGAAGCCACGGTCAACAGAGTGAATGAAATGGAAGGTAGAGTGTCAGATACAGAAGTCAGAATACACCAACTGGACCAAAAAGTGACAGATATGGAAAAATCACTCAAATTAAACCAAAGGGAAATTCAAGAGCAAGCAGATAATGCTAAAAAATTTAACCTTCGCATAATCGGAGTGGACGAAGGTGAGGAATTCCAGAGCAAGGGAATGCAACACCTATTTAACAAACTAGTCAATGAAAATTTTCCCCACCTCAAAAACGACCATCTTAACTACATCACAAAAGCTTATCGAACACCCAACAAGCAAGATCCCAGGAGAAACACTTCTAGACACATTATAGTAAAAATGATGGATCTGAATAATAAGGAAACAATCCTGCATGCAGCAAAAATGAAGAAGGAGCTATACTACAACGGGAAAAAAATTAGAATCACTGCAGATCTCTCCACACAAACAATGAATGCAAGAAAAGCCTGGGAAAGCGCCATACGAGCCCTGAGAGCCAATAACTGCCAACCCAGACTGATACACCCGGCAAAGCTAGCATTCACATTGGATGGAGAACTGAAAACTTTTAATAGCAAAGAAAAACTAAATGAATACATAAACATTAAGCCAGCATTACAAAGAATTCTAAGAGGGGGGACACAACCTGAAGAAAGCAACCAGGAACTGGGACCTGCCCCAAACAGGCATTACTCAAAGTCTAAATGAGCAAGCACAGGAGGAAAGGAAAGAAGAAAAACTTAGGAAAACGGAATGGCAGGGACAACAATGCATCTCTCTATACTTTCTCTTAATATAAATGGGCTGAATTCGCCAATTAAAAAAAACGAACTGAGGACTGGATCAGAAAACAAGACCCATCCATCTGTTGCCTTCAGGAGACCCACCTCTCAGCCAAACATACAAACAAACTCAGAATGAAGGGGTGGAAAAGGATCTACCAATCAAATGCCCCCAGTAAGAAAGCAGGTGTAGCTATCCTGATATCTGACAAAATAAACTTGTCATTAAAATCAGTACAGAAAGACAAGGACGGACACTACATATTAATAAAGGGAACAATCCAAGAGGAGGATATAACCATCAACTTATATGCCCCAAATATCGGTGCACCCAGATATGTCAAACAAATGCTCTCAAACTTACAGAATAAAATAGATCCCAATACGATAATACTAGGAGACTTTAACACGCCACTCTCACCAAAGGACAGGTCTACCAACCAGAGGATTGGCAAAGAAGCTACCGAAATAAGTGAGGCCATACTTCAAGCGGAATTAACTGACATCTACAGAGTATTTCACCCTAAAACAACACAGTACACATTCTTCTCAGCAGCTCATGGAACTTTCTCCAAAATAGACCATATCATAGTTCATGCAAGGAACTTAAGCAAATACAAAGGGATCGACATAATTCCCTGTATCCTATCTGACCACAGTGGAATCAAGCTAGCTCTCAATAACAAAGCATACCGCAGAAATTTCTCTAATACATGGAAATTGAACAGCACACTCCTTAACAATGCCTGGGTAACAGAAGAGATCAGAGAAGAAATAAAGCATTTCCTAGAACTCAATGAAAATGAAAACACCTCACAAAGAAACTTGTGGGACACAGCAAAAGCAGTCCTGAGGGGCAAATTTATTGCCCTCAGTGCCCACATCAAGAGAATGGAGACAGACCAAGTAAATAATCTCATGTTGCAACTAAAACAGCTAGAAAAACAAGAAAAAATGGGACCTAAAGCTACTAGACGAAGCCAGATAACTAAATTAAGAGCAGAGATTAACCAATTAGAAAATCAGAAAACCATAACCAAAATAAACCAAACAAAAAGCTGGTTCTTTAAAAAAATAAACAAAATTGATGACCCGTTGGCAAGATTAATTAAAAAGAGAAGAGAGGAAACCCATATTAATAGGATTAGGGATGCCACCGGAAACATCACAACACGTACCCAAGATATCCAAACAATTCTAACAGACTACTTTCAAAAGCTATACTCTCTAAAGGAAGAAAATCTGCCGGAAATGGATGCATTTTTAGAGAAATACAAGTTACCCAAACTGAGCAAAGAAGAAGTTAACCAATTAAATAAGCCAATATCCTATAATGAGATACAGGAAGCTATCAAAAGTCTTCCAACAAAAAAAAGCCCAGGACCAGATGGATTCACAGCAGAATTCTATAAGACCTTTAAACAAGAACTAATACCCATACTCCTCAAGCTCTTCAGAGAAACAGAGAAGGAGGGAGCTATCCCAAACTCATTCTACGAAGCCAATATCACACTCATCCCCAAACCAGGTAAAGACCCAACCAAAAAGGAGAATTACAGGCCAATTTCCTTGATGAACACAGATGCAAAGATCCTTAACAAGATTCTAGCTAACAGAATCCAGAAACACATTAAAAAAAAATACACTATGATCAGGTAGGCTTCATCCCAGAGACACAGGGATGGTTTAACATACGTAAGTCAATAAATGTAATCCAGCATATCAACAGAGCCAAGGTCAAGAATCACATGATTATCGCCACAGATGCAGAAAAGGCCTTTGATAAAATTCAACATTCATTCATGCTAAAAGCTCTGGAGAAAATAGGAATAGAAGGAACATTTCTAAAAACAATAAAAGCCATTTATGACAGACCAATAGCCAATATTATACTTAATGGGGAAAAGCTACAACCAATCCTCCTAAAATCAGGAACAAGGCAAGGATGTCCACTGTCTCCACTCCTCTTCAACATTGTCCTAGAACCCTTAGCCAGGGAAATAAGGCAAGAAAAAGACATTAAAGGGATCCGCATAGGGAAAGAAGAAGTTAAACTATTCCTTTTTGCAGACGACATGATACTATAACTCCACGATCCCAAAAACTCCATCCCCAAACTTTTAGAAATCATAAGTCACTTCGGCAAAATAGCAGGATACAAAATAAACCCACAAAAATCAGTTGCCCTCCTATACACTGATAATGTACAGGAAGAGAGGGAAATAAAGTGAGCAACCCCATTCACAATAACCTCCCCAAAAATAAAATATTTAGGAATTAACCTAACCAAAGATGTAAAAGAACTATTTAATGAGAACTATAAAAAGTTAAAGAAAGAAATTGCAGAAAACACTAGGAAATGGAAAGACCTCCCATGCTCCTGGATAGACCGACTTAATATAGTAAAGATGGTAATACTTCCAAAACTAATATACAAATTCAATGCAATTCCTATTAAAATCCCAATGATGTACATCACTGAAATACAGAAAACAGTCCAAAAATTTATATGGAACAACAAAAGACCTAGAATAGCCAAAACAATTCTAGGGGATAAAAACAATATGGGAGGGCTATCCATGCCGAACTTCAAACTCTACTACAGAGCTATAATAACAAAGACAGCATGGTACTGGAACAAAAACAGACCGGAAGACCAATGGAACAGAATAGAAGATCCAGAAATAAATCCACAGGCCTACAGCCAGCTGATATTTGACAAAGGAGCCAAAGACATACAATGGAAGAAACAGCCTCTTCAACCGCTGGTGCTGGGAAAACTGGGCAGCCACATGCAGAAAACTAAAAGTGGACCCCAGCCTATCACCATGCACCAACATCAACTCAAAATGGATTAAAGACCTTAACATTAAACCTGAATCTCTGAAACTACTGCAGGACAGAGTAGGAAAGACACTTGAACTAATAGGCAAAGGAAGAAACTTCCTGAACAGAGTCCCAGGGTCACAACAAGTTGGAGAGAGACTCGACAAATGGGACTACCTTAAAATAAAAAGCTTCTGCACAGCTAAATCTATCGCAACTAAGCTAGAAAGACAACCAACTAATTGGGAAAAAATATTTACCCGCAATATATCAGACAAGGGGTTAACATCCTGTTTATACAGGGAACTCAAGAAACTAATCCCTCCCAAACCTAACAAACCAATTACTAAATGGGCAAGGGAACTAAAGGGGGACTTCTCAAATGAAGAAATAAAAATGGCAAAGAAGCACATGAGGAAATGTTCATCATCCCTGGTGGTGAAGGAAATGCCAATAAAGACAACCCTGAGATACCACCTTACCCCAGTCAGAATGTCCCACATCTACAAATCAGCCAATGACAAATGCTGGAGGGGATGTGGTGAAAGAGGAACCCTATTACACTGCTGGTGGGAATGTACACTTATACAACCACTTTGGAAAGCAGTCTGGAGGGTCCTTAGAAAGCTAACGATTGACCTCCCTTACCACCCAGTCATACCACTTCTAGGCATCTACCCTGAACAACAGGAACCAATATACAAGGACACGTGCACCTCCATGTTTATTGCAGCACTGTTCACAATAGCTAGGATATGGAAACAACCTAGATGCCCCACCACAGACGAATGGATCCAAAAATTGTGGTATCTATACACAATGGAATATTATGCAGCCATTAGAAATGACAAAATAATGGCATTTGCAGGGAAATGGATGGAGCTAGAAAGAATCATGTTGAGCGAGGTAAGCCAAGAACGAAGAGACAAACGGTACATGGTCTCCCTGATAAGTGGATGCTAAATCCAAAATGTTAGGTGATACGACAAAACTAACAGGACTTAAGAAACAAAGAACTCCCGCTCATCTGGTTGAACCACTACTAAATATCCCCATGCTGCTGATCACAAATATGGTATATAACATGTGAACACTGTTATATATTACAGACTGTGATAGACAATTTGCTCTAGGAAAGTTAGAATGAACTTGTGACTTTGAAATTATGTAATCACTTAATCACAATCAAAAAAAAAAAAGAACCTCTGGGAAGGGAGGGAGGGAGGGGATGGTAGGGGGAAAACAATGGAGGGGGTAACAATGTTCAAGAGGAAGTGTACTCATTACCTCAATCATGTAACTGTAACCCTCTGTATAGTATCTTTACAATAAAAAAAAAATACATTACGATCTTCTACCTCGAAAAATATTTTGCAGAATTATTTGGTTTGAAACCCCTAAAATGTTCGTACCTATTCTTTGGTTTGGAACACAGAAGATGGGAAATTTTTATGAGGAATCTAATATCATTATTCTTTTCTTATAGTTTTATTATGTTCTACAGCTACAATAAATGAAATGGAACATATTATTCCCAGGCAGACATAACTAGATGGATTCACTTACACTTAGAATTTAGGAAATAGACTTCTCTTCACTTTTCTTTCTTCACTGATCAATCTGGGCATGCTAATTAATGGTCACTTGGTATTTTTAAAAGAGAGAGAATTCCATCCCCCATCATACAGTCACAATATTGCCAAAGATTTCTTTGTACAATATTACATAAACATTAGCTGTCAGTAAGTTATTCAAGGAAAATTTCCCCTTATCATCCTGTCCCTCGCACCTCCACACTCCCCCCGCCACCAAAGTTGTAAAGTTCATTTTCAACAGTGTTATGTTTATCTTATTGTTACAATGGGTCAAACTCTATCTCTATTTAAACATTTTGTTTTTCTTCCTTCCTCTCCCCGAATTCGAGAAATGTACGTACAAGACACAGGTCACAAACATCAAAAACAGTGAAAACAGGGGTTAAACGATTGGAGATGAACATACAGAAATATCACATGATAAATTATAAATATGTTAGAAACAATATCAAGCAAGAAAAAAGATATCTGTGTCCCTATCTTGGGGTTCATTTCACTTAACCTGATCTTATGTGGTCATATGTACATAGCTTTTGACTTTTTCTCCTTGTCCTACTCAAGTACTAGTCATTGTGAATAAGGGAAACCATGTGACTTACGATTCTTTTGGTTTGTTTTATTTCACTTAATGTAATTTTCCCCCTCTTTCCATTTCCTAACAAAGGGAGTGATGTCATTTTCTCTAATGGATTTTTACTCTTATTATTCCTTGTGATTTTTAATTTTAAAAATACTGTACAGAGGGGTTACAATGACATGAACAAGGTAATGAGTACATGTTTTATCAAACATTGTTGCCTCCTCCTTTGGTTCCCCTTCTCATCCCTTCCCACTTACCCCTGTCCCCCTCTACCCCGCCAAAGTGTTAAAGTTCGTTTTTCTACATAAGGTCTTGTACATCTCATTATTACAATAGGTTCACTTCACCCATATACCTTTTTAAACAATTTTTCCCTTCCCCTCCAAGAATTATACCAACATCAAATATGATGAAAACAGGGGTTATATCGTGGGAGACATACAAAGCAACAAAGAAATCATCTTATAAATATTTTAGAAAAAATATCAAGAAAGAAAAACCATTTGAGTCCTTATCTTGGGGTTCATTTCACCTAACATCAACTTATATGACCATTTCTGCTTGTCTCAGACATATACTAGTTATTTCAAATAAGAGAAACCATGGGACCTATGTTTCTTTGGGTCTAGAGTACTTTTTTCAAGTCTTTCCATTTCCTAACAAATGGGGCAATGTCATTCTTTCTAATGGAGGCATAGAATTCTATTGTTTATATATACCACATTTTCTTGATCCATTCATCTACTGAGGGGCATCTGGGTTGGTTCAATAACTTAGCTATGGTAAATCATACTGCAATAAACATAATTGTGCTGGAGGGGTTCATTACGTTTGAAATGGGTGTCTGAAAGGTCCTGCTATGGTCCAATGGGTAAAATAATCAAATTGATTTAGTTATCACAATTTTGCAACTTCAAAATTCTTTGGTTCTAAAAGTCGCTGAGGTGTATGCGGTCTTATTTGAGCACAAGGCATTCATATTTCTGCTCTGTAATGGGTCTAGTTACTTCTGTGATGCACCATGAAGAAGACTTCTGCAAATTGAAATAGAGTTTAATTGTCAACATTTGATCTTCAATGAGCTCAAATTGCCCTCAATATTTTAGTTGAAAATTCTGTACAAAATTTTTTTTATCTATAATTCCGTGCAATTCTTCACCAAACCTTGGGAAGAAATAATGATAATTGGAAGGGTGGCATCAAAGTGATACCTTAAGTATGTCTAAAAATTGCAAGAGGATTTCAGATGTTTGTAGACAATTTTAAATTTGCTCAAGTAGTTATACATTATACTCACCAAGCTGTTGGCCTGATATTTTTCCATTATTCATGTGCTTTGAGGAAACGGTACAAAGAATGCTATATATCTTTTTTATAAATCATTGTGTGAAATTATTGAGTCCATTTTTGTTTATAATTACATTTCAGTATGACTTGGGAATAAGACCTCTCAGACAATGACCTTCTGTTTTCATTACTCTAAAGAATGTAAACATGATTTCACTGAGAAAAATTATGATTTTGTATAAAAAATATTATTACTTTCTCCAGAATATAATTCAATGACATAAATAATGAGTATTATAATGAAATATATTTAACGAGAGCAACAACTGTGAATGTATTTCTGAAAAACAAGTATACTCTATGTTACCTCTTTAAATAATTAGGTTTGTACTTGGCAAGAAGAATGAAATATGTGCAGTATGAAAAATTTAAGCAATGTTTTATGGTTGACAAGTTTTCCACTCTGCTAGTGTTATTTATATTCTGCTAGAACTGAAAACATGGGTTCTAGATTGTTTTTCCTTTCTCTTCCATGAACATTAGAGAATATCATAACTTCAAATAGCCTCCAACGTACTTGAAAATTTATTCCTATTCATTTGTTTTGTTACTATCAGTTGGCAGTTCATAAGAAGACCAGTCTACAGATTGTCTATTGACACCCACAATTTTGTATATGAAAAAACACTGTTGAACTCATTTGATATTTCACGCTGTAAGAAATGCTACTAACACACTGAACAATTTTCCCCAAATTAATTACTAGACAAAAAAATCGAAGAGAAGAATATAGTGTTAGAATGCATAAGCAAAGAGTAACCAAAAAAAGCAACATACCCATAGACTCAGCCAGTCTGGGGAACATGGGAAAATACAGAGGAGTAAAAGGAGATAATGTTACAGCAGCAACTTTGTACCTGCCCCTTCAAAAATTAACCAGAGCTAGGAGGTCAATAGAAGTAAGAAGACTGCCCATCTAATGTCCATGATTGTCTACCTTTCACTGGACAGGAATTTATATTCTTACCTTTGTCACCTAACTTCTTCTCTACCTAGTTGCCAGATGTCAGAAGTAGCAAGGGACATTTCTATCAACATTTTCAGCCCCAAGTCCTTCCTCTTGCCATTTATTTGTTCTCTAATATTTTTTTTTAGTCCCTCAGTGCCTCATGAGACTTCTCCAGACTTCATGCAAGAGACTTGCCTCCTACAGACTTCATCTATTGACTCAACACCCAAGTGACAGCTGCTGCGTGCTCTCTTCTCACAGAAGAGACTATATTTCAGCCTTTTACCCCTACTACTAATGCAGGAAGTAGCCAGTGCTCCATTTCATGATTATTAAAAAGCTGGAATTTAAGGTCCATTCCTGGATAGCAAGCAGACCTTGTCCAGTACCTGCATTACCTAGGCAACTGGGACACCTGGAAGAGGTCACATCCGAATCCGTTGCAGTCAAGTCTGGATTTGATGTGGCCACACCTTTCTCTCACCTGGACCCACCTCATCTTACCGGGTCACACTTCCCTTTACTGCCCACACCTTTCCCCACCCCACTCTAGATAAGGCCTAACCCAGGACCAGACACTCTCTGGGCCTGACGTGTGGAGTACCAACCTGGCCTGGTCCCAGCAGGTTTACTGAATAAACCTACCACTTACCTGCATACTACGTGCATGGTGCTGTTCTTACTCAGCTACCTCTTTTTAAAAATTAACAGCTTCCTCCTATTCTTGGAGAGTCTTCTTAGTTTCACTGGACATCTTTATGTATCCACATCAGTTATCAGACCCTGCGCATCCGTTTAAGTTATTCATTTTACCCTTAGATCTACACATTACTCATATTCAGAGCTTTTCTTTTTTTGGGGGGGGGGTCCAGTTGTGGGGCCTGAACTCTGGGCCTGGGTGCTGTCCCTCAGCTCTTCAGCTCAAGGCTAGCCCTCTACCACTTGAGCCAAAGCGCAACTTCCGGCTTTTTTCTTTTTGCTTATGTGGTGCTGAGGAATCGAGCCCAGGCCTCATGCATGCAGTGCAAGTGCTCTACCACTGAGCCATCTTCCCAGCCCTATTCAGAGCTTTTCTGAGTATCACTTTTTGTATTCCTAGAAGTTCATTCTCACAACCTTTTTTCTAAGTTTGATTGAAATGCCAGGTATCTATACTCTGAAGTGAATTCTTGTTTCTATCATGGAATTTTAGCAACCATATGTAAATTTTTATCATGACTTTCTGTCAACTCCCTAAGTATAAATGTTGATCTTTGAGAGGAAGATATTCAGCAATATTTCTAGCAGTTATTTCTAAAAATCAAGTTAAAATCAGTATATTTTGGAAAAATGATATTATCCAGCAATTGAACTTTCCTATGACTACATTTTCAGTAGATTCTGAGAATTTTCAGGCATAATTTTCAATCGTGATCTGTAATGTGGAAATGCTCTGCAAAAGTGAGTAAACACAGTATACATTTTGAAATAAATTTTATATTAAAAAGTTGGTTGTAAAATTCATCTGAATATTTCTGTGAACTTGGCTGTGTTTTCTTCATATGCACCGATTATTAGCACTGTATTAATTCCAAAAAATAGTAACATTTAAGGTCGAATGTATGTAGAAGGCATTCTGGGAAATCTTATCTAAAACAGGAATTCAAATAAATTTAGTAGGATAGTATGTCTTGAGATAATATTTCTATTTCCTTCATGTCAACATTGTTTCCAAATGTGGACATAGGAGAGATATAGTAATGCCCTTGATTTGCAAAAAAACAAGAATGGATTGAAGTATCTTCTGCAATAATCAGTACTACCAACAGGAAGCATCTCTGGAGATAGAAATCCATAAGGAAAACATATTTATTCAGGATTATCTGGGAAATAAAGAGGAAAGTGAGAAATTAGCATACAAAAGCCAGTAAGGAAGACAATCATCAATCACCTTTGGTAATCATGAAGGATTTACACTTACCTAATTGGTGAAAACTGCTTATTCATCGATAAGCAAGTAGTCATTGACAATTATGAATAAGGTAACATATTTCATGAATGAACAAATTTCAGAAACGAGTACCAAAACATTCATTTGTTCACTAACTATTCAAAAATTAGTGACATTTTTTCTTTACCTGTAACATATTTTGAATTATTAGTGTGGAATAAACTGATAATTAACTGGAAGTCTTGCAATGTAATTCTCCTAAGAGACTATACAGACTGTTCAGATGACATCCAATGGGACGTAGACTTCGTGTAGTTAATATTAATTTTACTCACATATTTTGTCTTCAGGTGGATATGGTATGTGCTTCTCACCTGACAGGAAGAACACTGTATTAGTGTATATAAATTCCTCAGCTAAGTTTTCTTTCAGATCAAGATAAATTTACTTATGAAACTTTATCCACACTTCTACCAGTTGTTTAACGTTAGGGAGCACTGCATTTTTGAATCTGAAATAACCTCCATTTTCCTCCCTGAATTTCCCAGAGAAATAATCCCCAACGTCCGTTTGCTAGGTAAATATTTCCCAATCATTATCTTAGGCAACACCATTTAAAGTGACTCTATGGTAACTTAAATATCTCAAGCTCAAAATGAACTTCATTGGTGATTTAATTATAATTCTTCATAGAGGGAATGATAAAAGTGGTCAAGAGATTTTTGTTGAGAGAATCAGTGAAAATATGGAAACCAAATTGATAATTTCCATTTTTATCGCAAATACTGTTTAAATCATTGTTTTAATTCTGTGTGATGAATTCTAATATGTGTATGCTTTCTAGTTTCTAGGTTCGTATGAATTTTTTGTTCAATTCTTTCTTAAGGATGTTTTTGAAGTATCTGTTTAGACATGGAGCAATGTTTTTCAAAGTATACCTCCTCGGTTTCAAAAACCAAATTTTTCTTACTTTAATTAGGGAAGGATTCATGTTCCCATAATTGTAATAGAAATACAGTAAACATACAAATGCGAAGTATGGTACCTTGCAATAATATTTAAAATAAATTAAATTTTACCTAACTCCTGCCTACATTACTCACTTCCTCTCATACATTTAGGATATGTTGTCTAACATCTGTGGCAGTTGCAAATACTGATGTTCCATTTCAGAGGTCAGTGTTAAGAAACGCTTCATATTCCCGTCATACAATCATTTGTGTTACAGCAATATGGTAACTGCATATGTAACAGCAATACTCACAAGACAATGTTGGGTATGATCTTTACAACTTGCATGGTGGGAAATTGCAGATGAAAAGAGAGAAAAAAACTGAGATGGGGGTAACATGCATCACAAGAATTTTACTGAGTCTGTTACTGATTTAATGATAGCCCTCTCTACCTCACCTTGAGAATAAAAATAAAATTTAATGAAAAGTAGACCTCAATCTTAGAATTGATGGAGAGTGTACTGTTACATATCACATATACAACTCACTTCCAAAGTGATGAGAATGTCAGTATCTATTAATAATTTTCTTAATTCTAATTTTGCAGCTAGCTACTTACATGATACACAAGTCTAGGAAAACATAAAAGAATTTTAGGAAAATGCTATTTTTAAAAGGCTGAAATTTTCTGAATAGAGACCCGGAAACACAACAAATCAAAGAAAGGTTGGATAAATGGGATTGCATAAAGTTGCAGAGCTTCTGCATGGCAAATGACATAGCTAGCAAGATCAATAGAAAGCCCACGGATTGGGAGAAGATCTTTACTAGCCATACAACGGACAAGGGTCTCATATCTAAAATATACTTGCAACTCAAAAAATTAAATCCCCCAACAACAAATCCTCAAAGAAACAACTGCCCAATAAACAAGTGGGTGAAAAACCTAAAGAGAAGCTTCTCTGAAGAAGAAAGAAGGATGGTCAATAGACACATGAAGAAATGCTCAACATTCCTAGCCATAAAAGAAATGCAAATCAAAACAACATTGAGATACTACCTCACCCCAGTTAGAATGGCAAAAATCAAGAACTCTAACAACAACAGATGCTGGAGGGGATGTGGACAGAAGGGAACCTTACTTCATTGTTGGTGGGAATGTAAACTTGTCCAACCACTTTGGAAAGCAGTATGGAGGTTCCTCAAAAGACTCCACATAGAACTCCCCTATGACCCAGCAATCCCACTTTTGGGCATTTACTCTAATGTTTGCAAACAAGACCACACTAAAGCTACCAGCACAACGATGTTTATTGCAGCATTATTTACCATAGCTATGATCTGGAACCAACCCAGATGCCCCTCAGTAGATGAATGGATCAAGAAAATGTGGTATATATACACAATTGAATTCTATGCCTCCATCAGAAAGAATGACATTCCCCCATTTGTTAGGAAATGGAAAGACTTTGAAAAAATTATATTAAGCGAAGTAAGCCAGGCCCAAAGAAACATAGGTCCCATGGTTTCCCTTATTTGCAATGTCTAGTATATGTATGAGTCAAGTGGAAAAGGTCAGATAATGTGATGTTAGGAAAATGAACCCTTAGATATGTATTTTAATGTTTCTTTCTTTCATGCATGTGTTTCTAACGCATTTATAAGATTATTTCTTTGTTGCTTTGTATGTCCCTCCCCCACAGAATAACCCCTGCTTTCACTATATTTGATGTCAATGTAACTTGTGGAGGAGATGGGGAAAAGCAAATCGTTTAAGGATACAGGTGGACCTGTTGCAACAATGAGAAGTACAAGTTGTCATGTCCAAAGGAGCTTTACAACGTCGTTGCGGCGGGGGGGTGGGAGGGTAAGGATTGGGACTGGGAGGGAGGGGGAAAGCTGGGAAGGGATGGGAAGGGTAAACAAAGGAGGAGGCTACAATGCTTGGTAAGAAATGTACTCATTATCCTGCCCATTTAATTGTAACCCCTCTGTACAGTATGTTCACAAATAAAATAATAAAAAAAATAAAATAAAATTCAGGTTTCTAGACCAGTCTTTATGAATATCCTTGTTAGGTATTTCTGGATTCCAGAATGCATGTTAAAGTGCTTTTTATCAGAAAATATATAAATATGATTTTCTACTATTGCTGTAGAAAACCCACTCCAGTCCAAAAGATACACATAATTTTGAAGCATTTCTCCTTTCCAAAACTCGGGTTTGGAAATGAACAGCTTCTCTGGGATGCAGCAAAGGCAGTACTCAGAAGCAAGTATATAGATCTGAGTTCCTACATTAACAAATTGAAAAGATCTTAAACCAAAAATTTAATGAAGCACCTAAAACTCCTTAAAAAGAATAACAAGCTAAATATAAATCCATTAAATTGAAACAAACAATTAAAATTAAATCTGAATAAAATGAATTAGAGTGCAAAATAAACTGAAAAAGAGTTAACAAAACAAAGAATTTGTTCTTTGAAAAAATTAATGAAATTGACAGACCCTTAGCAAATCTTATGAGAAAAAAATCAAACACACCCAAAGGAACTCAGAGATGATAATGGAAACATCATTAGAGAACAGCAAAGACTCGGAATATAGTAAGGAAATACTTTTCAAAATTTTTTTTTTAAATTTTATTTTATTTTATTTGAGAACATACTGTACAGAGGGGTTACAATTACATGGGCAGGATAATGCATACATTTCTTACCAAGCATTGCAGCCTCCTCCTTTGTTTACCCTTCACCTCCCTTCCCAGCCTCCCCCCTCCCTCCCACCCAATCATACCCCCCCACCCCCCCCCCTCACCGACATTGTAAAGCTGGTTTTGACATGACATTTTGTACTTCTCATTGTTGCAACAGGTCCACCTGAATCCTTAAACGACTTGTTTGTCCCCATCTCCTCCACATGTTATACTGACATCAAATATAGTGAAAGCGGGGGTTACAATCTGAGGGAGGGACATACAAAGCAACAAAGAAATAATCTTATAAATGCGTTAGAGATACATGCATGAAAGAAGCAAAAACATTAAAATACATATTTGAGGTTTCGTTTTCCTAACATCACATTCTCTGACTTTTTCCGCTTGACTCATACCTATACTAGATATTGCAAATAAGGGAAACCATGGGACCTATGTTTCTTTGGGCCTGGCTTACTTCACTTAATATAATTTTTTCCAAGCCTTTCCATTTCCTAACAAATGGGGAAATGTCATTCTTTCTGATGGAGGCATAGAATTCCATTGTGTATATATACCACATCTTCTTGATCCATTCATCTACTGAGGGGCATCTGGGTTGGTTCCATGTCTTAGCTATGGTAAATAATGCTGCAATAAACATAGTTGTGCTGGTAGCTTTAGTGTGGCCTTGTTTGTGATCATTTGGGTAAATGCCCAAAAGTGGGATTGTTGGGTCATTGGGGAGCTCTATGTGGAGTCTTTTGAGGAACCTCCATACTGCTTTCCAAAGTGGTTGAACAAGTTTACATTCCCACCAACAATGTCCACATCCCCTCCAGCATCTGTTGTTGTTAGAGTTCTTGATTTTTGCTGTTCTAACTGGAGTGAGGTGATATCTCAATGTTGTTTTGATTTGCATTTCTTTTATGGCTAGGGATGTTGAACATTTCTTCATGTGTCTACTGGCCATCCTTCTTTCTTCTTCAGAGAAGCTTCTCTTTAAGTCTTTCGCCCACTTACTTATTGGGCAGTTGTTTCTTTGAGGATTTGTTGTTGGGTGGTTTAATTTTTTGAGTTCCAAGTATATTTTAGATATGAGACCCTTGTCCGTTGTATGGCTAGTAAAGATCTTCTCCCAGTCCGTGGGCTTTCTATTGATCTTGCTAGCTATGTCATTTGCCCTGCAGAAGCTCTGCAACCTTATACAATCCCATTTGTCCAGCCTTTCTTTGATTCGTTGTGTTTCCGGGTCTCTATTCAGAAAATTTCGGCCTGAGCCAAGGAGACCCAGGGTTTCTCCTATTCCATCCTGTAATGTTTTCAGAGTGTCTGCTTTGAGTTCAAGGTCTTTGATCCATTTGGAGTTGATTCTGGTGCAGGGTGATATATAAGGATCTAGCTTTAGTTTTCTACATGTAGTTAACCAGTTTTGCCAGCACCATTTACTGAAGAGGCTGTCTGTCTTCCATTCTATTGTTTTAGCTCCCTTATCGAAGATTAGATGGCTATAGGTCTGTAGGTTCATTTCTGGGTTTTCAATTCTATTCCATTGGTCCTGAGGTCTGTTCTTATGCCAATACCAAGCTGTTTTGATTACTATGGCTTTATAGTAGAGTTTGAAATTTGGTATTGATATTCCTCCAGCCGTGTTCTTTCCGTTGAGGAGCGTTTTTGCTATTCGGGGTCTTTTATTGTTCCATATGAATTTTTGGATTGCCTCTTCTATTTCCTTGAAGAATGAGGGTGGAATTTTGATAGGTATTGCGTTGAATTTGTAGATAGCCTTGGGAAGTATTGCCATTTTCAAGATGTTAATCTTTCCAATCCAGGAGCATGGGAGGTTTTGCCATTTTTTAAGTTCTGTGTTGATTTCCTTTTTCAAGATTTTAAAGTTTTCATCATAGAGGTCCTTCACTTCTTTAGTTAAGTTAATTCCTAGGTATTTTATTTTTTGTGGGGCTATTACAAATGGAGTTGCTTTCCTAACTTCAGCCACACTTTTCTCATTGTTGGCATACAGAAAAGCCATTGATTTTTGGGGGTTAATTTTATAACCTGCTACTTTGCCAAAGTTTTGAATCAGCTTGAGTAATTTGGGAGTGGAGTCTATGGGATTCTTTAAATACAAGATCATGTCATCTGCAAAGAGGGAGAGTTTTATTTCTTTTTTCCCTATTTGGATCCTCTTTATGTCTGCATCTTGTCTTATTGCTGTAGCTAGGCATTCTAATACTAGATTGAAGAGAAGTGGAGAGAGTGGGCATCCTTGTCTTGTCCCTGAGTTAAGAGGAAATGGCTTTAGTTTTTCACCATTGAGTATAATGCTGGCTGTAGGTTTGTCATATACAGCCTTTATTGTATTGAGGAATGTTCCATGGATTCCTAATTTTTCCAAAACCTTCATCATAAAGGGGTGTTGGATCTTGTCGAATGCTTTTTCTGCGTCTATTGAGATAACCATGTGGTTCTTATTCTTGCTCCTGTTGATGTGATGAATAATATTAATTGATTTGCGTATATTGAACCAGCTTTGCATCCCTGAAATGAATCCTGTTTGATCGTGGTGTATGATTTTTTGGATGAATTGTTGAAGTCGGTTGGCCAAAATTTTGTTGAGAAGTTTTGCATCAATGTTCATCAAAGAAATGGGTCTATAGTTCTCTTTCTTTGATGAGTCCCTGCCTGGTTTTGGGATGAGGGTTATGATGGCTTCATAGAATGTGTTCGGTAGTGAGCTTTCTCTTTCAATTTCATTGAAGAGTTGGAGGAGAATTGGTGTGAGCTCTGCTTTGAAGGCCTTGTAAAATTCCGCTGTGAAACCATCTGGTCCTGGACTTTTCTTAGCTGGGAGGTCTCTTATTGCTGTTTCTATTTCAATGCTTGATATGGGCCTGTTAAGATAGTTTGCCTCATCTTGGTTTAGTTTTGGCATGTCAATATTTGCTAGGAAGAGGTCCATTTCTGTCAAGTTCTCAAACTTATTAGCATAAAGTTTTGAGAAGTATTCCCTTATAATGTTCTGAATCTTGCTTGTTTCCGTGGTGATGTTTCCATTCTCATCTCTGAGTTTATTAATTTGGGTGTGTTCTCTTCTTTTTCTGATAAGATTTGCTAAGGGTCTGTCAATTTTGTTAAGTTTTTCGAAGAACCAACTCTTTGTTTTGTTGATTCTTTCTATAGATTTTTTGGATTCTAATTCATTTAATTCTGATTTAATTTTTATTATTTCTTTCCGTCTACTGGATTGGGGTTTATCTTGCTGCTCTTTTTCAAGGAGGTTTAGATGTGTCATTAAATTGTTAGTTTCAGATCTCTCCAATTTGTTGATGTAGGAGCTTAGAGCTATAAACTTGCCTCTGAGTACTGCCTTTGCTGTGTCCTAGAGGAGCTGGTATTTTGTGTGTTCATTTTTGTTGAATAGCATGAACATTTGAATTTCCTTTCTAATCTCTTCGATGACCCACTCTTGATTCAGCAGTGTGTTGTTCAGCCTCCATGTGATACCGGACTTTCTTTGGTGGCTTTTGGTGTTGAGTTCTAACTTTATTCCCTTGTGGTCAGAGAGAATGCAAGGTATAACTTCAATGTTTCTGAATTTAGACAAGTTTGCTTTGTGGCCTAAAATGTGGTCTATTTTAGAAAACGTTCCATGTGCTGCTGAGAAAAACGTGTATTCTGATGCTGCTGGGTGAAATGTTCGGTAGATGTCTGTTAAGTCTAGTTGATCTATGCAGCTGTTTAGATCTGTGGTTTCTCTGTTGAGTTTTTGCCGAGTTGATCTATCTAGTGGGGAGAGTGGTGTGTTAAAATCCCCAACAATTAATGTCTTTGGATCTATATGGGATTTGAGGGAAAGTAGTGTTTCTTTGATAAATTTAGGTGCTCCATTGTTTGGTGAATAGATATTTAGAATTGTAATATCCTCCTGAAGGAGAGATCCTTTAATTAGTATGTAGCAACCTTCTTTATCTCTTTTCACGAATTTTAATTTGAAGTCTATTTTATCTGATATTAGGATTGCAACTCCCGCCTGTTTATGCGGTCCGTTTGCTTGGTAGATTTTGTTCCAGCCTTTAACATTGAAAATGTGTTTGTTTTTATGGGCAAGATGTAACTCCTGTAGGCAGCAGATAGAAGGGTCTTGTTTTTTAATCCAACTAGACAGTCTATGTCGCTTAATTGGAGAGTTCAGTCCGTTAACATTAAGAGATAGGACTGAGAGGTATTTGGGAGTTCCTGCCATGTTATCTACCTTCTTGGGGGCTGCGAAAACTGGGTTCTTCCTATGGTTCTTGGATTCTCAGTTTGGGTGCAGTTTCTTGGCCTTTATTGCGGTCTTGTTGGTTTTCTATGTGTAGGACATCTTTAAGGATCTTTTGTAGGGCTGGTTTGGTGGAGATGTATTGTTTCAATTTTTCTTTGCTATGGAAGGTTTTTATTTGGCCTTCAGTTATGAAGGAGAGTTTAGCTGGGTACAGTATTCTTGGTTGATAGTTGTTTGTTTTTAGGGCATGGCATACATCATTCCAGGCTCTTCTTGCTTTGATTGTCTCTGCTGAGAAATCTGAGGTGATTCTAATTGGTTTCCCTTTATAAGTGATTACCCTTTTCTCTCTGACAGCTTTAAGGATCTTTTCTTTGTTCTGAGTTGATCCTGTGTGGATTATAATGTGACGGTGGGATGTCCTATTCTGGTCTGGTCTATTTGGGGTTCTAAAGGCTTCTTGTATCTGGACAGGCCTATCTTTTTGCATGTTTGGGAAGTTCTCTGCTAGGATCCTGTTAAACAGATTTCCTAGACCATTAACTTCTGTTTCTAGGTGCTCCTCTACACCCATTATCCTTAGATTAGGCCTTCTGATGGTGTCTTCCAGGTGTTGGATAGATCTATCATATTTCTTGGACTTGTCTTGGATGGTTGTATGTTCTTTCTCTATAATATCTAGGCTGTCTTCAATCCCTGAGATTCGATCTTCTGCATGGTCTAACCTGCTGTCAAGACTCTCTACTTTGTTTTTTATCTCTTTTCCTTCTAGTTGGTCAGCTTTGATGGCTTCAAGTTCTTTGTTGAAGCTCTGTTTTAGGTCTTGTATGAATTTCTTTACTTCCTTAATTTGGTGTTCAGTGTTTGTCCTCAAATCACTTAGTTGATTGGTTATGGTTTCTTTGGGCTCCCAATCCTTCTGTTGGGTTCCATTCAGCATTCCCTTTGTGGTCTCCCTGACTTCCTTCAGCTCTTTGTTAATGGATTCCATGAATGCCTTTAGTGATCTTTGTGTGTTCTCTACCTGGTCTCTCAATTCCTGTATTACTCTTTGATTAGCTTCCTCCCGTTCGTGGGATTCCTGCAGTTCTCTTTGAGTGTTCTCAGCCTGCTCACGCCATTCCTCTCTTTCTCTTTGAGTATTCTCAAGTTGTTCACGCAAATCCTGTATCAGTTTTTGAGTAGCTTCCTCACGCTTATGATATTCCTGTATAAACTTCTGGGATGCCTCCTCTCTCTCCCTATCACGCTCATACAGAGTCCTTTGTACGTTGTCAAACTTTTCATTTATCATGTTTGCCAGCAGTGTTTGTAGAGCTGTTTGGGAACTCTCCTCTGGATTATTCATTATCTGTTCTAACCCCTGATTATCAGGATTGGGAATTGAGATACCCGAATTTGCCATTTTTCTTGTGTTTTTCCGGCTTACTCTGCCCATTTGAGATGAGGATAGCACCAGTTTTGTGCTAGAACACTATCTTAAGGCAACCATCAACCAAAGTTTGCATTTGTACAGTCAATAGTCTACAGATACAATCTAGTTCAACAGATACATCTATTCGACATCAAACAACTATATGTTAAAGGACTTCGAACCGCAGAGAAGAATTTGGAAAACCTGAAATTATTAGGGTTAGGGAGAGATGTGGGTAAAAAATAGGAATAGATTGGTGTGGGTAGGCACAGGGAGAGTTAACTATGTCCTAATCACAGTGCAGGAAATAGGTTGGGTAGGATGCAAGTAGAGAGAGAGAAAGAAGAAAGGGAAAGGGCAATGAAAAGAGACCAGAAAATAAAATAGAAACGTAAAAATTAATGTTATTTTAGAGATTAAAAGACCATATATTTATAGAGGAATATGAATATGTTGAGAGAAAGGGAGGGACATAGAGGAGATGAGAAAAACTTTAAAAAAATGCTTAAAATATTATATAGGTATAAAGAGGTAGTACTGCTATTAATGAATTTAAGTCTCAGAGGTTTTGAATTGAGTAATAAGTTTGTGGATTAAGTGTGTACACAATGGGGGATAGGGTCTACTGGTTAACTACGGGTTTATCTGAGGATGTGCAGGACAAGAGTTAAGTCACATACAGATGAACAAAGAGGAAAAGATGGAAAGGATAGGAAAGTGAGAAGAAAAAATCAGAAGTTCAGTAGAGCTAGAAAAAAAACAAAAAGATAATTAAGAATGAAAGAAAAAGAGAAAGAAGACAAGAAAAGAAAAGAAAACACACATTCACGTATTCCTAAAATAAAAATTATAAGAGGAGAAAAAAAAAAAAAAGTTAATGGAAAACAATTATTTTTTCAGAAGAGGCAAAAATTAAAGATTAATAAAAGTTTTAGAAAAGCAAAAAAAAATTATATATATATATAAGGTAACAAAAAATGAAAAAAAAAAACAAAACAAGGAAAAGAAAAAAAAGAAAAGAAGAAGAAGAAAAAAAAAAGTTCTTTGATTTTTTTTTTTTTTTTGGGAGGGGTGGGAAGAGTCCTGTATCTCCCTTTAGTCTGTAACCAGAGTCTGGTTGGAGTCTCTGGTCAGCTTGAGGTCCTGTGGCTTGATTGGTTTCTTAAGTCAGTTTGTTGGAACAGGCAGAAAAATGCTCTGCTTTACCCAAGTTTTTGAGATCCCCCTCCCAGGTTAGTTTACTGGGAGGGTGATCTGCTTTGAGAATCACAAAAGAGGGGGATGCAGTGATGAGGCTAGGTTCTGGGTAGAGTTGAGGCCTTTCAACGAACAGTAGCTTTTCCCTGGGGCTATTTTGTGAAAAAAAACTCACAGCACCCAGCCTGGAGCCATTCTCAGGGTTTCTGTTTTTCAATTGATTGTGGTGGCTGCTAGAGGGCGGGGCAGCCTCTGGCTCTGGTTACCCGGTGAGGAGAGCCACTCCAATGGCTGGTGCCTGAGCTGGGTGACTTTTCCCTGGATGGAACTGAGTCTGTGAGGTCACTTCGCCGTTAAGTTCTTGTGACCTGCTAAATGACTCGTTTTATTCCAAGGCCTGAGCTGGAGCTAGCCGCTCCTCCGAGCTTTGTCGGTATCCAAGATGGAGATCACCGGTGCTGGGGGGGGAGGGGTGGCCTTCCCTCCTCTGCTCCCAGAGGAGTGAGGAAGTGGGGCTTCTACTCACGCGGAGTCTTGGATCCCGGGTCGTCTCTGGTCTGCAAAGTGCAGGATGAAGTTGTCCGCTCCTTGTCGGTTCTTGCTGGTGTTGAGTAGAATCCGCTCGTCCGCTGCGTCTGGCTCCTTCGTCCCGGACTGCGTCTCAGGTATGCCTCCGCGGCGGTGGTCGCCGCTGCGACCCTGCCGCCGCAGCGGCAGCTGCTCAGATGTGTCTGCTTGGCTTCCCCTCTCTTGACTAACTCTCTGTCCTGTGATGGCACACTTGGTGTGATTCTCTGGCTTGGGACTGTTCACTGGAACTCTGAAACTGTTTTCTATGCAAGAGCTTGTTCAAATTCCAGCTTCTCCTCCGCCATCTTCCCGGAACCTCACTTTTCAAAATTTTTATGCTAATAAGTTTGAGAAACAAAGAGTTAGAAAATTTCTTGCAAATGTTGGCTTGCCCAAGTTAAACCGAGATGATTTAATACCAACTGTACAGACCCATATCACGCATCGAAATAGAGGCAAAAATAAAACAACTCCCACCCAGGAAAAGTCCAGAACAGCATGGATTCACAGTTGAATTCTACACGGTCTTCAAAGCAGAACTAACATAAATAGGCCATCATTTCCTCAATGAAATTGAAAGCAAAAATTCACTACCACACTCTTTATGAAGCCAGCATTACCCTCATTCCGAAACCACGCATGGATTCATCAAAGAGAGAGAAAGATAGATCCTTTTTTTTTTTTGGTCCGGTCGTGGGGCCTGAACTCTGGGCCTGGGTGCTGTCCCTCAGCTTTTCAGCTCAAGGCTAGCACTCTACCACTTGAGCCACAGCACCACTTCCAGCTTTTTACTTTTTGCTTATGTGGTGCTGAGGAATCGAACCCAGGGCCTCGAGCATGCAAGGCAAGCGCTCTACCACTGAGCCACCTTCCCAGCCCTGATAGATCCATTTTTAATGAATATCAAAGCAAAACTTCTCAAGAAAATCTTGGCCAATCGACTTCAACAACTAATCAAAATCATACACCACGATCAAACAGGATTCATTTCAGGATTGCAAAGCTTGTTCAATATATACAAAACAATTAATATAATTTATCACCTAAATAAAAGCAAGAATAAAAACCACATGGTTATCTCAATAGATGTAGTAAAAGTATTTGTATAGATGGAAAACCCCTTTATCAGGAAAGCTCTGGAAAATCTAGGCATCCATGGAACATTCTTCATTATAATAAAGGCTATGACAAATCTACAGCCAGCATTATAGTTAATGACAAATCTTAAACCAATTTTCTCTAAATTTAGGAATGAGACAAGCGTGTCCAATCTTCCCACTCCTCTTCAACTTAGTATTACAATGTCTAACTACAGCCATAAGACAAAACGCAGACATAAAGGGGATCCAAATAGGGAAGGAAGAATTAAAACTCTCCCTCTTAGCCGATGATATGATCTTGTATATAAAGAACCCCATGGACTTCACTCCCAAATTAATTGAGCTGATCGGAAATTTTGGCATAGTATCAGGGTACAAAATTAACCCTCAGAAATCTATGTCTTTCCTATATGGCAATAATGAGAAGAGCATGGCAAACCATTTTGTAATAGTCCCACAAAAATTAAAATCCTTAGGAGTTAAATTAACAAAATAGGTTAAGAACATGTATAGCAAACACTTTAAAAACCAGAAAAAGAAAATTAAAGGAGACCTAAGCAAGTAAAAACAAACAGAAACCTCCTATGCCCCTGCATTGGGAGGACTAAGACCGGGAAAATGGCAATACTGACAAAGGTATCTACAAATTCAACCTGATATCTATCAACATTCCAACCTCATTCTTCACTGAAATAGAAGCAATCAGAACTTCATATGGAACAATAAAAAACTGCAAATACCAAAAACAATCTTTAGTAGAAAGAACAGCACTGGAGGAATATCAATTCCAAAATTCAAACTCTACTACAAGGCCACAGTAATCAAAACAGATTGATACTGGCACATGAACACACCTGAGGACGAATGCATTGGACTAATGACCCAGAAATGAACCCACAGAGCTTTGGTCACCTAATCTTTAACAATGGAGCTAAAGAAATAGAATAGAAGAAGGACAGCCTTTTCAGTAAATTGTGCTGGAAAAATTGGTGCAACACTTTTAGAAAACTAAAACTAGATCCGTATGTATCACCCTGTAGCAGAATCAAAGACCTCGAAATAAAAACAGACTCATGAAAACATTACAGGAAGGAAGAGGAGAAAATCTATGGCTTCTTAGCACAGTACAATTTTCTTAATAGAGACCCAGAAGCACAACAAATCAAAGAAAGAATGGACAAATGGGATTGCATGAAACTGCAGAGCTTCTGCAACGCAAATGGCATAACTAGCAAGATCAACAGAAAGCCCATGGACTGGGAGAAGATCTTCACTAACCATAAAATGGACAAGGGCTTCATATCTAAAATATATTTAAAACAAAAAAAACTAATTCCCCCAACAACGAATCCTCAAAGAAACAATTGCCCGATTAAAAAATGGATTAAAGATTGAAAGCGATACTTCTCTGAAGAGGAAGTAAAAATGGCCAATAGACAAATGAAGACACGTTCAAACTCTCTAGCCATAAAAGAAATGAAAATCAAGACAACGCTGAGATTCTACCTCACCCCAGCTAGAATGACTATAATAAAGAAATCTAATAACAGACGCTGGAGGGGAATTGGCCAAAAGCCTACTACACTGTTGGTGGGAGTGTAACCTTGTTCAACCACTCTGGCAAGCAGTGTGGAGGTTGTTCATAAAACTACACATAGAGCTCCATTATGACCCAGCAATCCCACTGTTGGGCATTTACTCAAATGATAACAAACGAAGTCATAAGAAAGCTACCTGCTCAACCAAATTTATTGCAGCATTATTTACCATAGCTAAGATATGGAACCAACCCAAATGTCCCTCAATACATGAATGGATCAAGAAAGTGATATATATGTTGTGTGTGTGTGTGTGTGTGTGTGTGTGTGTGTGTGTACATATATATATATATATATATAAAGAAAGTGTATATGTATATATAAATGTATATATATATGTACATATGTATACATTTATACATATATACATATATATGTACATATATACATATATAACTATCTTGATATATGTATACATATATGTATATGTACATATAAATATATATATATGCATTCAATATGTCTGTCAGAAAAATTGCTGCTGTGTTTTTTTAGGAAATGGAAAGACTTGGAAAAATCATATTTAGTGAAGTAAGCCTGTCCCAAAGAAACAGATCCCATGGTTTCCCTTGTTTGCAGTGACTAGTACATGTTTAGGACAAGCAGAGTAGGTCAAAGGTTATGTACATTCGACGATATGAGATAAAGAACAATGAAAGAACAATGTACCCCAAGACAGGGACACAAGGGTTATTTTTTTCTGTCTTGCTATTGTTTTTAGTGTACTTAGAATATTACACTATATGATTCTTTTGTTTCTATTGTATGTTCTTCTCCCATGGTATAACCCATGTTTACAATGGATTTGATGTTGGTTCTCTGCACCACGTATATGCATTTTTGTAATTTGTGGATGGGAAGCGATATTGTAGAATGCTTAAATGAGGAATCAGGCTGACCCATTATGACAACGAGATGTACAGAACACTATATTGAAATTGAACTTTACAATATCGGGATGGGGGGACAGGAGGAGTTGTGGAGATGGGGAGGGTGGTGATGCTAGGTAGAAAATAAAGGAGGAGGTAACAACGCTAGCTATGAAATGTACTCATTATGCTACTCATGTAACTGTAACCCTTCCGTACAACATTTTTACAATAAAAAAGCTAAGAAAACAAATATTGTATATTTCCTATATATTAATTGTGAACAATTGGTGATAAGGCATACTTCTCACTTGCAGGGAGCCAGACATTTTTTTTTATATTTTCCTCACAATATGTCACATTTTTTTCATAGATATTTTAATGTAAGGATAAGGAAATTTTGATAACATTACCACAATATATGTATGCTTTGCCATATGGTCAAAAACATCCTAGTGTTGCCACTAGATTATCTATTTTTTCAATAAATGTTCTACTTTTGATTTCGAAATAAGTCATTTCAAAATTTGGTAGCTTTTAGAAATTTCATATGAACATATATGCTACACAAACAGGATGCACCTTGACAATTGAACATAGATGTACAATCACTACAGTACAGATCTGTGACAAAATCATTCTGTACGAGGTGAGTGAATTGATTAAAGTACTATAAATGTTTTAGTTTACAGTAGTTACTGATATTGAAGAAGGAGCTACAAACAGAGAGAACACATTCTAAATATTTATTAAAATCTTTATTGGACCTAGCAATACAAAAATTATACTACTGATATTGATATCGTGAAATTCATGCATTTTAGAAAATATTCCACAGCCCTTTTCAGCTGATGGCAAGTTACGCTTCCACCCCCGCACACCACCCAAAACAATGGTACACAAAGCAAAGTTGCTTGAAGTTCGTTTAGCCAAGTACGGATCTCACTTTCAACTATATTTCTCTCTAAGTTACTTCCTTTACTTTGCTTGTCCCTAGAAGTATTTATCACTTACATTAAAGTTGATTAATTATCCCTTATCTTGGCTGTATATTATACTAATGTAAGTGTGGTCTTTGGATATTTTTGTTATTCTTTTTTTGTTTTTGTTTTAACCTTATTACGTTAGCAAGATTTCATTTTGAATCCACAATGTGCTTTCATGATGCTTGTCTTCTCATTTCAAATCGATATATTTGACAAGGATTTCTTAGAGGATAAAGTCATTCTGAATATTCATAAATATGTGATAAACTTTATTTCATTTTAATTGCTTTTTCCTTTTTTGCTTAATTCAATCGAATTTCACTCTTGAGACCAAAAAAAAAAAAAAACTCAAATCATTCGTTCACAAAGTGTGTTCGAGTTAGCCTTTAGGAAGTAGTAGAGTCTAAAGTCAAAGAGTATATTGTATGTATCAATTCTGACATCCTACTCATATTTTCAATATCCTCCTTGAAACAATATTTTTTTTAGAACTTGGAAAGAAAAAAATCACAATGCAAAATTTGTTACTTATGCTATACCTACCTCTACCACATACAGAATAATAGGACATTTGTTTACTATGATAAGTTTTGTAGGGTTGTTTTATTTTTTTAGCCTCTTCTTAAAAATATTTGTTTTTCTTGTAAAGACACTGTGTAGAGGAGTTACACTTAAAACATTAATTAATGAGGAAAATGCTTATCAATCATTGTTCTGCCTTCCTTTATTTTTCTCCTATGATTCTTTTCTTCCTCCATCTCAACTACTCCTTTCCCACCATAAAGTTTTAAAGTTCATTTCCAAAATAGTACATTGACAACAGGGATCTAAATAGGAGGAAGAAAATGAAATAGAAACAAAAAACACACATAGGGCAGTAAAAGCAAGAACAATAAAGGTAATCCTCTTGTGTCAGTATCTTTTGGTTAATTTCGCTTATAATCATATTTTATAATTATATATGCACATATATGTGTGTATATATATATATACGTTTACATATATATAGGGAGAGAGAGAGAGAGAAAGAGAGAGAGAGCTATAACAGTTTTCTGTTCATCTGACAGGTTATCTTAAACACATACGAATTTTTGTAAATAAAAATCAAGATTATCTTCATGGTTTAGAAGCCACACTACAAATAAACTGAACAAAAGGGACACAAACAGGATTTTGAAACTTAATATACCAGTCCACTAAGAAGAATGAAAACCTTCCTCTAGACGTACATTCATATATGCTACTCAGGCATAATTACCTTATATAAAATTATTACCTGCCTAATTACAACTGTCATGTAAATTGGGTGAAGATTGCAAGATCATTCATTTTACATAATTTTATGTATTTTGATATCCATTGTTTCCAATACTTTGGTGATCATTAAAATTGAAGAGCTGAACATTTGTTCAAATCTGTTTGGTTCAAAATTAATTGACTAAACGGACTCAAAAAGTGTTTGTTTCATTGTAATATCAGACAATGCATTTGAAAATGTAATAACAGGCACAAATTCAAAATTAAGGTTTTAAATTGAAAGCTCAAATTGTCCTTTCAATTATCATTTGTTATGCTTAATTTCAGGCAAACGTCATCATGGCCAATGCTTTGAGATTTCCACTACGCTATTAATAAAATGATCAAGAAGAGATGGAAATTGCCTAAATTCAACATATTTCATATTCATGAAATATGAAGAAGAAATTGAGTTGAGAAATGCTCCCTATCTTTCTACTTATGTGAAAGAGCGATTGCAAGCACAAATATCCAACATCATTTTGCTTGAGATGAATATGAATTTGTGTTTTCAAAAATTTTTCTTCAAGAGAATTGTAGAATATTAATTTTGACCAATTTTTTTCTTACTTGAGTCAAAGTTAAATTACAATCTTCTATTGTACACTCTACTTTCTGCACATTTTAAAAGTACTGATGTTCCATAAGAAAATGCTATCGGAGCTTTTACCAATTTTAGAAATAAATTTTACAGGTGAGTGCAATCATTAAGTACTACTTGTGTTGCACAGTCTCATTGTTCATATAAACTGGTGTTGGATTACAATTACAATTAATTTTAGACAATATTAAACATAAATAATACACTAAAATATTCCTGTTACTAATTGGACTACTTCCTTAGGCATATTTTATGAATATCTACATTGTGAAAGGAAGTTGGAAAACTGAGTTAGGATGTAGTTTAGACATGTGAGTTGAGATATAGGTTAGTTTTCTGAATTCAGATGATGATAACCAGATATGGTATTTATATATTTATTTATTTTTATCTTTTCTGATATGGTACTTTTGAAAACATGTTTCTTGGGATGTGCATATTCAGACAGCGTTATTTTTTCTATTGAATAATATAAAATAATGGATGCACTGTTTGCAGAAACCTTTGAAAATGAGTACAATCCTTCCTTTGAAAATGAGTACAATCCTTGTGGCTGATTCGAACTTAATATTTAATGAAATTCTGCAAAGAGAATCTACAGGTAAAACAAAGTATTTTCTATTCATTTTGGATTGTCTAGAGACTATAGATGGCTCAAGGTCTCAATATAAGGAGAAACTCTCACACAGCATATTAAAATGAAAGATGTGAGAATATAAAGTTTATTTCTGCCCTTCCAGTGACCAACATGAACTAAGAAACAGATAATTTCTCATCCTGTTTGTGGTGGGTTGACCAATTATCAATGACTACATTTTCAGACTCTGTGATACACTTTTATCCAGGCGTAAACACCTGAAAATGAACTGTAAGTCGTTATAAACATTAAGAAATAGATGCACTTCTTGATTTAGAGGGTCCAAATATTCCCTATTGCCAGAAAACTATGATTTGTGAGTGTCCATTTTAAGACAGTGATTAAGATAGTTGCCTGTCATTCTGATTCTAGGACAGTGATTCAGATAGTTGTCTGTCATTCCGATTCTACCATTGTCACAAAGGAAATTTTTAATTAAATCATTTTCTCCATTACTCATCCCGTGTGCACCTTTTTACTGAATGTTCTTCATAGAAATTCCAAATGTTCATAAATATATCAATGTCAATGACTAGAATGCAACTTCAGTGATTGCTTCCTGTTTCTTCATAAGTCACACGGTCAGATCAATTTATATTTTCCCAATATATACAATGTGCATTAATTTTTAATTGTCTCTATCAGTAGGCAACTTCTATGAATAAAAGCAGTGCAATTCTACTCCATCTGTACAATGTGCTAAATTCTTTCAAAAGTTGTTTCTAAATTATCTCTATTACTTGTTAGGAAAATAGTGTTAACAAAAGTTACTTGTATGTAGTAGCCTACTGGAACACAATGGAAGACAGAGAAAACAGAGCTGGCTTATGAGCAAGAATGAGAATGTATTCAGATTATAGGCTTGTCAATAACAGGGAGAATTGTATCTGGCAATCAAAAGGGATGAATTTTAGTATATTTCAAATGAAATGCAGTTCATCTCACCATAAGAAGAAGGAGATGGGCATTGTGAAATAGTTTGCCTGAATTAACTGAAGCATATGTTAGACTGAATTTCCTAAGATCCTGATTATTACCTGAGCTCTATTTATCATATCACATGCCCAAATAGAGAGTTACAAAATCTGAGCATTGCTTCTGAGAAGCTTTTTGATGTGATTCATTTCTATGTACTTCAGAGAGAATCCCTTCTCTGCTGAGTTTTATGAGATATCAAACACTACTACACAATCTCTTCTTTTATCAGTACCTAAGTATCCATGTTAGTAGGATCACTCATAGATGTCAAATTCTTCGTTTAAAGATTAAAAGGCTTCAAAGTTTTTTTTCTCCCATGTGTGTCTTCTTAAAATTGTCTCAAAACATGTTCTGTTGATCTAGGCAAAACAAAATTGGAATTCATCAAAATGGAAAAGAAATGAAGAACAAAGAGGGATTGAAGAAAGCCTAGATATTATAGAGAAAAAACATACAACTATCCAAGACAAATCCTAAAAATATGATAGATCCATTCAACATTTGGACGACATCATCAGAAGGCCCAATCTGAGGATAATGGGTGTAGAGAAAAACCTAGGGACAGAAGTTAATGGTCTAGGAAATTTGTTTAACAGGTTCCTAACAAAGGAACTTCCCTAACATGCAAAAAGATAGGCCTATTTAGATACAAGAAACTTTTAGAACCCCAAATAGACCAGACAAGAAATGGACATCCCACCATTACTTTATAATCTGTGCAGTATCAATTCAGGCCAAAGAAAGATTGTTAAAGTTGTCAAGGGGAAAAGAGCAATCACCTATAAAGGGAAACCAATTAGAATCACCACAGATTTCTCAGCAGAGACAGCAAAAGCAAGAAGAGCCTGGAATGATGTATGTCATGCCCTAAAGACAAACAACTATCAACCAAGTATACTGTACCCAACTATATTCTCCTTCATAACTGAAAGTTAAATAAAAATTTTCCACAGCAAAGAAAAACTGAAACAATTTATCTCCACCAAACCAGTCCTATAAAACATACTTAAAGATGTCCTAAACATAGGAAACCAATAAGACCACCATAAAAGCCAAGAACTCACACCCAAACTGAGAATCCAAGAACCATAGGAAGAACCCAGTTGCTGCAGCCCCCAAGAGGTAGATAAACTGGCAGGAACTCCGAAATACCTCTCATTCCTAACTCTCAATATTAACGAACTTAACTCTCCAATTAAGCAACATAGACTACCTAGTTTGATTAAAAAGCAAAGTCATCCTATATGATCCCTTCAGGCGTCATACACTGCCCATAAAAAAAAAAAAACACAAACTCTACTATAAAGCCATAGTAATCAAAACAGATTGATACTGGCATAAGAACAGACCACAGGACCAATGGAATAGAATTGAAAACCCAGAAATGAACCTACAGACCTATAGCCATCTAATCTTCAATAAGGGAGCTAAAACAATAGAATGGAAGAAAGATAGCCTCTTCAGTAAATGGTGCTGGCAAAATTGGTTAACTACTTGTAGAAAACTAAAGCTAGATCCTTATATATCACCCTGCACCAGAATCAACTCCAAATGGATCAAAGACCTCAAAGTCAAAGCAGACACTCTGAAAACATTACAGGATGGAATAAGAGAAACCCTAGGTCTCCTTAGCTCAGGCCGAAATTTCACGAATAAAGATTCAGAAACACAACCAAACAAAGAAAGGTTGGACAAATGGGATTGCATGAAGTTGCAGAGCTTCTGCATGACAAAGGACATAGCTAGCAAGATCAATAGAAAGCCCACGGATTGGGAGAACATCTTCACTAGCCATACAATAGACAAGGGTCTCATATCTAAATTATACTTGCAACTCAAAAAATTAAATCCCCCAACAACAAATCCTCAAAGAAACAACTGCCCAATAAATAAGTGGGCTAAAGACTTAACGAGAAACTTCTCTGAAGAAGAAAGAAGGATGGCCAATAGACACATGAAGAAATGCTCAACATCCCTAGCCATAAAAGAAATGCAAATCAAAACAACATTGAGATACCACCTCACTCCAGTTAGAATGGCAAAAATCAAGAACTCTAACAACAACAGATGCTGGAGGGGATGTGGACAGAAGGGAACCTTACTTCATTGTTGGTGGGAATGTAAACTTGTTCAACCACTTTGGAAAGCAGTATGGAGGTTCCTCAAAAGACTCCACATAGAGCTCCCCTATGACCCAGCAATCCCACTTTTGGGCATTTACTCAAATGTTTACAAACAAGACCACACTAATGCTACCAGCACAACTATGCTTATTGCAGCATTATTTACCATAGCTAAGATATGGAACCAGCCCAGATGCCCCTCAGTAGATGAATGGATCAAAAAAATGTGGTATATATACACAATTGAATTCTATGCCTCCATCAGAAAGAATGACATTGCCCCATTTGTTAGGAAATGGAAAGACTTGGAAAAAATTATATTAAGTGAAGTAAGCCTGGCCCAAAGAAACATAGGTCCCATGGTTTCCCTTATTTGCAATATCTAGTATATGTATGAGTCAAGCAGAAAAGTTCAGATAATGTGATGTTAGGAAAATGAACCCTTAGATATGTATTTTAATGTTTTTTTCTTTCATGCATTTGTTTCTAACGCATTCATAAGATTACCTCTTTGTAGCTGTGTATGTCCCTCCCCCACATTGTAACCCCTGCTTTCACTATATTTGATGTCAGTATAACCTGTAGAGGAGTTGAGGAAAAACAAATCATTTAAGGATACAGGTGGATCTGTTGCAACAATGAGAAGTACAAGTTGTCATGTCGAAAACGAGCTTTACAATGTTGGTGGGGGGGGGAAGGTGGGGAGGATTGGGTGGGGGGATGGGGAGAAGCTGGGAAGGGATGTGAAGGGTAAACAAAGGAGGAGTCTGCAATGCTTGATAAGAAATGTACGCATTAACCTGCCCATGTAATTGTAACCCTTCTGTACAGTGTGTTCATAAAAAAAAAAAAAAAAAAAAAAAAAAACACATTCTGAAAGTGAAAGGCTGGAACAAAATCTACCAAGCATATGGCCTCCATAAAGAGGCTGGAATTGCAATCCTAATATCAGTTAAATTAGACTTCAAATTAAAATTAGTGAGATCAAGAAGGTCTCTATATACTAATTAATGGATCTCTCCTTCAGGAGGATGTTACAATTCTTAACATCTATTCTCCAAACAATGGAGCAACCAAATTTATCCAAGAAACACTACTTTCCCTAAAAGCTCATATAGATCCAAAGACATTACTTGTTGGGGATGTTACCACACCACTATCCCCACTTGGCAAAAACTCAACAGAGAAACTGAAGAACTGTCCAACTATATAGATGAACTAGATTTAACAGACATTGACAAAATATTTATCCAGCAGCATCAGAAATACCTGTTTTTCTCAACAGCCCATGGAACATTTTTCCAAAATAGACCACATTTTAGGTCACAAAGCAAACTTGACCAAGTTCAGAAACATTGAAGTTGTACCTTGCATTCTCTCAGAACATGAGTGAATAAAATTAGAACTCAACACCAAAAGCCACCAAAGAAAATTAAGTAAAATCTGGAGGCTGAAAAATACACTGTTGAATCACCAGTGGGTTATAGAAGAGATTAGAAACGCAATTCAAATGTTCATGATATTCAACAAAAATGAACACACAAATTATTAGCTCCTCTGGGAAATGGCATGGGCACTACTCAGAGGCAGTTTTATAGCTCTGAGTCCCTACAACAACAAATTGGAGAGATCTGAAACCAACAATTTAATGAGATACCCGAACCTCCTTGGAAAAGAGCAGAAAGATAAACGCAATACAGTAGATGGAAAGAAATAAGTAAAAATAAATCAGAATTAAAGAAATTAGAATCCCAAAAAATGGACTCAACAAAACAAAGAGTTTGTTCAATAAAAAATAAAATTGACAGACCCTTAGCAAATCTTATCAGAAAAAGAAGAGAACATACCCAAATAAATAAACTCAGAGATGAGAATGGAAACCACCACAGAAACAACCAAGATTCAGAACATTGTAAGGAAATACTTCTCAGACTTTTATGCTAATAAGTTAGAGAATTTGACAGGCAGGAATGGACATTTTCTTAGCAAATATCGACATGCCAAAACAAAACCAAGATGAGTTAAACCAGCTTAACAGGCCCATTTCAAGCATTGATATAGAAAGAGCAATAAGACCTCCCATGTAAGAAAAGTCCAGGACCAGATGGATTTACAATGGAATTCTACAAAAAACAGAGCTCACACCAATACTCCTCCAAATCTTGAATGAAATTAAAAGAGAAAGTTCACTACCTAACTCATTCTTCGAAGCCGTTATTAACTTCATCCCAAATATCAGGCAGGAACTCATCAAAGAAAGAGAAATATAGACCCATTACTTTAATAAACATTGATACAAAACAAAACATCTCAACAAAATTTTGGCCAATGAACTTCAACAATTCATCCAAAAAAATCATATAACGTACAGACATGATTCATTTCAGGGTTGCAAACCTGGTTCAATATACGCAAATCAATTGATATAATTCATCACAACAAAAAGAGCAAGGATAAGAACCACATGATTATCTCAATAGATGCAGTAAAAACATTTGCCAAGATCCAACATCCCTTTATGATGAAGGTTCAGGAAAAATTAGGAGTCCATGTAATATTCCTCAGTTCAATAAAGGCTGTATATGACAAACCTACAGCCAGCACTATGCTTAATGATGAAAAACTAAAACCATTTCCTCTTAACTAAGGAACCAGACAAGGATGTCCCCTCTCTCAATTTCTCTTCAATCTAGTATGAGAATGCATAGCTGCAGCAATAAGACAAGATGCAAACATAAAAGGGATCCAAATAGGAAATTATGAAGTAAAACTCTCCCTCTTTGCAGAAGACATGATTTTTATATTTAAAGAATCCCATGGACTCCACTCCCAAATTACTGAACCTGATTCAAAACTTTGGCAAAGTAGCAGGGTATAAAATTAATCCTCAAAAATCAATGGCTTTTCTGTATGCCAACAATGAGAAAATCATTGTTTAAATCAGCAAAGCAACTACATTTTTAATAGCTGCACAAAAATAAAATATCTAGGAATTAACTTTACCAAAGAAGTGAAGGACCTCTATGATGAAAACTTTAAATACCTGAAAAAGGAAATCAAAACAGAACTTAGAAAGTGGCAAAACCTCCCATGCTCCTGGATTGGAAGGATCAACATCTTTGATGGCAATAATTCCCAAGGCTATCTACAAATTCAATGCAATAGCTATCAATATTCCAACCTCATTCTTAAAGGAAATAGTAGAGGTAATCAAAAA
Source organism: Dipodomys spectabilis (assembly GCF_019054845.1). NCBI lineage: Eukaryota > Metazoa > Chordata > Mammalia > Rodentia > Heteromyidae > Dipodomys > Dipodomys spectabilis. The sequence goes on along the minus strand of NW_024871114.1, from coordinate 247,847 downwards.
TTTCATATAGAAAAGTAAAAGATCCTGAATAGAAAAAACGATCATTAACAAAACAACAGTGCTGGAGGAAAATCAATACCAAATTTCAAATTTTACTACAAATCATGGTAATCGAAACAGCTTGGTACTGGCACAAAAACAGACCTCAGGATCCAGAAATGAACCCACAAACCTATAGCCATCTTAAATTAGGGAGCTAAAATCATAGAATGGAGGAAAGACTAGCTCTTCAGTAAATTGGGCTGGCAAAATTGATCAATCACTTGTAGAAAAATAAAGCTAGATCCTTCTATATCACCAACTGAAGCACAAGAACCAACTCTAAACGGATCAAAGACCTAAAAGTCAAAGCAGACACTGAAAACATTACAAAATGGAATAGGAGAAATCCTGTGTCTCTTTTGCACAGGTTGAAATTTTCTTAATAGAGACCCAGAAACACAACATATCAATGAAAGGTTGGATAAATGGGATTGCATGAAATTGCAGAGTTTATGAATGGCAAAGGACATAGCTAGCATGATCAATAGATATCCCACCAATAGGGAGAAGATCTTCACTAGCCATAAAATGGACAAGGGTCTCATATGTAAAATATACCTAGACCTCAAAAAATTAAATCCCTCAAAAACAAATCCTCAAAGAAACAATTGCCCAATAAATAAGTGGGCTAAAATCTTGAAGAGAAACTTCTCTGAAGAGGAAAGAAGGATGGACAATAGACACATGAAGAAAGCTCAACCTCTGTAGCCTGGTGTGTTGACCAATGAATAGAACTGATGATAGAGACATGAACCCATAGGCCTATAGCCACCTAATCTTCAATAAGGGAGATAAGAAGTAGAATGGAAGAAATCCTTTTCAGTAAATGGTATTGGCAAATTGGTTTAAAAAGTTTAGGAAACTAAAAGCTCAATCTTTATATTATATCTCTCTGTACCAGAATCAACACCAAATATGTCAAAGACCTAGAAGTGAAAGAAGACACCCTGAAAACTGGACACGAAGGAAAAGGAGTTTTGTGGGGGGCTCTTTGGACAGGCCAAAATTTTCTCAATAAAGACACAGAAACAAAACAAATCAAAGAAAGGATAGACAAATGGGATTGCATGAAACTGCATACCTTCTGCAAAGAACATAGCAAACAAGATCAATAGAAAGCCCACGGAGTGGGAGATCTTCACTAGCCACAAAATGAATAATGGTCTCATATCTAAAATATGTTTAGACCTCAAATTATTACATTTCTCTATAACAAATCCTCAGGTACAACCTCCCTTTTAATAAATGGGCAAATAAGTAAGTAAAGAGAGACTTCTCTGAAGAGGAAATAAGAATGGAAAACAGAGGCATAACCAATTGTTCAAGTTTTCTAGCCATAAATAAATTGCAACCCTTGATGCCACAGTATTTGATCACTGTCCTGAAATTTGTACGACCATTTTTCAAATTTGAGGATGGGTAGAGAAATAAAAAATGTTGAAATGAGTATACAGGATGCCCCAATTTTAAAACTTAGATCTTAAAGACAATATGTTGAAAACGAACTTAACAACCTTGTGGGGCTAAGGGAGGGGAGTGATGGGTTGGGGATTTGGGAATTAAAGGGATGGAAGCATAAAAACAAAGCAAGGGGTTACAATGATTGATACAAAATGTACTTCTTTCCTTGCTTATGTAAATCTAAATCCAATGTACAGTACTTTTTCAATAAAAAGAATATATTTAAAATAAAGAAACAAAAATAAAACAAAACAAAAAGACTTTGAGGTTCCACCCTACCCCAGTTAGAATGGCTAAAACCAAGAAATCTAATATCAACGTATGCTGGAAGTGGTCAAAAGGGAACACTACTGCATTGTAGGTGGGAGTGTAAACTTGTTCAACCACTTCAGAAGGCAGTATGGAGGTTCCTCAAAAGACTACACAGAGTCCCCCTATGATCTAGTAATCCCACTTTTGAACATTTTTCATAATAATAATAAAGAAGGCCCTAGTAAAGCTACCAACCCGACTCTGTTGCTTGCAGCATTATTCGCCATAGATAAGATATAGAACCAACCCAGATACCCCACAGTAGATTAATTGATCAAGGGGAAAATTTAAAAAAAAAAATATATATATATATGTATGTATACACACACACACACACACACACACACACACACACACACACACAAGAAAACTTGGTCCCATTTGTTAGGAAATGGAAAGATGGGAAAAAATTACCTTAAGTGATGTAAGTCAGACCCAATGAGTCATAGGTCCCATGGTTACCCTTGTCTACAACAACTTGTATATATGACTAGGACAAGCACAAGAGGTCAAAAGCTATGTACATATGCCATATAAGCTGATGCTAAGCAATATGAACCACAAGATATGGACACAAGAGATGTTATCTTTCTTGCTGTTCTACTTAATGTACTTATAATATACTATATGATTTTATTTTGTTTCTTTGTATATTCTTCCCCCAAGATATAACCCCTATTGTCACTGCATTTGATTTGATGTCCAGCATCTTGTACATACACTTTTCCTAATTTAGGGAGGGGAAGGGAAATAACAAAATGGAATATAACTCATCCTAACAATGAGATGTATAAGACAGTATGTTGGAAACAATTTTTAGAACATTGAGTCATGGAGGGAGGAGTTGGGGAGTTAGGAAAGAGATGGTAGTGGAAAAACAAGGAGGAGTAATAATGCTGAATAGGAAACGGACTCATTACCCTCTCATGTAACAGTATCTTTACTGCAAACACACACACACATCCACACACGTGTATAAGAAAACTATGGGAAATCCATTCACAGTATTCGACTACTGAATGCTCACGCAACTCTCTTCCACAAAATTATAGTCCAACAATGCCTAGTAAAGGAAAGTGTAATGTTGTCTTCTGGTTTCAGGCCGGCCGTGAGCGTTTCCATTTTCATGTAGGGTAGTAAGGATGACTTTCCTCTGTTCATTATCAGAAGTGAGGATTTTGGCTACATCACAGTAATCATGGCCCCACACAGATAAGACACTAAACAGAAGTGTATTGTGGACAACCTAGCTGTGGGATATTTTCTATAATTGGGGAGGAAGGGATACTGAACTTGTTTGGTGATTTCAGTTAACTTTAGGAGACAGGTAACAATTTCTTGCCCTCATTTCTTTTCTCCGCATCTTCCATACACATGTTATCTATTTGGCTTTTGGAAAGGACTGGAACATTTTACTCTTAATGGCTTTTTCTCATTCTATCCCTGATATCCCAAGATGTGTTTCTAAAATTTTCTCCAAGAAGGCATTATTGTTCAATGGATAAAAGAATCAAAATACTTTATTTCCCCACACTTCAGAAAATTACAATTTCCATTTTGATGATATTGAAATTTTCTATTCCCATCATTTTTATGTGGGACCTATGGTTAAATGTCTTCTGTCTCTGCTTCATGTCCACTTGACACTGTTCTATTGAAATTTACTTCCTATTCAACAGCTCCAATCTCAATTTTTGTCTCTCATGATTCACAATGATTCATTTGCTTTGTGGTACATATCTTCTCTAAGAAGCACTTATCTGAATGATTTTTCCTACTGATTTCATAACCCTAATAGGAAGCAAGATAGATGTATAAAGATGGCAAATCATTCTTCAAGTGACAGTAAAGTTTTAATAGGTGTTTGATATTTGTAAAAGGTTATATGGAAATGGTTAATGAAGACATCCATAATTTAGAAAACTTTTTGCAACTTCACTCAAAAATTGTCATGATATATTTTCTTCTACTGTTTGTCTATCATGAAGAAAGAAATGGGCTGGAAATTATGGAATTTGTTGGATGAAAAAGTTATCCATTTTTTAGCTGGCTATAAGTGACCATGATCTGTGAAATAGAGAAATCAATGTATTTCACTTCAAGTCTGTCTAGCTACAAGATTTAGGTATGAATATGTTGTACTTGTTTACTGTTCTTTTCACTAAAGAAATAACAACACTTAAGACATCTCATTTTGAAGTATTTAGTCAGGATTATTCTCCAAGAATTTTTTTCTCATAGGACTGCTGAGATTTACCTGCTTGTCACAATGGAAGGAGGTACAAATGTTTTTAGAAATTATATACCTGGTTGAGTTCACCTTTCCTTCATTGATTGAATCACAGAAGGTATAAAAGCAGGAGTAGACAGAATAGGGTAAATAGTATTACTCCTGATGGACTCTGAAATTTTAGGCATGTTGATAATCATAATTTGAGTTTTTATTTGAGAGTTAAAAAAGCAAGTAAAGGTCTCTCCAATTTGTTGATGTAGGAGCTCAGAGCTATAAACTTGCCTCTGAGTACTGCCTTTGCTGTGTCCCAGAGGAGCTGGTAATTTGTGTGTTCATTTTTGTTGAATAGCATGAACATTTGAATTTCCTTTCTAATCTCTTCCATGACCCACTCTTGATTCAGCAGTGTGTTGTTCAGCCTCCATGTGATACTGCACTTTCTTTGGTGGCTTTTGGTGTTGAGTTCTAATTTTATTCCCTTGTGGTCAGAGAGAATGCAAGGTATAACTTCAATGTTTCTGAATTTAGACAAGTTTGCTTTGTGGCCTAAAATGTGGTCTATTTTAGAAAACGTTCCATGTGCTGCTGAGAAAAACGTGTATTCTGATGCTGCTGGGTGAAATGTTCCATAGATGTCTGTTAAGTCTAGTTGATCTATGCAGCTGTTTAGATCTGCGGTTTCTCTGTTGAATTTTTCTCCCCTATGACCCAGCAATCCCACTTTTGGGCATTTACCCTAATGTTTACAAACAAGACCACACTAAAGCTACCAGCACAACTATGTTTATTGCAGCATTATTTACCATAGCTAAGATATGGAACCAACCCAGATGCCCCTCAGTAGATGAATGGATCAAGAAAATGTGGTATATAGACACAATGGAATTCTATGCCTCCATCAGAAAGAATGACATTGCCCCATTTGTTAGGAAATGGAAAAACTTGGAAAAAATTATATTAAGTGAAGTAAGCCAGGCCCAAAGAAACATAGGTCCCATGGTTTCCCTTATTTGAAATATCTAGTATATGTATGAGTCAAGCGGAAAAGGTCAGATAATGTGATGTCAGGAAAATGAACCCTTAGATGTGTATTTTAATGTTTTTTTTCTTTCATGCATGTGTTTCTAACACAATTATAAGATTATCTCTTTGTTGCTTTGTATGTCCCTCCTCCACAGTATAACCCCTGCTTTCACTATATTTGATGTCAGTATAACTTGTGGAGGAGATGGGGAAAAACCAGTTGTTTAAGGATACAGGTGGACCTGTTGCAACAATGAGAAGTACAAGTTGTCATGTCCAAAACGAGCTTTACAACGTTGGTGCGGGGGGGGGGGTAAGGAGAAGGATTGGGATTAGGGGGGGAGGGGGGAGGCTGGGAAGGGATGTGAAGGATAAACAAAGGAGGAGGCTGCAATGCTTGGTAAGAAATGTACGCATTATCCTGCCCATGTAACTGTAACTCCTCTGTACAGTATGTTCACAAATAAAATTAAATTAAATTAAAGAAAAAAAAAAAAGAAAGCAAGTAAATTATGGCCCTATTTATTGAATTTTAAAAATACAGGCTAATCATGAGCCCTACATGGATATATATTCTCAGATGATAATTCAGGGTAACAATGGCAATTGACCCATGCAATAATTATTTAACTAGAATGAATATTTCCATAATATAAATAAGTAACAACTATCTAAAGGGAAGTGAGAGTACGACAGAGGGTAATTTGCACAGTAATACTCTTTGTGCTATTTTGAATCTTCCTTCTCCTAATAGGGATTTCTAAGGTATTGTATAGGTATTAAAGGGAAAAACAGCAAAGATTTGTATCTTGCCCCAATATATTGCTTTTTCCTGGCAAAGTATCTTTTTTTCATTTTCAGAGGACTCTGTGGAGGTTATTTCTGTGTACATATGAGAAAAATCGCAAAATCCAGTCTTGCAAGTTACCATACAATCTGGTGAAAGCTAATATTAAAGTGTAAAATGGCCTGTGGGATTTGTTCTACTGAAATTTACTACCTATTGAACAACAGCCCAATCCTTTAGGCTCCAGGCCGTGGTTTTTAACTGATATCATGGAGAGATTCATTGTTTCTCATTCCATGTCTAGGGTATTGATTATAAAATTGCTTTTAGTTTGATTAAAACCTAAAAATATTTGAAGGTTGATAAAGCAGTGTGTAGAAAATGAATTTCCTAATTTATCACTGCTACAATAAGTTCTAGAGGTGTAGTACAGACACAGTTTTGGTTGTCTTTTCTAAAGAAGATACTGATGATGGCCTCCCTTTTGGGATATTTTTAAATAGCCTTTTCGATCACCTTTTGTATATATTCATCAATTATGTATAAGTAAACATTATTTGAGTAAACAGTGGCCAAAATTCTGAATATATCTATGTTTCTAACGTTTGACAAAAAATTGCATGGAGACTTGCACTGGTTCTTCATGTATGATATTATATCATACATGAAGGAGTTTGAGATCTGAGTATCATTTTTTGATAGAGCCTGTACACAGCGTTCACAGAGATTCTTATATCTGCTGTCAAATGAGAAAAGAATAGTTTCTTTGGCTAATTAACTAGCCTACCAAGCAACCCATCAACCACCCAATCAACCCACCAAACACTAAATAACTCACCGCCCAACCAGTCGACCAACCCATCATTTCTGAGTGAAGTCAGATCTGTACCAGAGGTCATCATGGAACTGAATCTTGCCTGTGATGGGACCCAAAGCCCTAAATCTCGTTCCATTGCTGTAACTGCCAGGTATCTCTTACCCTACCTACTCCTTCCCCCCTCCCCCTCCCCCCTCCCACTGCGTATCCTTATCCTTGCACATCCTTCTTTCACTGGCTGCTTATGACTGAACTGGCTGCAGCATGGTACTTAACCTTTCCAAGATGTTCATTCAATGGGAGTCCATGGCCATGTTGAGGACGATGGAGGTTAAGGAGGATGAGGAGGACAAGGAAGAGGAAGGCAGCTGCCCCCTAACTCCTCCTACCCCCACCCTCCTTGTCCTACCTATGGCATGGGATGTTAGACAAGACACTAAGCACATTGTGGAGAAGATAACCAACAATCGCTGATGACCAGTTGCCTCCTTTCCATCACCTTATCATTTGTGTAAATTAATTCCCAGCCCCCTGCTGCCCCTGGGCCCAGAAAGAGTCTGGGGCTGCATCAAACACTGGCTGGCCTAGAAGTGTTAATGCAAAGCAGCCTGGAGTGCAAATTATGATCTTTTAGCCTTTAACTTCCCCACTACAAATACAGGGCAGGTATATTTCAGATACTAGGTCCCCTAACCCCAAGGTCAGGATCAAGTTCTCTGGACATCCACAAGGCAAGCGGACCAGAAGGCAAACCAGTCAGTTCAGACACCACAACCCAGAGAGACATGGGAGGAAGATGAACCAAAGAGGTCCCTCCCCACTGTATGCCATGATCAAACCTGCTCCCTCCTTTCTTACTTCCCTTTTACCTTACTTCCAGTTTACCCTTCTTACCCTTCTTCCTCACCTCCTTTCTTTCTTCTTTTCTTCCTCCCTCTTGTTTTTTTTTTCCCAGTTATCTTAGAAATTATTTAAACTAAGAGGAAAAGGTTATAACTTTTTCATGCAATACATACTCGGTTCTTTAAATATCAATTGTGACAAACGGTAGAAAGAATTAGAGAATGCTCTACCTGTGATCTATACAAAACACCAACAGTTTGGCTTGTATATAATTAAAGTATCTCACTTTTGTAAACACTGCAATAGCCAATACATACGGGCATGCTTTAGGTGGACATAGGAATGCAGTTTTTTCTAAAGAAAGAAACACACACACAAACTCTCTCACACACAGAGGAACTATACTATTCAATTTCTTTAAAATCACTGAGCGAGAAAACAGCAATGAGCTTCCATACTGATTTTACACAACTTCTATACAGTACCTTGACTTAAATCCAAGAGCAAAAGTTAAGACTCGCCTCCTCTATTTTTGGTAAACAAATGCATGGTAAACTTAGATGATTTTTTCCCCTGGGTTTTACCTGGGAGTGATCTTTTTAATATTTTATCTAAAAGAGGGCAGGTTTGGCACTTTTATACCGATGTCATCGATGTTATTATTTCTTGGGATCTCGGGAAGATTGATATTTTTTATAGCTGATACAGCCCGAGCTGGAGCGCCTACTAAACCAGCCTCAGACTTCTCCAGTTTGTTCTGCGCGTCGATGTGCGAGACAATTTCATTCATGTTGGTCTCCAGCACCATTCGGTCCATCACCATTTCTGCCAGGATATTGTGAATCTTGTTTACATGGAATATTAAGTCCAACTCACATACATTCTTGAAATATTTGTCTAAGGTCTCCACGAACACCTGAATGAGTTCTAAAATGCCGAGTTCGCTTTCTGAGGAATGCACACAGAAGACAAAATACAGTGATGCATAGTGTCTGTAGATCAGCTTGTTGCCAATTAACAAGCTTCCTTCCAGGAAATTGCAGACATTCTCGTATCTCTTGGACACCAGGTGTAAAGTCTCCCGGATGATTGGCTGCTGGGTGTCTACACTGTAGGGCTGGTAGAACTTGGACAGCCGTGGCTTCCCATGGTTGTTGAAGATGAGGATGGCCTTGATCATGGTTGGGTCTGACCAGCCTGAGAGGCGCTGCGGGCGGCGCCGGGGCAGGGACAGCGCGGGCTGGAGCTTGGGACTTCACCAGCGATCCTTCCCTCCCGCGCCCTTGTGCGAGAGCCCGCACACGCACGCCAGCACGCTAGGGGCGGGGGGAGGGGGGGCGGCACACTCGCGCTGGGGACCTACCTCTTGTTTTTTATTCACTCATTCCTTACTACTGGCCTCCCTCTTTAGTACCTTCCTTGTTCCTTTCCCTTCCTCCTTCGTTACGCTTCCGTCTTCCTTCCTTCATTTCCTCTTTCTTCTCTCCCTTCCTTTGTCCTTCCTTCCTTTCTTTTTTCCCTCCTTTCTTCTTCTCTCCTCCCTCCTTTCATTCCCTTGTTCTTTTCTATCTTCCCTCCTCCCGCCCCCTCTTTTCTATATTCCTGCCTCTTGCTTCCTCCCTCTCGTCATTCCCTCACTCCTCCCTCTTCTTGCTTTTTCCTTCCTTCATCCTTTCCTTCCTTCCTTCTTCTGACCTTTGTTTTTCCTCCCTTCCTGCCTTTCTTCCTCTCTTCCATCCTTCTGCCTTTCCTTCCTCCTTTCTTTCCTTCATTACACCCTCTCTTCCTCCCTTTCTTTGTCCTTTTTATTTCCCTTTGTACTTCCTACCTTTCTTCCCTAATTTCCTTCCTCTTTGCTCCCTCCTCCTTTCTAGCCTGGTCCCTTTTTCCTTTACTCTTCCATCTTTCACTCTCCCTTCACTTCCCTCCTCCCTTCTCTCATTCTTTGCTTTTGTTTTTCCTTCTGACATCCTTTTCCCCCAGCCTCCTTGCTCCCATCCTTCTTTCTTCCCTCCCATTTTCACCTTCCTCCCTCCTTCCATGCCCTCCATGCTTTCTTTCCTCATCTTCCCTCCCTCCTTGGTCCTCTTTTTCTTCCCTCCCTCTCCTTCCTTCACTTCCTTTCTTCTTCTAGACTTGGTTTTTCATACCCTTTTCCTGAGGTTCCATTCCCATTAGGCAAGAGAGATACCACCCAGCCAGGGCTGACCCCTACATGGAAGGGAAACTTCAAGAATAAACCTGCCCTGTCACTATCAGCCTCCTCTATGCACTCAGCTTCCCCAAAAGTGGGAATATGGATGCTCCATGCAAGATGCAAATCCTTAGAAAAACAGTTCCAAATAAATAAAGCAAAAAAAAAATCATGTTGAGGCTTGCCCACACAAAGAGCAGGAGGACATAGATGTAAAAGAGAGAGGGAGGGACGAAGAGAAGAAAGATGAAAAAGCGGCAAAGAAATAAGAAGATGCTCCCACTTCACAAAAGGCTTGTTGGTGGAATCCATAGACTTTTTTGAGAAGGAACAGGTAAACTACCACCACCACAACAGAAGATATCCTGTCGTGTATTTGGGGAGCTGTTTGATCATCCTACAGCAGGGCAGGGCAGTTTCTGTACATGGAGAAAGGGGTTTGTGAGGTGTACCGAGAAGGTCTGGGGTCAATTTAAATCCCCCAACTCAAATCCAAAACAGAAATAAGCTGGCATGGTTGCAAAGCTGGGCCTGGTTCTAGAAACTTCTCTCAGCACTGTGTGGGTGCACACACCTGCACCTCTATTCCTGTGTGTGGTTCACACTTTGGCCCTGCCCCTTTTACTTTTTTGTGCAAACTGGACTCTGGATCATGTCCACCTACGTAACCACTGACGGGCTAGAAAGCCTGATAATATCCCCTCTTTCATTTCAGTAGAAAGCATACACGTCTGGACAGCATCCTCCAACACACATTACACCCTCCCTGTCTTCTAGCCTAGCCCCTCCACTTTCAGATAAAGAGAAATACTAACATATAAAGGAAACAAACAAAGAAACAAAATGCAAGAAACACGAAACTGGATGGAATTTCTTCTCTTGGAGAAAAAGTAAATTCTTGATTCAAAAACCAAAATAAAAATAAAAATATTTTTCCAACTGTGGAAGAAACACAGATAAACAGTCAGGGCTGGAGTGGTTGAACACCAGCTCTGAGCACAGAAAAGCTCATTCTTGTCTCCAAATTCAAGGCCCAGGACCCTATTCAATGCCTGGTACTCGAATTCAAGGTCTGCAACTGAGTTCAAAACCCATGCCCCTAGTTTGAGGCCCAGACTGTGAATTCAATTCCCTGGCCCCATTGTCAGGCCCAGGCCACAAATTCAAGTCCCAGAAATGAATTCAAGACCCTGTCCCTATATTCAAGGCATAGGTAATTAGTTCAAGGACTCAGATTGGAGTTTAATGCCCAGGATGTGAGTTCAAGGTCCAAGACCTAATGCAAGGCCCAGTCTGTGAGTCCAAGTCCCAGTTCCTGAATTCAAGGCAAGCACACCATTTCAAGTCCCAGGCAAGGAATTCAATCCAAGGTTCCAAATTGCAGTGTCAGGACATGAATTCAAGGCCAAGGCTGTGAATTTAAGGCCCATGCTTGACTTCAATGCCATGCTGTTAGTTAAATGCCTAGGATCAGAGCTCAGGTCCTAAGCACTAGTTCTAGGTACAGGCCTTGAATTCTATTCCCAGGAGTTGAATTCAAGTACAGGCCCTGAGTACAAGACCCAGGTTGGAGTTCAAGGTTCAGGCCCAGAGTTTCAATTCCAGGTTATGTGTTCAAAGCCCAGCTTGAGAGTTCAAGTCCCAGCATTTAGGTTAAAGACCAAGCCATTAGTTCTAATCTGTGCTCCATATTCAAGTCCCAGGCTTGCTGGGGTGAGGCAGGGAGGGGCAGTGAAAATAAAACAAGGAAATGATGTGTGCATGCATACTAGAAATAGATAGTAAATAAGAATATGAAGAAAAGAGGAAGTATAAAAAGCGAGGAAAGGAAAAAGGAAGCAAAGAAGGAAGGAAAGACGGAGAGAAGGAAGAAATGAAGGAAAGGAGAGGGAAGGCTGGAGGAAGGCAGGGTATGAGGGAGGAAGGTAGAGAGAGAAGGAGGGAAGGAAAAAAGAAAATGAGGAAGGGGAGAAGGGAAAAGGCAAGGATGGGAAGAAGGAAGGGAAGGAAGGAGGAAGAAAATGGGAAGGAAGAAAAGTGGGGGAGAGAAGGAAGAGGAGGAGGATTTCATGCACTAGTATTGAATAAATTTCAAGAATTTTATTCATGTTCACAGTTTGCTTCAAATATTATAGCAAATATTTGATATAATTCAATATGTATAATACTGTGGCCTAATTATGCACTCCAACAGAAAAATCTGTTTCAAAACCACCATCTCTGCTGCTTATCTTCTGAATTCACATATCTAACCTAACCTTTACCCTAACTGGAGTGTTCCAACTTTCTTTCACAAGGTAGATCTTCAGAAAAACTGCTTGAAGAAGCAATCCCTTTAGTAACAGGAATGTTTCCAGTGTAATACTGTCTGAAAACAAAGTATATTTCCAAAAAGAAGGATAAGCATAACACAGGTTTGTATGAACAATGAAAGACGTTATGTGGAATAAGAGTATTACTTAGTGATTGAACACGTGTAAAATTGTTAAAACTGATATGGGTAGCTTTTGCTTATAGCACATCAGTAATTTTACAATGCACAGCTAAGAGAATTTTTTTCCTAATTGTACAAATGATATTGTAATTTTTCTTTGACACAAGTAAGAAAATATTGAACAAAAATTTTTCCTAAAATTCTCATGAAGAAACATTTTTGTAAAACAAACATTTCATTGATCTGAAAGAAAATGATAATGGATATTCATTTTTCCCCCTCGCTTGCTGAAAGACATAGAAAGATGCAGAGCCTTCTGTGACTCCCTTTCTTCTTCCCAGTTCATGCATTTTGTTTGTTGGAATATGTTGTTAATATTCAATAACCAACTTCCATCTTTTCTTCATGCTTTTATTACTATGATAGAAGAAATCTCCAAGTATTGGCCTTGATGATTATTACTTGGAAATAAGCGTAAGTAAGTGTAGTTGAAATGAATTTGAACTGTTAATATAGATTGTTAGATTTGAATTCATGTCAGTAATTACACTGTCGAATTCAGTATCTCATAATATAATCAATCAATGTTTGTGTTCCTTTAGTCAACTGGTTTTCAACAAATGTTCAGCTTTCCAATTTTTATCATCCCAAATAGACAGGCGATAAATGATATCAAAATACATAATTATATGTAAAAAACTATGATTTTGCATTTTTCATCCAAATTATATGATTATTTTAATTGAGCAGGTAAGAATTTTATCTCACTAAGATTTAGCAGTATCTGCTGAATGTACTGCTCAAGAAAACTTTAATCCCTTCCTAGTATGACTTGTACAGTATGCTTTGAAATTCTATTTGTATCTATTGTGTTCAGACTTATCAATACAAAACTCTTCCTTTATTTGGGATAATTAGCATATATCTATGATAATGTTATTAAATGAGCAGAAAAGCTCAAAAATATATGGATTGGAACAGAAAGATATAGGCAGACAGACAGACAGATAGATAGATAGATATAGATGGAGAAAGAGATAGAGAGAGACAGAGACAGAGATAAGACATCACAAAATATAGTGATGTGATGTTGAATATAATTTTTCCAAGTCTTTCCACTTCCTAACAAGCAGGGCAATGTTATTCTTTCCGATGGAAAAATTGAATTCCCTTGGGTGTGTAACAAGTTATTCATCTATATCTATATCTATATCCATATCCATATCACAATTTCTTGTTCTATTCAACTACTGAGGGGCATCTGGGTTGGTTCCGTATCTTAAGTATGATTAATAATGCTTCAATAAACATGGATGTGTTTGTAGCTTTAGTATAGCCTTCCTTGTGATCATTTGGTTAAATGGCCAAAGTAGGATTGCTGGGTCATAAAGGAGCACTATGCAGACTCATTTGACTGTATCTTTTATATACATTTTTATAATTTGGGAAAGGGAAAGAAAAAAAACAGAATGCTGGAACAAGGATAAAGGATCATACATTGTAACAAGGGGATGTACAAGACACTGTATAGAAAACAAACTCTACAACTTGGAAGAGCGAGGGCGATTTGGGGAGAGGGGAATGTTGGTAGGGAAAAAACAAAGAAAAGGTAACAATTCTTGTTAGAAAGGTACTCATTACCTTACTCATGTAATGTAACCCCTTTGTACACTATTTTTACTATAAAACCATTTTAAAAGTGTTTGTGCCTGTAACGAAATGCAACGTAAGAGTTTTTCATTTGTTGTTCTTGATTTTAATATAGTATATGATATTTTCGTTTCTACTATTTTTCTTCCTCCTGTGCTTTATTCCTGTTCTCAATGTATTTGATACCAACTTGGTACCATTTTGTATACCAATTTCTGCAATTTGGGGAGGGGCACAGAGTAATAAATTTCTGAATTAAGAACACAGGATGATGCATTGGAGTCATGATATTGAGAAGACACTGTGTTGGAAATTAACATTGGAGGAGGAGTGGTGAAGGTGGAGGAGCTAAAGGATAGTAGAAAAAATACAAATGAGGGCTTAACAATGTTCAACAAGAAATATACTCACCAGTGACATAAATGTAACTTGTCTGTACAGCATATTTTGAAAAAAATACTTAAAATATGAGGCAAAAATATACCAACAGAAAATAAAAATGAACTGATTATTGCATCCAAATGCCCTATTAATCTATTTGAGGAAGTGGTAGGTTTATCACATATGACTAATATTGCATTGTGAGATTTTTGCTATTTTTAAGTTCTCAAAAGAAAATAATGTCCTGTGAAAGATACTGAAAATGTGAGCAGACGTAAAGTTGATACAGACAGTATAATGTAGGACATTAAACTGTATCACTACTTACTAAATGCTAAGTCAAACAGCAGTTATAGGATGATCATATTTTTTTTCTGTTCTCAAGGATGGAATTCGACTGATTTATGCCGAATAATGAAACACAATTAAACTGATGTCAAATATGATATTAACTTCATATTTATTAACATTCAGAATGACTCAATCCCCTGAAAAGCTCTTATCAAATACATTCTGGTTTCAAATAAGAAAACAAATGTCAGGAAATAAGAAGCTTTCATTTTGGTTTTGCAACGAAAGCACCATAGGACCAAAGAAAAAAAAGATAATAACAACAACACAACACTTTTATTATAGTGAAATATCCATCCAAAAGAAGGTATATTTTATCAAATCTAATATAAACAGTAATTCATTTAAGTTAGAAGAAAATGCAAGGAAGTATATATCACAGAGAATTAGAGTTAAAATTGGGATTCATAGTTCCTAAGCAAGCTTCTCAGGAACTTTGCTTTTTTATACCATTTTTGGGAGTTGTATGGGTCGAAGTGTTACTTGCCCACTTTTATAACAGGCTGTGGAATATTTTCTAAACTTAATGAACTTCACCAAATAGTATAATAAATATGTTATGCTAAATTCAATAGAAATTTTGATAAATCAAATTCTTAAAATATTCGGCATTTATTCTCTCACAATTTTCAGCTACTTCTTCTTCAATACGAGTAATTACTGCAATCTAAACCCTTCACACTACTTTCATCAATTTATTCAGTGATCACCTGTGAAAGAATGATTCTCTCAAAACTCTGGCAGTAGTGTATTCATGTCTAAAAAATTGTATTGGAAGTTTCTGTACCATTGTCAGTGTGTATACCTGTTTTGGAGCATACATATCCATATGAAATATGTGTAGAATGTCAAATTGTGTAATGATTTACTAGGTACTAAAAAGTAATATATAAATGGAAGAATACTATTCACTGTTAACAATACCATATTTATATATTTTCGGTGCAAAAGACCTTAACATACCTTCTGTAATCTCAATATAATTGACAAAGTACTCATAGAGATTCCTGTAAATACAGAATTATAAAAATACACTTGTCTAATTAGCCTAAAATTCTTTTCTGCTCTTTATGTCATGTATCTCAAGAAAGGAGCTAATTGCAAAAATGGAATTAGAAGAATTATTAAATAATCATTTGTTTCAAAGTAAGTTGAATATGTGATATGTAACACTAGTCATTCCATCAGTCTTATCATTTAGGTCTACTTTTTTGATATTTAATTTTTAATGTTATAGGGACCTAGAGTGGGAGTATACTTACATAAGTAGTGGGTACAATCCTTATTGAAATTGATGCACCCTTCTTTCAATTTTGGCTCTCTTTCCCATTACCCATTAACCTCTAATGTTTTACAGATCATACCCAACATAGTGTCTTATGAGTGTTGCTGTTACATAGGATCCCCTGTTGTCATTTGTTGTACCATTTTATTGTAAAACTAGTCATGGCATAAATTCTGTGGTTTAGCTCTAACTTTTCGAACTTTGTGTCATGATGAACACACTAGCCTCCACAAAATATTATAAAACTTTTGAACTACATCATATTGATGAACATGAGTGTACTATAAGGACTTACAGATAGTCAAAAATCATGTCAGATTGTAATAAAGAAATGAAATAGAACTTTAGTAAATTTGAAGTATTTTATTCAGGATTTTTTGTGACTTCTGTACTCCTTTGCTTATTTCCTAAACTTCTGTACATCACTTTGTGAAAGAATGTATATTCTTTGATGAGAAGACTAAGATGAACTCATTTAAGAATTAAATAAACATTCGAAAATGTTTCAGGTGTTATGTTACAAAAATCTTCATCATAATTACAGAAGATGTATCATATGTAACACTGCCCCTATGTTTAATCCGAGAATCGCTGTTTCCATACGAGAAGTGTGAAACATGTAAATGTTTGTAAAGTAATAATCACAGTATGTAGTGATAATGGAGAAGGATACAGAAAGATATAGAATTAGTTTTATTTTCATAAAAACATGTAAATGTTTGTAAAGTAATAATCACAGTATGTAGTGATAATGGAGAAGGATACAGAAAGATATAGAATTAGTTTTATTTTCATAAATATACTAACATCACCTGTTCACGTGAATATTGCAGCAATTGAATAGCTCAATAATAGGAGTTTCTGAAGACTGACTCCTGTTAAAAATCATTTTGAGGGGCTGGGAAAAGCCCTTGCCTTGCATGCATGAGGCCCTGGGTTCGATTATTCAGCACCACATAAGCAGGAAAAAAAGCCAGAATTGGTGCTGTGGCTCAAGTGGTAGATTGGTAGCCTAGAGCTGACGAGCTGAGGGACAGCTCGCAGGCCCAGAGTTCAGGACCCACAACAGGACACGCCCCCCAGAAAAAAAAGAAAAAAACAAAAAAATCATTTTGAAATTGTATCTTCCGAACTTTAGTGAAATGGAACATCAATATTTATGAACCCTGTAGGTGTTACAGACCTTCATGGTTATCCTAAATGAATAAAAAGAAGAGAGGAGTGTTCGCAGGAGTCAGGGTAAAACATTATTTGTTTTATTGCAATGTGTACATATATACGTTTGGCTTAGTCATATTACATTAATGAGAACATACATGCTTCCCAAAGTAATGTAAGAAAAATGTGGTTTTTGCAACTGAGAAGTCATAAGTTGAAACAAGATTGCACCATGTCAAATCAAATACTTCAGAAACATGCATAAGAGAATTACAGAAAAATGACACAAACATAGACAGGGTTGACTGTACACACATTAACACAGTTCATCACAAAGAAGCAAATCAATGATTTAAACCATATTTGAAGAAAAAGGGAAGTATTTTTGGACACTATTTTCATACGATGTCTGAACACAAATGTCTAGAATATTGTTATTCTTCCCTCCTAAAGAATTATAATTTAAGCTGTTAATTATATTCTGTGAGGTTAAATTATTTGAATATTTATGCAGTCACATGAAATGTTGTTTCCTAATTTATTTGAATAAATATATAACAAGATTCTTACCAGTGATTGCTATGTACTATCAAGAGTCTTCCATGAATGATTTAACATCAGCAAATATTTACCAATGTACAAAGGAATCTGGGAATATTAAGACAGCCAGATGGCATTTGGAATTCTGTCTCTCTGGAGAACAGAAAAGTTATAGGACTGTTTTTTCCTGCAATGAAAATGATAGGCAGAGAATTTTCAAGTCAGATAGAAAAGAATTTGATTTTATCTGATGTGACAGGGAGTCAAGAATCTTAACTCTTGTTCCCAGTGAAAATTGTGCCTAATTGCAGAACACTCAAGCAAAGAAAATGTGGTATCGAAGGGCATGTAAGCCAAAAGCAGGTCTTTCAGGGATACCTTGGACATAACAAAGTGCCCATTAATTAACTTGGCCAAGTTGTTGGATGGAGAAATAAACCTGAGGAAAGGCTTTTTCCAAACTTCTAAATGGAAATGGACCCATCAAAATAGTTACATTTCCCTGGTAATAATATGTTACATTTCATTTATTATTGCTGTTCAACATAATAAAAATATGACAAGTACAATGACATTGATCCCTCATGCAAATTTCCCAACCAATTCTGTTATCCAAACAAAAAGATTTTTAAACCACCTAATTTTGAAACGATTTCTCAAGATACAAGATTTTAAAGCAGTTTAGTAATTTTTATGTAGCATCTCATCTGTAGAAGTACTCTGTGACTTCTTCCCAATGCCAGTGGAAGGGAAAAAACAGATACTTGCATGTGTCCGTATAATATCAGCCAACTTTTCTTAGTTTTGAGGGGCAATGTTCACTGTATGAAGATACCATATTTTCATACAGAGAATGTGACATTTATCAGACAAGAAAACAGGCATCATTTGACAATTTCCCTGTAGATTGCTAAAATATTCACAGAAGATTTTTCTGTACATTTGGACTGTATTTCAAGACTATTTTATAAAACAATACCTGATTAGTCTGTTGTTTTCAACTTTTATATCACTTACCCCTCTTATTTATGAACCCCACCACCGCAATTTTATAGGTGACTTGGCATTTCTACCACAATGATATTGCTTAATGGAATAGCTTTTGTAGTATATATTAGCAAGATCTCCCTTGCAAAAAACATATTAGTAGTTAGGATGTCTACATAGTCAATAGAGTTGAAGTATTTGACTACAGAAGAGGAAGTTTCCCATGAGCATTTCTCTCACATGTATAACAGGTGTAAAAATGTGAGGGTTTCTGATTTGGGACATAGTACACCGCCAGAATTTCTCTTGCTTTTCAGTTTCAAATGTGTATTGGAATTCCTATCAAAATATTTGCACAAAAATTATTTCAGCAATAATTTGTCAACTGTTGGCTTAGATCCTTGTCTTTTCTATGCTATTTTAGAAATGTAAAGACCACCATTTCCACATGTCTGTAAATGTACTAAAAATCCCTCAATATATGTACCTATGAGGTAATTTATGAGACTTGAGAATAATCTTCTTTTTAATGGAATAATATTTTCAAGCTGATGTACAGAGCAATTATATTTAAATATGTAAGCAGTGAGTGAGCACTTTTCTGATTATATGTCTTACCCAATGTCCATTTCTCACATACTTTTCTTCTGCCTCAAGCCTCCATCCCCTCCTACCAGTTGTAAAGTTTATTTCCAACGTGTTGGAGCTGGATTTGGAGGTGCAAACAACCACTTCTCAGCTACAAAATTTTACACAAGAATATCTTAATGAAGATTCTTAACTGAAGGAAAAGGAAAATTTTGGAATATTGACCCTCAAAAGTTGTTGTTTGATCAAATGGTGCAATCTTCCTGATACCATGGGTGCAGGGATTCTGAACTGCACAAGAGAAGAACCATGAATATCATCCTGTTTTCAAAACTATAACATGGATATCAGTAACTCTTCCATTTGTATGGGTTTGAGAATGCAGTTTTCTAAATTGATAGGAAGAGAAGAATTGGGATCTGCTGCACATAGGACCAAAGCTGCAATTTAGACAATATCATCAAAACAGACATGGGAATGTGGAAATAGAAAGATAATATCTGTTAATTATATGTTATTCCAGAAACAACCAAAAGCAAAATGACCTATAGAAATAGTGTTTGGAAGGTGCACAAAACAATATAGCTTCATTCCTATCTCATAAAATAAATCCCAGTCAGTAAAGTAAAGCAGTATTTCTTCCATATGGAAGTAGAAAATATACCCACTGTTTTTTTTTTTGGAGGGGGGGAACAATTGTTACCTTTTTAGACTATATCCATTGAGATTTGTCTTTTTCATTGTAATAGGGAAAAGAATGCTTATTTCCTGTTTATGACCTAAGAACTCTCAGATCAACTTTTGCTTGTCAACTGAAAGATAAAAATGGGATGGACTACCCAACAAGGTACAAAGTCCAGTTACTATTCTTTTATATTTTGTTTCATGACAACAATGCTAGTATTAGGAAACATAAATCTTGCTTGAATTTTCTGTATTTTGCACAATTTTCCAAATGGATACTACATGATTGTTTGGATTATTTACTGCTTATGCATATAAAACACCCTTTAATTAATTGTCTTCCATTTTTTTGTCTAGCAATAAAATCATAGGAAATTTTACAGTGTGTTACTATCATTTATCACAGCAAATAATACAAAATAATCTTAAGCAGTATAGTTTTGAATCCAAATGTGTATGGAGATTGAAAATCTTACACTGGTCTTTATATGAAAGTTGCTGATCAAGAGTGAAACAGAGCAATTGAGCCTCAAGTTTTATGTACTCTGAAATATACTTGAAGTCCTGAAAATCTCTAATGTGGTTTGAAGAGAAAGGGAAAAATGTAGAATGTCTTCAATTCTGGAAGCATATAAATGGCACTGGTTGGATATAAATTTGGCAAGCATATAATAGTGCTTAAATATTTCACATTGCACATATTTCAATAATGAACCTTATTTCTTAAAAAAGTAACCTAGAATATACTCGTTTTTTCAAGAATACATTCATAGGGGTGTGCTTTCATTCCCTGTATATCATTTTATTGCTCATCCTAATTTATATTTTGTAATAATATTCTTGAGGGAGTAACAATCAATACTCTTACACTGAATTATAATTTTTTCAGGTGAAATGATTTCAACGTTCTTTAGAGTCTTTAAAATAGAAAATCATTGTCTGAGTAGTCTTATTCTGAAGTCATATTGAAATGTAATAAACAAAAATGGACTCAATCATATCATACATTGGTTTATATAAAATGCATATACTTCTTCGTATAGTTTCCTGAAACTATAGAACAAACTGTAAAATATCAAGCCTACATTCTTTTCACTAGAATATGTAACTCCTTCATCAAGAGTAGAAAAAAGGTTACAGATTGAGAAGTACCCAACATATTCTGAAATCCTACTGCAAATGCATATTCATAAGTAGGAGGAGTGGTCATTTTGGTGTCACCCTCCTATCTATACATTTACTTCATCCCATGGTTCAGTAAGGAATTACAAGGAATTATATGTAAAGGCTAATTGCAGAAAATTTTCATCAAAAAAATGGAGGATCATCAAATAAATGGAGGATAATCTGAACTCATTGAAGTTAAAATGTTGACAATGGAACTCTATTTCTATTCTCAGAAACCTTCTTAATGGTAATGTTTCATGAAAGTAACTAGACCCTTTAGAAAGGAGAAATATGACTACCTTATGCTATACTATGACAGCATACAATTCAGGTATTTTTAGAAACAAATGATTTTGTAATTCATTATTTTAGAAATATCAATCAAATCATTATTGTGCCCAGCAGCACCACTCAGACAGTCATAGCAAAGGAAATAAGACTGAATGGGGCTATTATGAATGGAGTTGCTTTCCGGATTTCAGGCACACTTTTCTCATTGTTGGCATACTGAAAAGCCATTGACTTTATAATGTGCTATTTGCCAAAGTTTTGAATCAGCTCGAGTAATTCGAGGGTGGAGTCTATGGGATTCTTTAAATACAAGACCATATCATCTGCAAAAATGAAGTTTTATTCCACTGCATTGTTGGTGGGAGTGTAAAATTGTTCAACCATTTTTGGAAAGTGATATGTAGGTCCCGCAAAAGACTCCACATAGAGATCTCCCATGGCCCAGCAATCCCACTTTTGGGAGCACTAGCAAGAGCATGCTATACCTATCAGCACAGCTATGTTTATTGCCGTATTATCCCAGATGCCCCTCAGTAGATGAGTAGATCAAGAAAATATGGTATATATACACAATGGAATTTTATGCTTCCATCAGTAAGAAAGGTATTACCCCATTTGTAAGGAAATGGGAAGACTTCGAAAAACTATATTAAGTGAAGTAAACCAGGTCCAAAGAAACATAGGAATCATGGTTTCCCTTATTTGCAATAACTAGTATATTTCTGAGAAAAGCAAAAATGGTCAGATAAGTTGATCGTAGGCGAAATGAACCCTAACGTAACGAGTTAAATGATTTTTCTTTCTTACTATTGTTTCTAAGATATTTATAATATGCTTTCTTTATTGCTTTGTATGTCCCTCCTCCACGGTATTACCCCTGTTTGCACTGTATTTGATTGGTACAATTTGGGGAGGGAAAGGGATACAAGTGGACCATTGCAACAATGAGATGTAGAAGATGAACTTCACAACTTTGGTGGGGCAGGGGAGGGCGTGATAGCATGACAGGAATAGTAAGGGTTAACAAAGGAAGAGGCAACCATGCTTGATAAGAAATGTACTCATTACCTTGCTCATATAATTGTAACCCCTCTGTACAGTATTTTCCCAATAAAAAAGTTATTAATTAAAAAAATAAGGCTACATGTTGTGGGAGGCCACAACTCTTCTTTAGAAGGTTCCCTTACAATAAAAGCAAAATCTAATAACGTTTATGAAGAAGAAATCAAAAGGAATTTTAGAATTATCCTAGTTTATTTCGACTCAACTTCTCTGGTCTCAATTAATAGCAATAGTAGAGGAAATAAATACACCAAGGGATTAAATGGAGAGAAGAGATGATAATTAGAATTAAAAATGTCAATCCTTAAAACCATACAAGGATCAAATAACCAATTTGTAGTTTAGGTGAAAACATTAACATTAATTGATAGACCCTTAACAAATCAGAGAAAAGATAGATTGACAGGAGAGAGACAGAGAGAATGTATCCAAATGAGTGAAACCAGAGATGTGATATTTAACCTCAGGATTCAGAAGAGGATAAGGGAATGTTGGGAAAACCCAGCAAAATAAACCCAGGATAAAAATGGTTCACAGGTCAAAGTTCTTCAAAAGAAACCTTCTTTAATAATGCTAATATCTTTAATGAAACAGACTAGGAAAATTCACATTGAACTTGCTATAGGAATTCTGCCTACTGTGTAAACAAAGCCTGCTATGGATTCATCAATAAAAGAACTGTAGAAGCACTTCTTGCTTAAACATCGGTGCAAACTTCTTAATAAATTTCTGGAGAGCTGACATTAAGAACAAATAAAATAACCACAAACCCTCACCAAAGAGGAATCATACCATAGGGTAAGGTTGGTTTAATATATGCAAGTCAATATATGTAATTCAATACATCAATAGGAAGAACCAAAACAATCACTTAAGATCCCACACCTTATTATTATGACAATTGTTGAGAAAATAGAAACCCACAGAATATTCTGCAATATAATAAAGAATGCATATGAAAATCCTACAGTTGTCTTACCCTTAATGCTGAAAAAGAAAAGCCATTTCCACTACAATTAGGGATGAGAGAATGAATCACTTCAATGTACTTGTTTTCAATATACAATTGGAATTACTAGCTGAAGTAATATGGTAAGGTATAACCAAAAAGCAGACAGGAACAGGGAAAGAAGAAATTAATTTCTTCTTCTTTGCAGAGAACTTGATCCTCTATTGAAAGTAGTCTTATAGGCTACAATCCTAATTCCCAGCGGCTATTCTAAACTTTTGGCAAACTAACAGAGTTTACAACAAACTCACAAAAGTCAACAGCATTTCTTTATTCCCAAAAATGAGAATGAATCTTAAAACACAAAAGCAAATTTTTTTTGTGATACCCTCAAAAAGAAAATAACTAAGTTCCAGGAAAATGGCAGAGGAGAAGCTGGAGGCTAAAAAACCTCTCGCATAGAAAGCAGTTTTAGTGTTCCAGTAAACAGTCCTAAGCCAGAGAATCACACCAAGTGTGCCATCACAGTACAGATATTTAGGCCAGAGACGGAAAATCCAGGCAAGGAGACAGATCTGAGCACTTGCCAGCAGCTGCCTCTGGGCTGCAGCGGTGGCAGCGGCAGCCATAGCCACCATAACTGCAACACAGAGAGTCTAGGACGAAGGAGCCGGACGTGGCTGCGAGCAGATTCTACTCAACACCAGCAAGAACTGACAAGGAGAAGACATCTTCATCCTGCAGTTTGCTGACCAGAGAAGACCCAGGAACTAATACTCGATGTGAGTAGAAGCCAGATATCCTCACTCTTTCTCAGCCAGCAGAGGAGGAAAGGCCACCACGCCCCACCCCCCACTACTGGAGATCTCCATCTCTGAAGGCCCAGCTGAGCTGCTAGCTCCAGCTCAGGCTTTGGAACAAAACTAGAGTCATTTAGCAGGTCACAAGAACCTAACCTGAACTGCCAGACTCAGCTCCACCTACAGAAAATCACCCAACTTGGGCCACCAGCCCCAGGAATGGTTCGCTTCACTGGGTAAACAGAGCCAGAAGCTGCCCCTCCCTTTAGCAGCCTTGACAATCAATTGAAATTCAGTAAACATAAACCCTGAGAATGGCTCCAGGCTGGGCTCTGTGTCTCAGGAGATAGACCCTCAGGGAAAAGCTACAGTTTGCTGAAAGGCCTCAACTCTACCCAGAATCTAGCCTCATTCCAGCATCTCCAAACTTGAAGAAACAGCCATCTCCCTCTTTTGTGATACTCAAAGCAGATCTCCTTCCCATTGAACTAGCCTGGGAGGAGGATCACAAAATCCTGGTTAACAAAAGCAGTTTTCTGCCTGCTCAAACAAACTGACTTCAGAAACCAACCAACCATGGGAAAATTAAACACAACAAGAAGACCAGAGAATCCAACAAAGGGCTAGTTATGGACACAAGGGAGATACAGGATCTTCTCACCCCTCCAAAGAAAATCAAAGAACTTTTCTTTTTTTCTTTTTTTTCTTCTTTTTGGTACTGTTTATAAATTTTTTTTCTAAATCTTTTTTTAATTTTTACCTTAGATAATTGTTTTCTAGTGACTTTTTTTTTTCTTTCTTTCTCTTACAATTTTTATTTTACGGGCATGTTTGTGTGTGCATTTTTCTTTATTTTTTCTTAAAATTTCTTTTTTTGTTTAGCTCTACTGAACTTCTGATCTTTGTTTTCTTTTTTCTCATTCTTTTCACCTTTTCTTCTCTTTCATTCTTCTTTTTGTGACTTAATTGATGTTCTGCACACCTCCGATATACCCGTATTCGATTGTAAGACCTTATCCCCCATTGTATGCACACTTAATCCAGAAATTTATTACTCAATTCAAAACCTCTTAAACTTAAATTCCTTAATAGCAGTACTACCTCTTTATAACTATAGAATATTTTAAGCATTTTTATTTTTTAGTTTTCCACGTCTAATTTATATCCCTCCCCTTCACTCATTATATCCACATTCTACTCTGCATATTTTGTTTTCACATCTGCATAACTTTTAACCATTGCAATATATATTTTTTAATATTTGCTTTTCTATTTTTTCTTATCCCATTTTTTCTCTTTCTCTTTCTTCTTTTTTCTCTCTCTCTACTTACATCCTATCCAATTTATTTCCCGCTTTGAGATTAGGACTTAGTTAACTCTCCTTGAGCCTTTCCATATCTCTCTATCCCTATTTTTACCCACACCTGTTCCTAAACCTAATAATTTCTGGTTTGCCAAATAATTCTTTGCGGTTCGTAGCCCATTAAAATATAGTTCTTTGATGTTGAATAGATATATCTATTGAACTAGATTGTATCTGCAGACTTTTGACTGTGCAACAACAGACTTTGGTTGATGCTTGTTTTAAACAAGTTTTCTAGCACAAAAATCGTGTCACTTTCATCCCAAATGGGAAGAGTCAGCTGGAAAAACAAAAGAAAAATGGCAAGTCCATGTATTTCAACTCCCACTCATGACAATCAGGGGAAAGAACAGATAATGAATAATGCAGAGGAGAGTTCCCAAATAGCTCTGCAAACACTGCTGGTAAACATGATAAATGAAAAAATTGAAAACATACAGAGGACTCTGTATGAACATGACAGGGAGAGAGAGGAGGCAAACCAAAGGTCAATAAGGAAAACATTGAAAACATAGAAAGGACTCTGTATGAGCGTGATAGGGAGAGACAGGAGTAAAATCAAAGGTTAATAAAGGAACATCATGAGTGTGAGGAAGCTACTCAAAAACTGATACAGGAATTGCGTGAGCAGCTTGAGAACACTCAAAGAGAAAAGCAGGAATGGCATGAGCAGGCTGAGAGCACTCCAAGAGAACTACAGGAATTGCGTGAATGTGAGGAAGCTAATCAAAGAGTGATACAGGAATTGAGAGAGCAGGATTAAAATACACAAAGATCACTAACGGCATTCATGGAATCCATGAACAAAGAGCTGAAGGAAGTCATGGAAACCACAAAGGGAATGCTGAATGGAACCCAACAGAAGGAATGGGAGTCCAAAGAAACCATAATCAATCAACTAAGTGATTTGACTTCTGGCTTTTTTTTTCTTTTTGCTTATGTGGTGCTGAGGAATCGAACCCAGGCCTCAGGTATGCAAGGCAAGCCCTCGACCACTGAGCCAACTTCCCAGCCCCTCAACTAAGTGATTTGAGAATAAACACTGAACACCAAGTTAAATAGGTAAAGAAGTCCATACATGATGTAAAACAAAGCTTCAACAAAGAATTTGAAGCCAACATAGCAGATCAATTAGAAGGAAAAGAAATAAAAAAAAAAAAACAACACAAAGTAGAAAGTCTTGACAGCAGGTTAGACCATGCTGAAGATCAAATCTCGGGGATTGAAGACAGCCTAGATATTATAGAGAAAGAACATACAACCATCCAAGACAAGTCCAAGAAATATGATAGATCTATCCAACACTTGCAAGACACCATCAGAAGGCCTAATCTAAGGATAATGGGTGTAGAGGAGCACCTAGAAACAGAAGTTAATGGCCTAGGAAATTTGTTTAACAGGATCCTAGCAGAGAACTTCCAAAACATGCAAAAAGATAGGCCTATCCAGATACAAGAAGCTTTTAGAACTCCAAATAGACCAGACCAGATAGGATATCCCACGGTCACATTATAATCCAAACAGGATAAACTCAGACCCAGCAAAAGATTCTTAAAACTGTCAAGGAGAAAAGATTAATCACCTATAAAGGGAAACCAATTAGAATCACCTCATATTTCTCAGCAGAGACAATTAAAGCAAGAGGAACCTGGAATGATGTATGCCATGCCCTAAAGGCAAAAAAAACTATCAAACAAGAATACTGTCCCCAGCTAAACTCTCCTTCATAACTGAAGGCCAAATAAAAACCTTCCATAGCAAAGAAAAATTGAAACAATCTATCTCTACCAAACCATTGCTACAACAGATTCTTAAAGGTGTTCTACACATAGAAACCAACAAGACCACAATAAAGGCCAAGAAACTGCACTCAAACCAAGAATCCAAGAACCATAGGAAGAACCCTGCAGTTGCAGCCCCCAAGAAGGTGGATTAAATGGCAGGAATTCCCAAATACCTTTCAGTCCTATCTCTCAACATTAATGGACTAAACTCTCCAATTAGGCGATATAAACTGTCTAGTGGATTAAAAAGCAAAATCCTTCTATCTCCTGCCTTAAGGAGTCACATCTAGCCCATAAAAACAAACATATTTTCAATGTTAAAGGCTGGAACAAAATCTACCAAGCAAACGACCCCCATGAACAGGCCGGAGTTAAAAACCTAATATCAAATGAAATAGACTTCAAATTAAAGTTAGTGAGAAGAGACAAAGAAGGTTGCTACATAATAATTCAATGATCTCTCCTTCAGGAGAATATCACAATTCTAAATATCTATTCACCAAACAACGGAGCATCCAAATTTATCCAAGAAACACTACTTTCCCTCAAATCCCACATAGATCCAAAGACATTAATTGTTGGGGATTTTAACAAACCACTTTTCCACTAGGTAGATCAACTGGGCAAAAACTCAATAAAGAAACCGCAAACCTAAACAACTGCGTAGATCAACTAGATTTAACAGACATCTACTGAATATTTCACACAGCAGCATCAGAATACACGTTTTCCTCCCCAGCATATGGAACATTTTCTAAAATAGACCACATTTTAGGCCACGAAGCAAACTTTTCCAAATTCAGAAACATTGAAGTTGGACCTTGCATTCTCTCTGACCACAAGGGAATAAAATTAGAACTCAACACAAAAAGCTCCCAAAAAAGTCCGGTAACACATGGAAGCTGAATAACACTCTGCTGAATCACGAGTGGGTCATAGAAGAGATTAGAAAGCAAATTCAAATATTTATGCTATTCAACAAAAATGAACATACAAACTACCAGATCCTCTGGGACACAGCAAAGGCAGTACTCAGGGGCAAGTTCCTACATCAACAAATTAGAGAGATCTGAAACCAGCAATTTAATGAGACATCTGAACCTCCTTGAAAAAGATCAGCAAGATAAACCCCAATCATATAGACATAAAGAAATAATTAAAATTAAACCAAATTAAATGAATTAGAATAAAAAAAACTATAGAATGAATCAACAAAACAAAGAGTTGATTCTTCGAATAAATTGACAAGATTGACAGACCCTTAGCAAGTCTTATCAAAAAAAGAAGAGAATACACCCAAATAAATATACTCAGAGATGAGAAGGGAAACATCACCACAGAAACAATCAAGATTCAGAACATTATAAGGGAATACTTATCAAAACTTTATGGTAATAAGTTTGAGAACTTGACAGAAATGGACCTTTTCCTAGCAAATATTGACATGCCAAAACTAAACCATGATGAGTTAAACCATCTTAACAGGCCCATATCAAGCATTGAAATAAAAACAGCAATGAGAGACCTCCCATCTAAGAAAAGTCCAGGACCAGATGGTTTTACACCAGAATTCGACAAGGCGTTCAAAGCAGAGCTCACACCAATACCCTTCCAATTCTTCAATGAAATTGGAAGAGAAAGTTCACTACCGAACATATTCTATGAAGCCATCATAACTCTCATCCCAAAACCAGGCAGGGACTCATCAAATAAACAGAACTATAGACCCATTTGTTTGATGAACATTGATGCAAAATTTCTCAACAAAATTGTGGCCAATCGACTTAAACAATTCATCCAAAAAATCGTACACCAGTATCAAACAGGATTCATTTCAGGATGCAAAGCTGGTTCAATATATGCAAAATAATTAATATAATTCATCACATCAACAGGATCAAGGATAAGAACCACATCGTTATCTCAATAGATGCATTAAAAGCAATTGACAAGACCCAACACCCCTTTATGATGAAGGTTTTGGAAAAATTAGGAATCCATGGAACATTCCTCAATAAAATAAAGGCTGTATATGACTAACCTACAGCCAGCATTATACTTAATGGTGAAAAACTGAAGCCATTTCCTCTTAACTCAGGAAAAGATAAGGATGTCCACACTCTCCACTTCTCTTCAATCTAGTGTTAGAATGCCTAGCTACAGCAATAAGAAAATATGCAAACAAAAAGGGGAACCAAATAGGCAAAGAAGAAGTAAAACTCTCCCTCTATGCACATGACATGATCTTGTATTTAAAGAATCCCATAGACTCCACTCCCAAAATTCTCAAGCTTTGGTAAAGTAGGAAAGTATAAAATTAGCTCTCAAAAATCAATGGTTTTTCTTTATGCCAACAATGAGAAAAGTGTGGCTGAAATTAGGAAAGCATCTCTATTCATAATAGTGCCACAAAAAAATAAAATACCTAGGAATTAACTTAACCAAAGAAGTGAAGGGCCTCTATGATGAAAACTTTTAAAACTTGAATAAGGAAATCAAGACATAACTTAGAAAGTGGAATAAACTCCCAAGCTCCTGGATTGGAAAGGCTATCTACAAATTCAATGTGATACCGATCAAAATTCCAACCTCATTCTTCAAGGAAATATTAGAGGCAATCCAAAAATTCATATGGAACAATAAAAGGCCCCGAATAGCGAAAATGATCCTCAAAAGAAAGAACACTGCTGGAGGAATATCAATACCAAATTTCAAACTCTACTATAAAGCCATAGTAATCAAAACAGCTTGGTACTGGTATAAGAACAGACCTCAAGACCAGTGGAATAGAATTGAAAACCCAGAAATGAACCTACAGACCTATAGCCATCTAATCTTTGATAAGGGAGCTAAAAAAAATAGAATGGAAGAAGGACAGCCTCTTCAGTATACGGTGCTGGCAAAATGGGTTAACTACTTGTTGAAAACTAAAGATAGATCCTTATACATCACCCTGTACCAAAATCAACTCCAAATGCATCAAAGATCTCGTAGTCAAAGCAGACACTCTGAAAACATTACAAGATGGAATAGGCGAAACCCTAGGTCTCCTTCCCACAGGCCGAAATTTTCTTAATAGAGATCAGAAACACAACAAATCAAAGAAAGGTTGGACAAATGGGATCGCATGAAGTTGCAGAGCTTCTGCATGGCAAAGGACATAGCTAGCAAGATCAAAAGAAAGCCCACTGATTGGGAGAAGATCTTCACTAGCCATACAACCGAAAAGTGTCTAATATCTAAAATGTACTTGGAACTCAAAAAATTAAATCCCCCAACAAGAAATCCTCAAAGAAACAACTGCCCAATAAATAAGGGTGCTAAAGACTTACAGAAAAACTTCTCTGAAGATAAAAGAACAATGGCCAATAGACACAACCTCCCTAGCCATAAAGGAAATGCAAATCAAAACAACATTGAGATACCACCTCACCCCAGTTAGAATGGCTAAAATCAAGAACTCTAATAACAACAGATGCTGGAGGGATGTGGACAGAAGGGAATCTTATTGTTTTGTTGGTAGGAGTGTAAACTTGTTTAACCACTTTGGAAAGTAGTAGGGAGGTTCCTGAAAAGACTCCAAATAGAGTTCCCCTATGACCCAGCAATCCTACTTTTGGACATTCACCCAAATGTTTACAAACAAGTCCACACTAAAGCTACCAGCACGACTATGTTTATTGTAACACTATTTACTATAGCTACGATATGGAACCAACCCAGATGCCCCTCAGTAGATGAATGGATCAAGAAAATGTGGTATATATACACAATAGAATTCTATGCCTCCA
This sequence comes from Dipodomys spectabilis, assembly GCF_019054845.1. NCBI lineage: Eukaryota > Metazoa > Chordata > Mammalia > Rodentia > Heteromyidae > Dipodomys > Dipodomys spectabilis. The sequence goes on along the minus strand of NW_024871114.1, from coordinate 216,870 downwards.
TCAGAAAGAATGACATTGTCCCATTTGTTAGGAAATGGAAAGACTTGGGATAATATTATATTAAATGATGTAAGCGAGGCCCAACGGAACATAAGTCCAATGACTTCCCTTATTTGCAATATCTAGTATATGTCTGAGTCAAGTAGAAAAAGTCAGAATGGTGATGTTAGGGAAATGAACCTTAAGATATGTATTCAAATATTTTTTTTTCTTTCATGGGATTATTTCTAATGCATTTATAAGATTATTTATTGGTTGCTTTGTATGTCCCTCCCCCACAGTATAACCCCTGCTTTCACTGTATTTGATGTCGGTATAATTTGTGAAGGGGAGGGGAAAAACAAGTCGTTTAAATGATACAGGTGGACCTGTTGCAATAATGAGAAGTACAAGCCGTTATGTTGAAAACGAACTTTACAACTCTGGTGAGGGGAGGGCGGGGTAGGGTTCGGTGGTGGGGTGGGTGGAGGATGGAAGGGATGGGAAGGGTAAACAAAGGAGGAGGCTACAATGCTTGATAAGAAATGTACTCATTATCTTCCCCATGTAATTGTAACCACTCTGTACAGAATTTTCACAATAAAAAATAAATAAAAATTAAAAAATAATGGTACACATTCCCTCCATCACAGTATAATCCCTGATTTCACTGTATTTGATGTCGGTATAATTTGTGGAGGGTAAGGGAAAAACAAATTGTTTAAATAGTGATACAGGTAGACCAATTGCGACAATGAGATGTACAATTCGTTATGTCATAAATGAACTTTACAACTTTGGTGTGGGGGAGGGGGTAGAGGAAGGGGAATGGATTGGGTGGGGAGGCAGGGGGAGGATGGGAAAGGATGCGAAGGGGAAAAAAGGAGGAGACTACAATGCTTGATAAGAAATGAACTCATTATCTTGCCCATGTAATTGTAACCCTATGTACAGTATTTTCACACAAAAAAAAAGAAAAAGAAAATAACTAGGAGTTCCCATAAGCAGAGAAGTGAAGGAACTCTATGAGGAATACAGTAATTATCTGAAAATAGAAATTAAAAATATTTTTCTAATTTAATTTAACCCAGCACACGCTAATGGATTGGAAGTATTGACATTGAGAAATTTGGAAACGTGCCCAAAACCACGTGTAAATTCAAAGCAGTACTGATCAATATCCCTAAGACATTATTTAATGAAAGAGAAAAATAATTTTAAAAAGTCACATGGAAACATACAAGAACCAGACAGTAACCCTTAGCAGGAAAACCATAGCAAGAATGTCAATAATGCACTCCAAACTCTAGTATTAAACACACAAAAGCAATAAAACACACACACACACACACATACATAAACGCACAGACACACATACACACGTACACACATATAGTAGTTAGGTAGTTAATTACTTATTACTCGCACATACATGGGCCGAGTCTATTGGAAAATCATGAAAGACAAACAGATTATTCTAGAGACTTATGGCCATATCAATTTTGATTAAGATGCCAAAATCCTCAGATAGAAGAAAGGAAGACTCTTTTCAATATTGTGCATGTAAAAATAGCTATACGTGAATGATTAATTGACAGTAGATTTTCTTTGAACTTGGGCCAGAACCAAGTCGAAATGGATCAATGAACTCAAAGTAGGTGTAAATATCATAAAATATGACTGTATGGAAAATGTGATCCCATATTGGCTTGGATTCTCAGGGTAAAACTTACTAAATAAAAATCTAGTCACAACGAATCAAAGGAGGGCTGAATATATGGAATTGCATTCAACTAAAGATCTTTGATTGGCAATAGTCAGAGGTAGAATGATAAATAGAAATACAAAACCCACCATTTGGGAGACCAGGTATTGAAAATCTAACAATACAACATGCAAGGGCCCCAGAGCTCACAAAATTAAATCACCACAAAATAAAATTCCTCAAGAAACAACCACCCCATTTATATGATGGCTAATTACCAGGGATTTCTCTGGATATGAAATAAGAATGACCAATGCATGTATGAAGAAATATTCAATATTTCTGGCCATAATAGTATTCAAAATAATTCCCATGTACATCAAAAGTTTGTGTTTCTATACAGAAAAACTGAGAATATATATGAGCTTGTTTTAAGGCTTTAAGACACATGGTTATAGTGCTGCATCTTCTATTTTGTTTGGATAATTTTCTTTGAAATTTGGTAAGATATTTATTCAACCCAAAATTCAGTACGTTATCTGGAATAAAATGGCTGACAATTATTCTATCCTCATAGTCAATGCTTTTTGAATACACACTTATTTGTCCTATTTGATGTATCTTTTTCCAAATTTTATATTATTAATATTAATATTCTAAGTTTTTAATCTATGATCCTATCCATTGATATATTCTGTTATCTGGAATGTGTCTGTCAAAATACAAATGCCTACTAAGGAAAAAAAATTCAATATAGCTAGTAACAATGGCTAGATATTGGGTTGCTCATGTAGCACATGAATCATGCCTAACCTAAAAGACTGCCAATAAAGAACAACGGAGGTTCCTTGCATTAACATCCATTTTGTCTGCAAATTTGAAACAACGTGCATGGAAAAAAGGAATGCAAATGAAAACTACACTGAGATTCCTAATTACTCCTGTTAAAATAGGACATATTTTGAAAAGAAATCAATTCAGTAGCTGGCATGTATGTGACCAAATAGGAACGTTGCTAATCACCTTTGAAAACACTTTTGAGTTCCTCATATTAAAAAAGAGAGCCCATCTATTACTCAGTACTTCCATGCCTTTGCATGCTCTATTTTTTCCCTTTTAGATTTCCTGAGAACTGTGCTATTATTCAATAGAATTGAACATTTGTTGGCCTTCGTACCCTTTCAAATTCACATATAAAAAGATCCAACTGTTTATATCTGCTTGTGTCTATGCTTCTCTCTCATTTAATAGGTGCACTAATGGTCAGTGCAGTTTTTATTTTTTTAATGGCAGTTTGCACAAGAAGAGGAAATCAGAAATTCATGTATTCTAAATTAGACATAAAACTGGGTGAATTTAGGGCAGTCGAGGACCTTTCTTCATAATGTAGTCCAGTATGTATGTGAAGAGAACATATCTATAAACATATCTATATCTATAAACATGTGTGTATTAAGACTATAATGTACATATGTATTCATCTGTATACATATAACATTTAAAATAACAGTATCAATACTCTCTTATTTTCAAGGTGATGTACAGAGTAATTACGATTAGGCCCAAAATCACGAATTGCATTGTCCTCTTTCAAAAGAATACGTTTTGAATGTTATTTTGTGTACACACTGAAGAACCTGGTTTTGCCCTGCCATGGGTTTTGTAAAAAACTCTCATAATCCTTCAGATGACAATACACCTGGAAATCTTTGATATGGATAAGACTCTTGTATAGTAAGAAATATATTTCAGAATGTTGGTTGAAAAATCCCATTCAAATTTTCAAGATCATTCTGTAATAGGTAGTTGATGTAGGATTTGTATAAGAAATCTAATATCTTGGCAGCTTTATGTATTTATGAGGCACTAAATCTTTAACAATATTTGACATGGAAGATGATATTCACATGCAAACTTAAAGAGTGTAAAAATGGACATAAGTTTCCCTACTCGGAAGGGAAACAAATATAGATTTAAATGTGATGGCAGAAGTTTCCATATGCCAACTTTACCATGTGTATGGGGAAAATGACATGGTGAATTCCATTGAAGACATGGGTTTACTTCTGGAGTCAAGGTAACGGTAAATAGTAGAAATCACAATGAATTCATTTGGTTGAGTGAGTGTCACGATATATTTATATATGTAAGATGAAGCTACAACAAGGAGAAATGTTGAGAACTCATGGTTTGTTCACTGAATAATTCCTAGAAAGAAATAAGAGAAAAAATATGGTATTACTTTGTGTGGAAAAGTCCCGAATATATACTATGTATTCTGCCTGTGAACAAGAAACTTCACCAGTATTTGGAGAGATATGCAAAAACTTACAAAAGCACATAGTTATTTTCAAAAAAAATTCTTGCTTGCTCCCACTTCCATTTCCATTGAAACTTGATCATTGTATACAAATCTTCTCGAAAATTATGCTTGGACACTGTCTCAACACATTCAAAGCTTATTGAACATTTGAAATGTGAATCTAGTCAATCTATTGCTTTAACACTTATGGTATAGTTCTGAAAATCTTATGTATTGGCACAGGTTCTGAAATACATCTTTGATACAATATTCATGGATATCTCATGCTTCCAGAGAAAAGGATGAAACAGTTCACGTAGTTGAATAGAAAATAAAATCTATTAATATATAATGTTATTGCAATGAACTGAAATCAACATGATAATTTGATCTCCATTTCAAAATTTGTGAAGGGATGCATAAAAACAAAGCACAGAGTGGTTATTTCATGAAATGTATCCTACCAAAGGACATAGGATTTATGATAGGCAAGTAAAATATGAAGGGATACCAGGCAAATACCTTCAGGTACAATTACAAGAACTGTGTCATGGCTCAAACAAATAAACTGCTTTTCCAGTTTTCTGTGTGGACAAAACAAATGCCATTTTGTAGTGATAGTCATTTTGTGAAGTGGTATCTGGGAAATATATTTAGCACTCCAAAAAAATAATTAAAATTTTTAAAAAATTAAAAAAAATAAATATGAAAAAAATTAACATATGCGTCACCTGCTAGTATGAACACAGAAATTCTAGACTTTAAATGAACATTGAAAATTTCACTAACTTAATTCCTCAAATATTTTGGTTATGAGAATTCTATGCCAGGGACACAACAATATTTGGAATACATGATTAGCGTCCAGCTCAGGGTAACAGTCTTGAATGTCAATGGTTCAATCAGGGATTCAATCTTCATTACCAAGGAAGACATATAAGAAAACAAATCCTGGACAACCTGTGATTAATGTTTATCATGACTGAGTAAAATCAAAAATTGAAGGGAGGCAAAATTCTTCTACACTCCAAAATTCAGAGTAATGTGCCATACTTCAACTTAGGGGTGTTGAAAGAGAGTAGGGAAAACCTGTAACACCATTTCAGTTTGTGCACACACATACACAAAATTTGCATCTACAAATGAACTGGTAACTGAAATATATATATTATATATATATATATATGAGCAGATTTGTGTGTGATCAGATATATATACAGATATATACACACACACAAAGGTAAGTTTGGATAAATTTTAACAGACAAATAAACAAGTAACCTGGTATCCTATATTGTCACAAATTCTCTGATAAATTCCCCAGTTCTCTAGTACCAACCACATTTAGAAGTCGAAAAATTTTGTTTCAACAGTTAAGATGTATTAGCATAAAGGAAAAACATTAGTAATACCATGGAATCCCAGTAAGTGTTCTAATAGTTGATGAAGTTAGGGAAATATCACTGTCCCCTCAAACATTACTCTCTGAATTTCAAAGAGAAAAAGCAATATATTATAAGTAGGGGGTGAATAAAATCCAACTGCCTCTTATGTGGATAAAAATAGTTCAGATATTTTGGAAATACTAGTGAGTATGGGGCCTTATTGATGAATATCCCATTACATTCCTGTCTTTGGCTACTGCTGTTGGTCATTGAGCTTGAACTAGGGGCTTGGACAAAGTCCCTGAGAACTTCAGAGCTCTAATGCTCAACCACTTGATCGATATTTCTACGTCCTGTTTTGAGGAGGTTAATTGGTGAATAGAGTGTGACACTGATGTATGTTGGGCTGCCTTGAAATCTGATCCTCAGATCTCAGCCTCCTACAGGTACATGCTGCATGTACCAAGTTCCTTTTCTGTTATCCAGAGTGTGTTGATGATTTTTCTGCTTTTTTGTTCCCGACATCCATGCACATTTCAGGTCTTTGAGTAACCATGATTTTCCTTCAGGATAATACTCTCTACTATTCAATTTTTAGGGGACTAATTCCAGAAATGAATCTGAGAAAAATGCTTGATTTATTAATCTGTAATAAGATCCTCATCTGTGAAACCTGTGAAACGCTAGAATTAACAGCATTTCACCTGGCCTGGCTCAAGTGTGATTTTCAACCCCAAAATCATTTCTCATGAACTTTTCATTTTCCTCTGCATGATGGAGGATGAGAAACTCCCTAACCACCGAATAAATGTATTCTGTTTTCAAATACTAAATCTGTTAAATTTGAAAACAGTATGAGTTTTAGTCCTGCGAATAATCTTCATGAATTAGAACATTCTAATCTGATGCAAGGTTAAACTTATCTATTCCTATTAGTCTCCCTCAGTTAGGACTTTCTTCACTATATAAACGGCCAATACATCCTCCACATAATATTGTAATATGTTTGACATACAGCAGACAATATAAATCCCTAGTATATTTAGTACCTTTTCACAGGAAGAATATGAGGCACGCTCGTGAGGAAAGGCTCATATAAATATAACTTGGGTACGTTATATGAGCTTGTTTTTGTCAGAACTGACCAATGAACAAAGTACTTGACAATATCGATATATCTAGAGTCCATTGTCTCACTTATAAAAGTGATGAAGTCCCACATTACCAAACAACACAAATTACATGATTCCAAATGGAATAAATGCTTACAAAGAATCCCAAGCAAGTCCAATTCCTGTTTACTTGTTCTCATTTTTGCCAACTTACCATGTCAGTAAGAGAGACTTATTTTCCAATTATATAAAAACAAAAATACAACCTATTTTGTGATGATAGAAGGAAAGCTAATTTCTAGCAATTACAATCCTTTAAAGAATCTCATAAACACTAATGGATAAAATAACTTACGTAGTACACATCATATTTTGATTTTTTCATCTATACCATATCTAATGTATTTCCATACTTTATACAAGAATGTGGAATTTGAAATTCATGTATGTATTGCTAGTTAAAATATAGCTGTAAATACATTTCCTTAACATATACTTTTATTCTAATGCAAGGAGACAATTCAAACCGGGTAGTTATTCCTACAATAGTCATTCATCAATTTCAGAATGATGACATGATACCCACCCCAAGTGTATATATTCATCAACTACCAGTTGAAGATACTCCCATTTACACTATCATAACTGATGAGACAATAAATCCTGAAACCATGAAAATGGAAATAAAGATTGGTCCAACCAAACACTGTATCTATGGATTCCCTGATTTATGTGGGTCATAAGAGAATGAGAAGAACATTCAAAGAAGGTAATAATGATTTGAAGTAGCTTGCGTGATTGAATTTATTATTGGACCTGTTAAGCAATACTTAACATTTGCCACCAATCACAGGGTCACCAGTTCAGGAAAAAAAATCAATCTTCATTTGTAGTGAGCAAATTATATGAGTATAGAGAACAGAAAGATTGTTATTCATTTAATCTATTACTTTACTTTCAATTTTGACAAACAAGAGTGCATCCTAAGAAAACAGCATTTTCTTTACCTGTTGTTGCCAGAGGATTTGATTGTGCCCCAAACAAAACTTGGGCTAGGATGTTCCAACGATTCTGCCAAAGGGAGAAACACATGCTTGGTTGACGTGCTACATTAGATTGTGTCTAATTTTATACATTAAAGAAAAATAAGTTTCACGGACTTAAAAGCCTTACAAAAAAGCGTTTAGGTGGATAATAAACATTGGAAAAGGGATTCTTAGCCATCGTGCAAAAACCAAATCATTTAGATATTTGACCTGCTTTTTAATCATTTAGGACTGCATATCTACATATATGTTATTGATATTAGAATACAACAATACAACAATCCAAGTTGAACAACACATAATTATAATTCCCCTCTTAAAGGAAGAAATCATACAGAAAAATCATGCAGAAAAACCAACACGCTCTTTACCTTTATCCCAGTCTTCCTCAGAGGAAACATATTGCCATGCATTTTCAGAACTCTTGTCTTGTCTCTGGTTCCAAGTGATGTTCGCTACAAGTAAGAAATACCATCAGAGTACGATTCCAGTGCAACTGGCCTGCATTGACTTGGATTGTATTTTAGATATCAAGCTTACCTACATCATCTTCAAGGAAAGTTTTGTCCATACAAGTTGTGATATGTTTACTGAGTTGATCTCGCGGAACCAGGTGGCGAGCATTGAAGGGACATGTAGCAAATTTGGCTGCGATATCAGGATGATTCTGTGTAACAAAATTTCAAATGTGAAAAATATTTTCAAATTTTCTCTTTTTAGATTTCTTTTGGAACCACGGCTTGTGTGCTATACTACTGCATCCTTTTGCAGGGGCCTAGACATACAAATTTAGCCATAGAACCTCTTCTCTTTGTTCTCACTTGATAGTGAACCTAAGAGTCTCTATGATTTCCTGCCTGGGATGGTAACAAAAAATGATACAGAGATATAAACCTCTTGGTTTGATATGATTTTATTCATGAAGATCTAGTGCCAGGCTCCACAAAATTTTATACTGAGTGAGGAACACGTATACTTAATTTTATCCAATATTCACTCAAATATTGATTATTTAGGTACAGTTTATAAATGCATAGAAACGGTTATTGAAAAAATATTTGAAAATATCCAAAATGATGGGTCATCACATATGTTCTTTACAAAACACAACTGTAAGAAACTGTGTTTCCTATACAGCTCTGGAACTTACCATAGCAGTATTAATTAAAAAAATAATTTTCTACCCACAATTCTGGCAACTTTTAAATACTGATTTTTTTCAAACTAAGAAGAGCAATTTTATAATCAATATCCTAGATATACAAAAGAGACACATGGCATCTTCCATGTTATCAGTTTATAACCATGGACTGAAACCTGAGGTATCCAAATTGAAATCTAGGCCATATAATAATACAGTGGGTGTCTTATCAAAATAATTTAATGCTTAAAATGTGATTAATGTATATTTGGCCATTAAATACAGGGAAGGAAAAGGCAACTACCTGAAATGTTTGTAAAATAAAGCACACAGAATTTGACATCATTGCCCCCACTAACCATCTTGCCTATGATCTGCTTTCAATATAACTCTAGAAACAAAACTCTAGAAATACACAAGTTGGACTTCCATTGTCTTACTTTCCATTACATGCTGCAGAGATTTCAGGAAATACAAAATGTTCTTCATAACATTTCTCCCCACACTCTCTCACATCTTTCACATACAGTTCCAATAAATTATGTTAAAAACAATACTCAAATGTATCCATGAACTAAGGAAGTTATGTAATACCAACCTTTTTACATTTCACCAGATGGTATGGTAACCTGCATGACCTGATTTTGTGATATTTAACATAGGGACATTGCAACAACCTTTCAGGATCCACAGATTCCTCTGAAAAAGAAAAATATCCCAGGAAAAATAAGTACATTGGGGAAAATACAAACCTTCACTTTTATTTCTTATGAACTATACCTTAACTCAGGAATCCTTACTTGGAATACGTAGACTCAAAAAGTGACTATTAATCTGTAATTAAATTTCTGATATATTCTCCGTTCATACTAGGTAGATCTTATATTTTAGTTATGAAAAAAATATTCATCCTACTTAAATAATTATTGAGTCAAATGGAACAGTTAGCTTGAGTTATCTTCTGAGAGCACACACACATTGAAGGCCCCTGATTTAATTGCTTCCTTATATTTCAATCTAGAAAGTGTCTATAATTTACATATTTTTTTGCCTTTCAATGTAGCATATCAAAAGTGAAAGTTATAATTATCAGAATTTCTAAAAATTTCAAAGTCCATCAGGAAAACTACTACTATTTTTTTCTGTCTGTTCTTGTCAATATATCTTTTGTGATTCAAACAAATAGAAAAAAATAATGTGAACTCATCCATTTAAAATAATTCCCCCAAACAAATACATAAACATGTTTACCTTCTTCCATTGTGACAGCAGGTAAATATCAGCAGGTCCTGCAGATAGAAAAATTATCTGAGAGAATATATGTCTATATACATCAATATCACATGTCTTAAATGTGATTTCCTCAGTGGTAAGAAAAACAACCCAGTGGAATCTATTAATCTGTAATACTTGTTTTGCTAGACACACATGAAATGAAAGACATTGATAACTCTGTCTACATCACAGATTAGTCACTCATAGAAAGCAATAGAAACAACTTTTGAAAACGAATAGCATATTTTCAGGCATTTGTTTCTTCACCATAAAAAACAAATGCTGCGTCATGACAAGATTTGAATGGGTTTGGAAAAGGTTTGCTAAATTATGGATATGTGAATTAAAAAATTCTGAATTCCCCTTTACTAATACCCAATTCCTATTGAAAATATACACTCATCTGAAGGAGGATTTGCCATTCTTATAGATATGTCTTGATTCCTACTCAGATCATCAGATCAATAGGGAGTATTATTCAGGTAACTGATTCTTAGAGAACATGTGTATCACAAAGGAAAGGAATCGATATCCTTGAGAGTCAATATTTGACATTAGGACTGTGGTTCAATAGGTAGTACATTTCAGTAGTACAATGTCTAGTGGCCATTAACTAGAGCCAGAAAACATTAAACATATGATTGCTTTGACCCACACAAAAGTAAACGGAATAGTAGTGAATTTCAAGTTCGCCAGAATGGAAATAGCTATTTTCTGAAGTCTGAGGAATTTAATTCGTTTACCCATGGAACAATACTGCCTACTTGGAGAACATTATACGAACTACATCTTGGTATGTTAGGGGCAGAAATCGAGAAATATCCCAGTCAAATACAAGAGCCAAAGAGATAATTTACATGTATAAGACGTAGAAGAAGAAAAAAAGGGCAAGGGACTGTTACCTGTCTCCTTTAGTTAACTGGATTCACCAAACAAGTCCAGGATCTCTTCCTCTCCACAACGGACGTGCTCCCAGTAATAGGTTTTCCGCAGCAACAGCTTCCTCTGTATAGTGTCTTCTCTGGTCGGGACCAAAGTTATTGTGATGTAACCCATGAACCTCACTTCCGTCTTAAGAACGGAGGAAACTCAGCAACACTTCCGCATAAGACAACGGAAATGCTGACTTCCGGATGAAACCGGAAGACAAAGTCGCACTTCCTTTTCGTATGCATTGGTGGACCACAATTCAGTAGATTAGAAATGTGCAAGTATTCAGTGAGGGAATAATGTGAATGGATGTTACGTAGTCTTAACTGATTCTTTGTAAATTGTTCTCCCTAGACAGCAATACACATTCTATGGTCTATATAATCAAAATAATTCAATCTTTAAGTATTATGATATTTTATTCACTTCATTAGTTTTCTTATCAATATTTAGAGTTTGAAAGAGTTTAATAAACACACTTATAAAACTTATTCTCGCCTTTTGCCAAAAACTTTCCTTTGACTTCCGTGTAGATATTCTTAATCTTTGTATATATCTTTGTAACTTCACATTTTATTAATATTCATGAAAAGTACGATTAATATAATCTAGAATTTCTCAAAACAAGTAGTTGAAAATATTAAATGAAAAGAACAAGAGAGCCACAACTTCTCATAATGATTTTTTAATTGCTATATCATACATTTTTACCTATACAAATATTAACATTACAACATATTATAAAATACCATCATAAAAGATGTAGAGAAATGTCTGTGAATGTATGGGTTTCTGTATAAACATGTGCATTATTTAATCATATAAATATATACATAAGCTTTATTTAATTAACAATAATATAATCTACATGCAAATTTGCTGGAATATAAAATGATTATAGAATTTTCAACTCAACAATTTATTGGCAGGTTTATGTTGGACACATGAAATTCAACTAGGTTTTAATAACATATGCAAACTTTTAAAAAGCTGAATTGATGTGTGTACTGATATAAAATGTGGTACAATAGTATAAGTCACTTCTCTAGTATTATGTAAAGTGCATATCATTATTTTTCAGAAAAACTAAGAAACTTAATTTTAAGAAGTACCAAAGATTTTGGGGTATACTACATTTCAATTATACTAACATTCAGTACATTTGATTTCTACTTATAATTCTTCCTGTTATTCCTCAGCATGCAATTACTTCCTGATTCACATTCTTTCTGTTAAGACAGCAGTGATTTCTGTGCCTGCCATTGTGTTCCAGTAGTTTACTATATACAAGATATTTTTACTAACATCATATTCAAGTACAAGTAATAGAGATAAATTTAGACACGAGGTAAGAAGGAATTAAGTATGTTGTACTGATGGAATAGACTTTAACTGTTTTTTTTTCATAGAATTTGCCTAATGAAAGAGACCATTACCAATAGTAAACATTGCATGCATTTGATATTGTAGTATGGCTCCTCAAGAAATAGGAAAAAGTCAATGAAGTTATATTCTAGTAGGTGACATTTAAATATGTATGAACATTTACAATTTGATCTAAGAACATTCGGGCAAAAAATGCACACAGGCCTAGAAGCAGGGAAACTGATTTAATGGACCACTTCCTTCGTGTCAATGACAGGAAATTCTCTATTTCACTGTCTCAAATTGGATTCTCACCAATCACAGTTTTCTGAGATAAACATCCGTGAATTGATTGATGATAGAGAAATTATGGTGCCTCTAAAATTGATGTATGCATATAATTCTCAATAATTGTACTGACATTCAGTTTCTTGTAAACTATTTTTGCGCCTAAACAAGAATGTAGCACAGAGTCACAAAATGTATTCATTGATAATTCCTCTAATCATGATATAAAGATTCCCATTTTCCTGCCAAGAACCCTTTTGGAAAAATGTAGAAATTTAAAAGAAAGGATTTTTTTTCATTTGTGTTGATTATTGTCTGGAAGGGCAAAAATAATCAGTCTCTTTATGTTGTCAGATATTTCCATTATAATATATTGAGTGATAGGTTGCTCCATCCTACACTGATTCCTTGAGACTTCTAGTCTCTACATAATCCAATATGAATAGAAAGTGTTGAGGTTCACAGGTGGACTCTCGTTAAAATTATGTCATATAAATATTCATGTTGAATCAATTCCAAGAGTTGTACTTACATTCAAATATTTGTGCAAAGATTACAAACAATATTTTATACCATTCAATAGGAAAAGTATCACAGTCTATATAGGTAATTCATAAGAAACACCTTTTTACAAAACGACCATATCTGATGACCATCTTCTGTATTCACATATCTAAACTATATCATAAATATATTGATCCAACTTTCTCTACAAAGGTAGATCCTTATAAAATGGGCTTAAACAACAAGCCCAATTAGCAACAGGAATGAATGTTTTCAGTTTATAATTTACTCATGTTCAATACTACCTGACAATAAGCTGTATTTTCAGAAAGAAAGATATAATACCAGTTTGTATAAAAAATGACTTTCTGGGAAAAAAAATATTAAGTGATTATTGAACTTCTATGTAAAACAAATTGCTATGATCTTTTGTATTGTGTGCTTATGGGAAATCAGTATTCAGAGAACATGCAGATAATAGTTTTTTTGTTTTGTTTTGTTTTGTTTTCTTCTTTTGTTGATCATGGGGGTCAAACTCTGGGCCTGAGCACTGTCCCTCAGCTCTTGATCAAGGTGAGCGCTCTACTACTTGAGCTACAGCGCCACGTACGGTTTTCTAGTAGTTTATTGGAGATAAGAGTCTCATGAACTTTCCTGCCTGGGCTGGCTTTAAACCACGATCCTGAGATCTCAGCCTCCTGAGTAAGGTCCTGAGTAGCTAGGATTACAGGCACCAGCCACCAGTGCTCAGCAAGATAATAGTTTTCTGAAAGTTAATCCCAATGTTATCTTAGAAGGTTGTAATTTATCTTTGACTCAAGTAAGAAAAATAATTAAAACGATTATTTAAAATTCTCGTGAAAATCGGGTGCCAGTGGCTCACACCTGTAATCCTATGCTGTAGGCTGAGATCTGAGGATTTCACTTCAAAGCCATCCATTGTAGGAAAACCTATCTGAGTCTTAACTACAACTGATAGAAAACCAGAAGTTGCTCTTGTCTCAAGTAGTAGAAAGCTCACCTTGATCTGAACAGTGCAGGGATAGAATTGAATCTCCAAAATTGACTAAAAATATTTTCAAAAGAAGCATTTTTTGAATGCACCATAGCATTTATATGAAGTAAAATCACATCGTATATTTTTGTTCCCAGTCCCACTCTGAAAGACACAGAATGATACAGAGTCTTCATTCACTCCCTTATTCCTTCATATGTCATGCTATTTTTATGTTGCCATATTTTGTTAATGTTCAATAAGCAATTTCCATTCCTTCTTTATGATTTCATTAGTATGGTAAAAGAAATTTCCGAGTATTGCCCCTGATGACTATCACTCAACTTAAGCATAAAGAAGAGTATCTGGAAGGAGAATTTGCAATATTAATGTAGATGCTTATATTCAATTTCTTACCTATTATTATATTGTTCAATTCAATATTTCATACTGCAATTAATAAAGCAAGGTTTGTGTTCCTTTAATCAATTGATATTGAACCAAACAAATTTGAATTCCCTTAAAGAATTTCATGACTTCAAGTAGAATCCAGAGTAACTAAATATTAGGGCCTATTATGTTTTGACACTTTCATTTGGCAATTCTCATTAAAAGACCTGTATATTGATTGTCAATCTTCATACACTTTTTTTGGATTCCAAACTATATGTTCAAACTTATTTATATTTCTTGCTGTGAGAAATGCTATTAACACACTCTACAATTTCCTCTGATTTTATTACTACACATAAAATGGAAGATAATCAGAGGGTTACATACACATGAGCAACGAATAATCAGAAGAAAGATATAATATCCATTTGCAGATTTTGCAGAATACAGAAAATTACACCAAAACACATGTCGTATAATACCAGCAGAATTATTGTAAAATGTGTTATATAAAAGAATAGTAGAAGTATATTAAACCCTGTCAGGTCTTCCATGCCATTATTATCTCTTTCAGTTCACACTAGCATAAGTTGATCTTAGAATCCTGGGGTCACGAACTGGAATTGTACATTCTTTGCCCTATCACAATGAGAAAGCCCTCTCTTAAGGGAGACAGTCTAAATGGTGAAAAATTTTGATTAAAAACGAAACTAGTGAGTATGATTTCTTCCTTCTTATGGAAGAGATTGTGCTTTACATTAAAGACTGATTTACTTTAGAAGATATTAACCAAGGTATACCATATTTTTCCACCACCCAAACATTATTTCTGTAGGTTGTTTGTGTGGCTCTTGGATGATTATAGATTAGTCAATAATGAATAGATATTATCGTTCAATATCCATTTATCCATATCTGTTATCCTCATATTTTCTCACAATTTCAAGTTTTGTCATATGGGCAGCAGCATCAGAATGCTTCTGTTGTTATTAGTTTAAAAAACTACATTATCAAGCAACTTTAAATACAAAAGTCACAGATATTCATGCATAGTTTTGAACACAAGCAAATATTCATATTTCTTACTTTTGTAGTTCAGAATCATTGTACACATGCATTAGGAAATTTACTTCAATACAGAGTTCTAAGAACTGTTTTCAATGTTACCATTCTCAAATTTCCTTTTTGTTCCTTTAAAACGTTTCCATTAAGAAATTTTGGTGCAAAATTTCGTAGCTGAGTGCTGGTGCCTGAAACCTCCAATCCTAGGTACTTAGGTGGCTGAGACTGTTGAGTGCTTGGTCAAATCTGCCAAAGGAATAAAGAATTTCAGAATCTTCTCTTCAATTAACCATCAGAACACCCAGAAGCATCATAGTAGTTCAAACTAGTAGAGTGCTGGCCTTGAAAAAAAGACCTTATAGATATAGGAAGGGCCATGAGTTCAAGGAAAATGAGTTATCCAAAAGATTTTCTTGTATGTATCTGCAGGCACTAGTTGCAATAATGGGAATAATAAAATGTGGCATTAACTGCTAACAGTTATTACACATTAGTAAATGTTTGAAAAAATGGGTTTCCAACAATTTGAGATACGATTCTGAACTCATTCCTTCTGTCATATGTAATCAAGGGAAGCTCTACACAGTATGGGTAAAACATTCTAGGTTTGTAAATATACAAAAAGTAACTGCCACAACATATCTATTTTTGTTCTATTTACTATATAATAAAGACCTATAATTCGGAATTTCCACTTTTTGCTGATTTAAAGATGCTTTTTCTTAGTAGCTTTGAGAAAATTCTAGATGGATTAGTGTTTCAGAACACAGTTTTACATCCACAAGTCTGATATCATTTTCCTTATGTCATATTCTAAGACACTGGTTTTGCATACTTTGTTTTATACATTACACAGTGTAAAATATTTCCTAAGTAAAGGTTACATTATTAAGATACTTATATTTGCAAGCAATTAAGCCATTTCTTCCTAGATAACGTCATTGAGGATGAAAGTACACTGCCCTCCATTAACCCCATTTCAGTGGCTGAAATATAATCCAGTTATTATTTTTTGCTGTGAATATTTTTAGTGCAGGGATAAATATTTTCTTAGATAAAAGAGACCATTGAAACAAGAGTGATTTAATGTAACTTCTATGTACATAAATAGTAGGAATATACTTCCCGCGAGGTAGATGCAATGAAGACACCAGCAATACACTTCTATGAAACTCTAGCACAATTCCAGTGAATTCTCTGATGAATATCATACAACTCAGAAATGGAATCTTCCCTTCGGTCTTTGGCCTAGAAACAAACATTTCATTTGACAAAGCTTGTGTGGTGATAAAAGACTCGAACATTTGAACGTGAAATGATTATGTCATTGTTACATTAAATATGGTCCCAAACAGAGGATATATTGGAAACGACCACTGAAAATGAAATGTCTATTGTGGAGAGCTGCGGGAGCCACAACCAAAAATGGCACGGCCGCATGGCGCAGCTGCAACCAAAGATGGCGCTGGCTCCCGCCTTCCATCTTCCCGGTGATGAGTGCTCTCTGTAAGAAAAACAACTCCTTATATGGCTATGACTTGGCTCCTAGTTTGCTTCCGTGTTTGCAGCCCTATCGGTATATGCCACATGCCGCTTCGGGATTGGCCATCCAGGAGGCTTATAACCGGAGTGCAGGGGCAGGGGAGGAGGAGAAAGGGGAAGAAGCCAGTGGGAGAGAAGCTTGGAGATAAGGTTCCTGAATAAACCACATTGAGAAGAATCCCAGGTCACGTCTTCCTTGCTTGTCGAGGTGGTCCCGACAGCTGGCGGCCCGTACGGGGATTCAGAACTCTCTGCAGTCAGGGTGGTGCACCGGTAAGTTCCCAGGAAAAGGGAGAATCCGCAACAAGAGCGGGGGTAAGTTCCCAGGTGAAGTGGGAATCCGCAATTAAAGTGGGCATAATACAGGGCTCATCTCGGTAGATAAAAGAGAGAGCGGAAACCTGGGAAGAAATAAAATACAGGCCTAAAGTGAAAGTAACAAAAAATAACTAAGATGGGCACCGCAACGTCACATCCAATTTTTCTGGCCCTGGAAGAGCTACTATGCTCGAAAGGACTAAAGTTAAGGAAGGGTACTTTACAGACATTCCTTGATGAATGCAACATTGTAGCTCTTTGGTTCGTAGTTTCCGGGAGCCTTACAATAGCCTCATGGGACAAATTAGGGAGGGATTTGGACTTTGCCTATGAACAGGGCACATTAAAGGCAGGAGTCCACCCCATTTGGAGATTGATTAGTGGCTGCCTGGAGGATCAGAGCTGCTGTGAGGTTATAGAAAATGGACAGTCAGCACTGGAGCAGTTACAGGAGGAGAGGTCAGAGAAGGCGATCAGTGAAAAGGGAGACAGTGAACAGGGCAAAAGGGGGCGACTATACCCAGATCTGCCCCAGCTAAAATCGGAAAGAGGAAGTTCCAGCGAGTTAGAGGAGGAAGAAGTGAGAGCACTTGTTCAACAGATGAAAAGGAGCTGTATAAAAAGGGGAGAATGTAAGCTAAGTCAACTTGTGCTTAATGAGGACATAGAAAGAACTTCCGGTCAGACCCCTTTAGCTCCTCCTCCATATCAACATGGAGCCAATGGACACACGTTTTGCCCGGATACTTGGCGAACTGCTCAAGCAGAACTCCCCTTCCCAGTTTTTCAAGACGGTAATCAACAGAGATTTCATGAGCCTCTAGAATTTAAGGTAGTTAAGTTCCTGGCTGAGTCTGTTCGGACATATGGGATTACAGCCTCTTTTACCGTAGCTCAAGTGGAAGCTATAAAAAGATACTGCATGACCCCCTCTAATTGGGTGAGCCTGGCACAGGCATGTTTGAGTCCAGGCCAATACTTGGATTGGAGGGCATTTATGCTGGAATTTTGTAGTGAACAGGCAGCCATTAATCAAGCAAACGGACACCAGGCTTGGGACAGAGACATGCTCTTAGGACAAGGCCGCTTTGCCAATGCTCAGACAGGATATCCCCCTGAAGTGTATCAACAGATAAATGATGTTTGCATTAAGGCGTGGAAATCACTACCGAATAAGGGGGAAGTTAGCGGCAATCTCAACAAGATCCTGCAGGGGGCTACCGAGCCTTTTTCAGATTTTGTGGCCAGAATGGTGGAAGCAGCAGGCAGAATTTTTGGGGACCCTGACATGGCCATGCCTCTTATAAAACAATTAGTCTATGAGCAATGCACCAAAGAATGTAAAGCCGCCATTACCCTGAATAAACATAGGGGTTGGAGGTATGGATGAAAGTGTGCAGAGAGCTGGGAGGACCTCTAACTAATGCAGGCCTTGCAGCCGCAGTACTCCAGTATTCAAATAGACGGGGGGGGGGGGGGGGGGGGGGGGAAGCCGGGAGTGACATCTGGAGCATGCTTCAAGTGTGGCAAAGCTGGTCATTTCAAGAGAGATTGCCCAGAGAGAAAAGGAACTGGAAGAGCTGGAGGAGTTACAACCGGTAAACAGCCAGGACTGTGCCCCAGATGTAAGAAAGGAAAGCATTGGGCCAATGAATGTAGATCAGTCAAAGATGTTAATGGCCAGCCCTTGGGTCCTATCACGCAGCCAAAAAACGGGCAGAGGGGCCTCCGTCCCCAGGGCCCACAAATGTATGGGGCAATGGAGAGCCCAAATGAGGAAATTTCCCAAGAAGGATGGCCTACCCTGAGGCATCCCAAGAACCGCGGAGAGCCACTACAGGCTCAGCGGGACTGGACCTCCGCGCCACCACCAGACTCGTACTAACCCTGCAAATGGGCGTTCAGTTAGTAGAGTCAGATTTTCAAGGTCCTTTGGAACGGGGCACAGTGGGGTACTAATTGGCCGGTCTTCCGTTACTCTTAGAGGGCTTAAAATTCACCCAGGAGTTGTTGACCCAGATTATACAGGTATAGTTAAAATCATGGTAGAAGCTCCAAAAGGCATTGTAGCAATTTCCCCTGGAGACAGAATTGTCCAATTGTTACTCCTGCCTAGCCTACATGAAAAATTTCCTGCCATACAGTCTGAGAGAGGTGGAAAGGGTTTTGGCTCCTCCGGAATTGAGTCAGTGTACCTAGCCCTGGATTTAGACCAGAGACCCATGCTTGAGCTGGAGATTGAAGGAAAAAGGATTATAGGACTGTTAGACACAGGGGCGGATCGTAGCATTATTGCAAAAAAGGATTGGCTGAGAGGGTGGCCATTACAGGCCTCAGGACAAACCCTGAGAGGGTTGGGCTATGCCAAAGCTCCTGACTTAAGTGCAAGACCTCTCAACTGGAAGGATGGAGAAGGACACTCTGGAAACATCCAGCCTTATGTTTTAGAATTGCCTGTCTCCCTGTGGGGCAGAGATTTACTAAAAGAGATAGGGTTTTGCCTTAGTAATGAATATTCCCTTACCTCAAAGGAAATGATGTTACAAATGGGCTACTGCCCAGGGCAAGGACTGGGAAAAAACTTCCAAGGCTGTAAAGAGCCTATTGATGTCCACCAAAAACTTGATAGACATGGGCTGGGTTTTTCATAGGGGCCGCTGAGAATCAAGTTCCCATTACCTGGAAAACGGAGGAACTGGTATGGGTAGCTCAGTGGCCTCTATCCTCCGAAAAGCTTTTAGCCGCTCATAAACTGGTAGAAGAACAAGTAGCCCTGGGCCATGTGAGACCCTCAGTTTCACCATGGAATACTCCAATATTTGTAATAAAAAAGAAGTCAGGCAAATGGCGATTACTGCATGATTTGCGTGCCATAAACACGCAGATGCAGATTATGGGTCCTGTACAAAGAGGGTTACCATTGCTTTCCGCACTTCCTGCCCATTGGCCTATTATGGTAATAGACATAAAAGATTGTTTCTTTTCTATCTCCTTGCATTCCGCTGATTGTGAGCGCTTTGCCTTTACTGTGCCCTCTTGTAACCATGAGGAACCTGACCAAAGATATGAGTAGGTCGTGCTGCCTCAGGGTATGGCCAACAGCCCCACTATGTGTCAGCTGTTTGTTGGAAGGGCTATAGCTCCTGTTAAAAAAAGGCATCCAAAACTCAGGGTGGTCCATTATATGGATGACATTTTGATAGCTCATAAGGAAGAGGCTGGGTTACAAAAGGCCTATGCAGAATTGGTTTTTGCCTTAAGGGAACAGGGTCTTTATCCGGCGCCAGAAAAAATACAAACAGGCAGAGTGGTGGAGTATCTGGGAGCTAAGATACATCCCAGGTCGATCATGCCCCAAAAATTGACCCTGAGAAAAGATAACTTAAAGACTTTAAATGATTTTCAAAAATTGTTGGGGGATATTAATTGGATAAGGGGGTATTTAAAATTGCCAAATTATGAATTAAAACCCTTATTTGATATGCTAAAAGGAGATATAGATTTAAACTCCCCACGAGACCTGACTGAGAGCGCCCGATTTGCTCTCAAAAGGGTGGAGGAGGCTTTAAGTGCCACCTGTTTAAACATGCTACAAGATGGCCAACCCTTTGATTTATGCATTCTTCCCACTGAGACCCAACCAACTGGGGTACTTTGGCAAAAGGGGCCATTGATGTGGTTACACTCTCATGTTTCCCCCGGAAAGGCGCTGGAGTATTACCCTGAGGCGGTAGCAGGCTTAGCTCTGCAAGGAGTTCAACAGAGTTTACAATTTTTTGGAGTTTATCCGCACTCCATCATTGTTCCCTACAATGCCTACCAAGTTCAGACTTTATGTGCCACTATTGATAATAGGTCCATTTTGAGATGCATGTTTCCAGGAGATATTGATAATCATTTGCCCAAAGACCCCCTACTGAGATTTGTAAAGGAACATCCAGTAATTTTTCCAAAGGTAACTGCACGAAAGCCTATTAGAGGGGCTATAAATAATTTTATGGATGGTTCCAAAACGGGATGCGGGGTATACGTTGCAGGTAACCAAGACCCCGTACAACATCAATTTGTCCCCGGTAACCCACAGATTGTTGAGTTGATGATTGTAATTGAAGTATTTAAAGCTTTCCCCTGTCCCTTTAATTTAATATCAGATTCAGCCTATGTAATAAATGCTTTAAAAATATTGGAAGCAGTTGGTACAATAAAGGCTGCCAGTTCTGTTCTAGCTCCCTTTACCTTGCTACAATCCCTTATATGGCAACGCAAGGAACCCTTTTTTTCCAATGCATATTCAAGCACATACGGGCCTCCCAGGACCACTGACAAAGGGTAATGCCCTAGCTGATGCACACACTCGTGCTGAGTGGGCGCTCCATGCTTCTTCTGTTGACTTAGCAAAAGATTTTCAGCCCAAATTTCATGTAAACGCCAGGACTTTACAAAGCTGCTTTTCCCTTTCTAGAGCGGATGCACGTCAAGTGATTAAGGAGTGTCCCCGATGTATTATTTACCATAAGCCCCCTATGTTTGGAGTTAATCCACGTGGTTTAAGACCCTTACAAGTATGGCAAATGGATGTAACTCATGTACCTGAATTTGGCCACTTAAAATATCTTCATGTTTCTGTTGACACCTTTTCGGGTGTAATACTTTACTTGCCACCCCCCTATCAGGGGAAAAAGCTATTGATGTAATATCTTACTGCTTGGAAGCGTGGGTGGCCTGGGGAATGCCTAAAAAGTTAAAAACTGATAATGGTCCAGCCTATACTGGGCAGCGCTTTGTTTCCTTTTGCACTCAAATGGGTGTTACCCTGGTGCATGGACTGCCCTATAACCTTCAGGACAAGGAATTGTGGCAAGAGCTCATCGTACTATCAAGGAAATGCTAATAAAACAAAAAGGGGGAGCTGGACCCCTGATGGCTACAGCAAGACAAAGAATAACCATGACACTTTTCATCCTAAATTTTTTGAATTTGGATAACGCTGGTCGCTCAGCGGCGGATAGGCATAACAGTTCCACTCCTTCGGCCTTAGGATCGGCTTTGTGGAAAGATGTGCTCACGGGCCTCTGGAATGGGCCTGATCCCGTGCTGGTATGGGCACAAGGATCTGTTTGTGTTTTTCCTCAGAATCGTTCGGATCCAGTGTGGGTGCCTGAACGACTTGTGCAGCGAGTCCAAGATGAACGGAACACGGGAGAAACAAAAGATTGCGTTGCTGATCATACAGCTCCTGATGATCCAACAGGGACAGGCGGTACCAAGATGGGGAATACTGTCTGCATTCCCGAGGCCCATGCCTGTGAGACATGACGCCTCTCTTTTCCCTAGATTTTTCACCACAAATAAGACTCTTAACCTTCCCTTTTACCCAGAGGATAAACAAATAGCAGGGATAGGTGAAGCTAGAAATATTAGCTTGATGGGCATGCTATGCTTTTGCTTAAGTGATGTGACCCTTAATGGTAGTTGCATGGCCTTGACTCATTCCCGGGCCGCTTATTTTAGACATTGGTATAGGAATCCAGGATCCACTGAGGTTTGGGTAAATGCTACTGGATTTGTTGGTACTGTCTTAGGCAGGTATTATAAAAGTTTAAAGTTAAGCAAGGACCTGTGGCCTGTAAAAAACCTAAATGGGCCCCCTCTTGCTTGCCTGACCGCATGGGGGAGGCTTGGCCTTGGACAGGTTGCCAATCACCATGCACTATTTGGGCTGATGAGTCTGAGTGTTTTTCATTCTCCCCTAGTGTCTTGTCCGATGCTAGTGTACAATTTAGGGCTGGAATTAATCCCTTTAATAATTGGCTGTTATGTGGTCTTAATGGAAGTTGCTTGCAGGCCGAATCTATAGTTATGCTGCAAGGAGGTCACTTTTTTATAGCAAACATGACTTGCAATTTGGCTACTACTGCCCGTACTGTAGGTGCCAATTGTCATTTTAGTAAAAATTATACGGTAATTAGCTATCAGCCTACCCCTGTGTGTGTGTGTGTGTGTGGTTTCCCCTTTTGTGTTTTTGGTAATTAACAACACCTCTGTATGCTCAGATGATGTATGTGCTTGCACTAATGAAACCTGCTATTATGCTACCTGCTGGAGTTCTCAGTATCCACTAGCTATGGTTGGACGCATTCCGCGTTGGGTGCCTGTGCCAATAGATGCTTCTCAAGCTGTAACCTTGTTTAGGCATAAGAGAGATTTTGGCATCACTGCGGCTATTGTAGCTGCTATAGCCGTGGCTGCTGCGGGTGCAATGGCTGCCGCTGTCGCCATGTCACATACTGTACAGATGGCTCAGACTTTAAATAACTTGTCGGCTACTACAACCAGAGCTCTGGATTTACAACAAGCGGCCAATGCACAATTAAAAGGAGGACTGATGCTGTTAAATCAAAGGGTTAACCTTGTGCAGGAGCAGGTTGATATCCTGTGGCAGTTGGCTCAGCTGGGATGTGTTCCAAAATATGAAGGGCTTTGTATTACTGCTATTCAGTATTATAACTATACCCAAGCAGCAAATTTGTCTAAACAACTGTCGAGTTATCTTTTAGGCAACTGGATGGGGGAATTCGACCAATTGATGTTGCAGCTACGATCGACCATTGTCGTGATAAACTCTCCCCGGATGGATGATGCCCTGTTACAAGCTGTTTCCTCCTGGATTTTGACAGCTGTGGATCATTTGAAGGAGTGGGTGGGAATGGGCTCCCTTATTGGTATCCTGGCATTGGTGATCTTGCTGTGCCTGTGGTGCATATGCCGGATTAGGAGCTCACAGCACAGGAGTATGGCTGTGGTGGTCCAGGCCTTCACTGCCATTGAGGCCGGACAGTCCCCCTACGCGTGGCTTGCGATGTTAAAGGAATAGCTCAGGGTGGGAGGCAAATCCACTGCACTTGGGAATCACTCCCTGGCGGGAGCCCAAGAAGAGCATGTTGGGTTGCAAGTGGGTTGATGGCCAAGATCCCACCTCTGCAAAAAAGGCATTGGACGGGCCTGGTCATCACTGGGGAAGGCGCCCCTCAGGCGAAGACCAGTGCAAGGTCCTCTCATTAATGTTTAGGACAGAGGCCCAACCTCTACTCTTACCTGTTGCTTAATAAAACAAAAAAGGGGGAGCTGTGGAGAGCTGCAGGAGCCGATCAAAGATGGCGCGGCCGCATGACACGGCCAAGCCAAAGATGGCGCTGGCTCCCGCCTTCCGTCTTCCCGGTGATGAGTGCTCTCGGTAAGAAAAACAACTCCTTATATGGCTATGACTTGGCTCCTAGTTTGCTTTCATGTTTGCAGCCCTATCGGTATATGCCACGTGGCGCTTTGGGATTGGCCATCCAGGAGGCTTATAACCGGAGTGCGGAGGCGGGGGAGGAGGAGAAGAGGGAAGAAGCCAGCGGGAGAGAAGCTTGTAGATAAGGTTCCTGAATAAACCGCATTGAGAAGAATACCGGGTTGCGTCTTCCTTGCTGGTCGAGGTGGTCGCGACAGTCTATTTGATTGAAGGGCTTCTATTGTCTTTGGTGAGTCTACTTAACTAGCAAATACCTTAATATGTACACCTTATTTTCACTCTTCCGGACTCTGCCCATTTATGTTATTCTTTTTATTCTTATATTTAAACACTATTCATAGTCAGAGCTTTTCAAAATATCAGTGCTTGTCTTACTACAAATTCTTTTTCATGTCGAGTTTTCTAGGTTTAATTGAAGTGCCAGAACACTACACTCTGATATATTGTTTCAGTCATGGAATCATAGCATCAAACACTAAATTTATATCCCAATATTCCATCAACTCCCTAAAGTTATGTTGTAATTTTACTAGGGAGCATTTTAGACATATTTCCTAGTACTGATTAATAGCAGGCAGATAAGTATTATACTATATTATGGAAAATTGACATTACCCAGTCAGATGAACTTTCCTATGACAATATATTTTCAGTGGCTTCCAGATAATTTTCAGGCATAATTTTGATCTGTGATCCACAATATATAAAAGCTCTATGAAGTTTTGTAACAAAATATATTAAAATAAACTTTTATTTTAAAAAGTTGGGTATAAATGTTATCCGTATGTTTTTATGAATTTGTCTGGTTCTCCTTCATATATCCAATTAACAGCATGGGATTAATTCCAGAAACAGTAATGATTTTTAAGGTCAAAATTTATATTTAGGAAATTCTGGGAAATCTTCATATCCAAAATCAAATGTTAAATAATTTAGTAGTTGTTATACTGATGTACTATTTGCTCAAATAACTTGCAGTTTTCTTCATGTCAACATAGCATATGTACAAATTATAAACTTAGGCAACAACATTTAATTACGCCATGATAACTCAAAGCTTTAAACCTCATACTGAATATGATTTGCTGTTTAATTTATTAATCTTCTGGGAGGGAAGAATAAAAATAGTCCAGAGATTTGTGTTGAGAGAATTGAAAACAAAGAGGTTAATCCTGTCTGTTTTCTCTTCAAATACTGTTTAAATTAGTATTTTGCTCTTAATGATGAACTGTGTAATTGTATGTACACTTAAGCCTTTCTATGTTTGTGCCAATTAATTTCTGTATGTCTCTCTTATGGATGTGTGAAATATTTGTGTTGACATGGTGCAATCTTGTTTCAACTTATACATCCTCTCTTGCAAAAACAAAAACTCTTCTCATATTAATTTGGGAATCGTCTGTGGTCCCATTATTTTAATGGCATTAACCCAAACACATATAAATGCATATGGTACCTTGCAATAATATTTAAAATAAATTACTTTTTACCTGACTCTTGCCTACACTATTGTCTTCCTATCACCTCATTTGGATAAACACTAAGTGCTGCACGTTTGGCAAATATTGATGTCCCCATTCACCAGAGTTCTCAAGATACAGATAAGATACAGATATGATAAAAAAAAATTATCAGGAGTCGGTCTATAGAAATTCCTATGATTGACCTGTAGAATTGAACTATTCACACAGACATGTGACATTCACACATTTATGAAAACATATCTAATTATTTGATGTCATTTGGAAATTTTCGCTAATAACACTACATTGTGACAGTTGTTACTTTAAAAAATTAGCATTTTTCACACTTCCTACTAGGATCAAACTATTGTTGGTTTGAAAGTAGGGAAAGCATTATTTGTAAATGTATTGAAGATTTTTATTACATCACTTTGATATTTTGCATATGTGTTTACAATTCTTGAGTCAATTCATATTAGTCTTCTCATCAGAACAATACATATTGCATCACACTTTGATATGCAAGAGTTTAGGAAAGGAGCAATAGAATCAAAGCATTTAACGAATTTGCATAAAATCATGAATTACTTCCAAATTTAGAAATTTTTATTATATTTTATATCACATCCTGTCATAATTTTTAGTATTTGTGAATATAAATAATTTTAATGATCTGAATATATATAATTCTGCAGAGTACACTCAGATTTATGAATGAGATGTATTTACAAGTGTTATAAAATTTGTGAAAACTCTGCCTTCATCATAACATTAAATTGGAAAAAGTAGATTGAAAATCTTTCGAAGTGGATTATGAATGGGAAAGGGAGAGACAAATGAAGAAAGGGGTAACATGTTTACCAAGAATTGTACTCATTATCTTTCTTATTTAACTATGCCCACGCTCTACCTCACCATGATAATAATATTGAAATTAAAAAAAAAGAGTAGACTTAAACCATAGAAATGGTGGAATGAGTAGTGTTCCATTTCACATATTCAACTCGGTTTGAAATAGATAAGAATTATAATGTCTATTAAAATTTCTTTGAATACTGATTTTGCAATTAGCACCTTGTTCAATATACAAGACAAAGCAAGAACAAAAGAATTTTATTCTAATTAGACATGTGCTATCTTTAAATATCTGATATCTCTGTCAATATTATGAGTATCCTTATTTGGCATTTCCAGATCCAGAACATATATTAAGGTCTTTTGTACAGAAAATATTTACATAATATTTTGTTTTATTTCTTTGCAAAACCCATTCCAGCCAAAAGGTGCCCATGATTTTGAAGCATTTCTCATTTCCAAAACAGAGTTTTAATAAATAAGTGATGGTAAAATCAGAATAACTTTTTCCCACCTGTTAAGGCTCAACAATTTTTTGGAAAGGGCATGCTTCTCTTTTTCTGGAAAACAGACCCAATTTCTTCAAAGCAAAAACAGTTAGTTTTTTTCTTACAATAACTTCATTCATTGTTCATAGTAATTGTAAAAGTGAAAAAATTAGTGGAATATATGTATGCTTTGCTGAATGGTAAAAAATCATTGTAATGTTGACTCTAGATTAGCTTTTACCAGTGATCAGTATATTTCAATTTACATATTACTTTTTAATACCAAATAAATCATTACTATATTTGACATCCTCTAGAATTTCCATATGGATATCTATGCTCTAAACACAAGATGAACATAAAATTGAACGAGAACTTTCACAAAAATTTTTACATATGTATACACTACTGTTAGTTGCTAAGTGGTGATCATTCAATAAATTACTAGAAGTTGTATGAAGGGTTAATTTTCTATTAGTTACCCATCTTGAAGGACCTACATAAAAAGGAACACATGCCGAACAATTTAAGAACCTGATTGTTAAAAAAAATCTATTGGAACTAGCAATACAAAAAATTATACTACGTTGTGAAATAGTGAAATTCATTAATTTTATAAGATATTCCACAGTGTGTTTTAGCTTTCTTTTATTTTCTTTTTTTTTTTTTTAAATTTTATTTTATTTTATTTGAGAACATACTGTACAGAGGGGTTACAATTACATGGGCAGGATAATGCATACATTTCTTACCAAGCATTGCATCCTCCTCCTTTGTTTACCCTTCACCTCCCTTCCCAGCCTCCCCCCTCCCTCCCACCCAATCATACCCCCCCTTCCCCCCCCACCGACATTGTAAAGCTGGTTTTGACATGACATTTTGTACTTCTCATTGTTGCAACAGGTCCACCTGAATCCTTAAACGACTTGTTTGTCCCCGTCTCCTCCACAAGTTATACTGACATCAAATATAGTGAAAGCAGGGGTTACACTGTGGGGGAGGGACACACAAAGCAACAAAGAAATAATCTTATAAATGCATTAGAAACACATGCGTGAAAGAAACAAAAACATTAAAATACATATTTGAGGTTTTGTTTTCCTAACATCACATTATCTGACTTTTTCTGCTTGACTCATACCTATACTAGATATTGCAAATAAGGGAAACCATGGGACCTATGTTTCTTTGGGCCTGGCTTACTTCACTTAATATAATTTTTTCCAAGCCTTTCCATTTCCTAACAAATGGGGCAATGTCATTCTTTCTGATGGAGGCATAGAATTCCATTGTGTATATATACCACATCTTCTTGATCCATTCATCTACTGAGGGGCATCTGGGTTGGTTCCATGTCTTAGCTATGGTAAATAATGCTGCAATAAACATAGTTGTGCTGGTAGCTTTAGTGTGGCCTTGTTTGTGATCATTTGGGTAAATGCCCAAAAGTGGGATTGCTGGGTCGTTGGGGAGCTCTATGTGGAGTCTTTTGAGGAACCTCCATACTGCTTTCCAAAGTGGTTGAACAAGTTTACATTCCCACCAACAATGAAGTAAGGTTCCTTTCTGTCCACATCCCCTCCAGCATCTGTTGTTGTTAGAGTTCTTGATTTTTGCTGTTCTAACTGGAGTGAGGTGATATCTCAATGTTGTTTTGATTTGCATTTCTTTTATGGCTAGGGATGTTGAGCATTTCTTCATGTGTCTATTGGCCATCCTTCTTTCTTCTTCAGAGAAGCTTCTCTTTAAGTCTTTCGCCCACTTACTTATTGGGCAGTTGTTTCTTTGAGGATTTGTTGTTGGGTGGTTTAATTTTTTGAGTTCCAAGTATATTTTAGATATGAGACCCTTGTCCGTTGTATGGCTAGTAAAGATCTTCTCCCAGTCCGTGGGCTTTCTATTGATCTTGCTAGCTATGTCATTTGCCCTGCAGAAGCTCTGCAACCTTATACAATCCCATTTGTCCAGCCTTTCTTTGATTTGTTGTGTTTCCGGGTCTCTATTCAGAAAATTTCGGCCTGAGCCAAGGAGACCCAGGGTTTCTCCTATTCCATCCTGTAATGTTTTCAGAGTGTCTGCTTTGAGTTCAAGGTCTTTGATCCATTTGGAGTTGATTCTGGTGCAGGGTGATATATAAGGATCTAGCTTTAGTTTTCTACATGTAGTTAACCAGTTTTGCCAGCACCATTTACTGAAGAGGCTGTCTGTCTTCCATTCTATTGTTTTAGCTCCCTTATCGAAGATTAGATGGCTATAGGTCTGTAGGTTCATTTCTGGGTTTTCAATTCTATTCCATTGGTCCTGAGGTCTGTTCTTATGCCAATACCAAGCTGTTTTGATTACTATGGCTTTATAGTAGAGTTTGAAATTTGGTATTGATATTCCTCCAGCAGTATTCTTTCCGTTGAGGAGCGTTTTTGCTATTCGGGGTCTTTTATTGTTCCATATGAATTTTTGGATTGCCTCTTCTATTTCCTTGAAGAATGAGGGTGGAATTTTGATAGGTATTGCGTTGAATTTGTAGATAGCCTTGGGCAGTATTGCCATTTTCACGATGTTAATCTTTCCAATCCAGGAGCATGGGAGGTTTTGCCATTTTTTAAGTTCTGTGTTGATTTCCTTTTTCAAGATTTTAAAGTTTTCATCATAGAGGTCCTTCACTTCTTTAGTTAAGTTAATTCCTAGGTATTTTATTTTTTGTGAGGCTATTACAAATGGAGTTGCTTTCCTAATTTCAGCCACACTTTTCTCATTGTTGGCATACAGAAAAGCCATTGATTTTTGGGGGTTAATTTTATAACCTGCTACTTTGCCAAAGTTTTGAATCAGCTTGAGTAATTTGGGAGTGGAGTCTATGGGATTCTTTAAATACAAGATCATGTCATCTGCAAAGAGGGAGAGTTTTATTTCTTCTTTCCCTATTTGGATCCCCTTTATGTCTGCATCTTGTCTTATTGCTGTAGCTAGGCATTCTAATACTAGATTGAAGAGAAGTGGAGAGAGTGGGCATCCTTGTCTTGTTCCTGAGTTAAGAGGAAATGGCTTTAGTTTTTCACCATTGAGTATAATGCTGGCTGTAGGTTTGTCATATACAGCCTTTATTGTATTGAGGAATGTTCCATGGATTCCTAATTTTTCTTTTATTTTCTTTTGGTGCGTCTGTGATCTGGAATTTTAGAGCCTCACAATTACTCCACATGTACTCTAGCACTGTGCCTTCCAAGATATGTGGTCAGTCACGTTTTCAGATTCTTTTTCACTAGTTATGTTGAGGTCTCTCTCACTCTATGCTTTCCTATTTTTTTTTGGTTTAGTACCTGTTTTATTCTAAAAAATGTTGCACATAGAAGTTAGAGTTACATAAGCAAGGTAATTACTACATTTCGTATAGAGCCATGTTGCCTCATCCTTTGTTTCCCCCCTACTGTCCCTTCCCTCCTAACTCCACAACTACCCCTCGCTCGCGGCACCACTACCCTTCCCCTGAACCCCCTCCCCACCCAACCCTCCACGCACCCCACCTCTGAAGTTGTAAAGTTTATTTTCACCATAGTATTTGTACATCTTATTGTTACAATGGATCAAGATGTATCCTTATTTAAACATTATGATTTTCCCTTCCTCTCCCCCAATTATAGAAGTGTATATAAAAGATGCAGGGCCCAACATCAAATACAGTGAAAATAGGGATTATACCCTGGAGAACCAACAAACAAAACAACAAAAAATTGTACAGTACATCATAAATACGTTAGAAACAATAGCAAGTAAAAAAAAAACATATGCATCCTTATCTGGGGTTTATTTAACTTAACATCATCTTACATGTTTATATTTACATAGCTCTTAGCATTTTCTGCTGGTCCTACACATGTACTAGTTATTGCAAATAATGGAAACCATGGGACCTATGTTTCTATGGGCATGGTTTACATAAGTTAATAAGTTTTTTTCCCCAGTTCTTTCCACAATGTCATTGTTTCTGATGGAGTCATACAGTTCCATAGTTTATATTGATCCATTCATCTACTGAGCGGCATCTTGGTTGCTTCCATATCTTAGCTACGGTAAATATGGCTGTAATACACATAGCTGTGTTGGTAGCCTTAGAATGACCTTATTTGTGATTGTTTGGGTAAATGTCCTAAAGTGAAATTATTGTGTCATAGGAGAGCTCTATGTGGAATCTTTGGAGGAAACTCCACACTGGTTTCCAAATTGGTTGAACAAGTTTATTCTCCCAACAACTGTGCAGTAGGGTTCCCTTTAAAACACATCCCCTCCAGTATGTGTTGATATTAAATTTCTTGATTATACCCATCCTGAAGGGGTAAGAGGTGAATTTGCGTTTTTCTTATGGATAGAGAGGTTGAAAATTTCTTCCGATGCCTATTGGCTGGTCATTCTTGTTTCCTCTTCAGAGAAGTTTCTCTTTAAGTCTTTAGCCCATTTATTTATCGGGCAGTTGTTTGAGGATTTGTTGTTGGGGTATTTACTTTTTTGAGTTCCAAGTATATTTTAGATATGACATCCTTGTTCATCGTATGGCTATTGAAGATCTTCTCCCAATCCTTTGGCTTTCTATTGATCTTGCTAGCTATGTATTTTGACATGCAGAAACACTACAATTTCATGCAATTCCATTTGTCCAACCTTTCTTTGATTTGTTGTGTTTCCAAGTCCGCATTAAGGAAAATTTCATCCTATTTCAAGGAGCTCTAGAAATTCTCCTATCCCTTCCTGTACTGTTTTCAAGGTGTCGGTTTTGACTACAAGGTCTTTTATTTCTTTGGAGTTGATTCTGATACAGGGTGATATGTAAGTAGCTAGCTTTAGTTTTCTACAGGTGATTAACCACTTTTGCCAGCCCCATTTATTGAAGAGTCTGCTTTTCTCCATTCTATTAGTTTTAGCCCCCTTATAGAAGATTAGGTGGTTTTAGGAAATTGGGTTAATTTCTGGTTTTCAGTTCTATCCTGATGGTCCTCATATATGGTCTTGTGCAAATTCCAAGCTATTTTGATTACTGTGTCTTTGTAGAAGAGTTTGAAATTTGGTAGTGATATTCCTCCAGCACTGTTTTTTTGTTGTTGTTGTTGGTCGTAGGGTTTAACTCTGCGCTTGGGCACTTCCCCTGCCTCTTCAGCTCAAGGAGAGCACTCTACCACTTGAGCAACAGCAAAATTTCCTGTTTTCTAGTGGTTTATTGGAGATAAGAATTTGACAAACTTTCCTTCCTGTGCTGGATTTCAGCTGGATTTCTCAGATTTCAGCCTCCTGAGTATATAGGATTACAGGAGTGAGCCACCAACACCCAGCAGCAGCATTGTTTTTTCTGTTTAGGATCAGTATTGCTACTCGGGTTTTTATTGCTCCATATGAACATTTGGATTGCTTCTTCTATTCCATTGAAAAATGAGGTTGGAATATTGATAGGTATTACATAACATTTGTATGTAGCCTATGAAATATTGGCGTTTTCACAATGTTGATCCTTCAGTCTAGGAGCATGGCAGGTTTTCCAATTCCTAATTTCTGCTTTGATTTCCTTTTCAAGGATTCAATTTTTTTTCATTTATTTATTTAGTCAATTCTTAGATATTTTAAGTTTTGTGGGACTATTAGAAAAGGAGTTGCTTTCCTGATTTTAGGTGTACTCCTCCCATTGATGGCATCAGAATTGATTTTTGAGAACTAATTTTATACCCTGCTGCTTTGCTAAAATTTCGAATCATCTCAAGAAGACCCAGGATTCTATAAATACAAGAACATGTCATCTGCAAGAGGGAGAGTTTTAATTCATCTTTCCAAATTTGTATCCCCTTCATGTTTGCATTCTGCTTATTGCTGTAACTAGGCATTTTAATACAAATTGAAGTGAAATGGAGAGAGTGGACAACTTTGTCTCATTCCTGAGTTTAGAGGAAGTGGCTTGAACTTTTCACCATTAAATACAATGCTGGCTGTAGGTTTTTCATGTATACAGCCTTTACTATTTTGATGAAAGTTCCATGGATTCCTAATTTTTTCCAGAGCCTTCATCAAAAAGGGGTGTTGGATCTTGTAAAATGCTTTCCCTACATCTCTTGAGATAATCATGTGGTTCTTATCTTTGCTCTTTTTGATGTGATGAATTATATTGATTGATTTGTATATATTGAATCAAGTTTTCATTCCTGAAATGAATCCTGTTTGATCGCGGTGTATGATTTTTTTTTGATGAGTTGTTGAAGTCTATTGACCAAAATTTGGTTGAGAAATAGTGCATCAATGTTCATTAAAAAAATGGGTCTATAGTTCACTTTCTTAGATGAGTCCCTGCCTGGTTTGGGGATGAGGATTACCATGGCTTCATAGAAAGAGTTCAGTTGTGAATTTTCAATTTCTTTGAAGAGCTGAAGAAGTATTGGGGTGAGCTCTGCTTTGAAGGCCTTGTAGAATTCTACTATAAATCCATTCGGTCCTGGTGTTTTCATATGTGGGTGGTCTCATATTGAAGTTTTTAATTAGATGCTTGATATTGGTCTGTTTAATTGGTTTAACTCATCGTGGTTTAGTTTTGACATGTTGATACTTGCTAGGATATGTCTATTTCTTCCAGATTCTCAAGCTTATTAGTATAAATTGAGAAGTATCCCCTTATATGTTATGAATAATGGTTGTTTCTGTGGTGGTGATTCAATTCTCATCTCTGAGTTTGTTTACTTTCATGTGTTCTCTTCTTTTCTTGATAAGATTTGATAAGGATCTGTCAATTTTGTTATCTTTCTTTGAATAAACAACTCTTTGTTTTGTTGATTCTTTCTGTAGTTTTTTTTAAGATTTTAATTCTTTCCATTCTGATCTAATTTTAATTATTTCTTTCTGTCTATTGGACTATAGACAGAAAATACTGTAGAGAGGGGTTACAATTACATGGCAAGATAATGAGTACATTTCTTATCAAGCAATGCTTCATATGTCTCGCTAAATTGTTGTTTTCAGGTCTCTCCAATTTGTTGATGTAGGACATCAGAGTTTTAAACTTGACTCTGAGTACTGCCTTTGCTCTGAGAAAGGAGCTGGTAATTTTTGTGCTCATTTTTGCTGAATAACAAGAACATTTCAATTTCCTTTCTAATCTCTTTGACTGGTGCTTCAACATTATGTTATTGAGCGTCATGTGTTACAGGACTTTATTTTCTGGCTTTAGTTGCTGAGTATTAATTTTATTCCTTTGTGTTCTGAGAGAATGCAGGGCATAATTTCAATGTTTCTAAATTTGTAGTTTACTTTTTGACATAAAATATGGTCTATTTGGGAAAATAATCCATGCTTTCCTGATGCTTCTGGGTTAAATATTTGGTACGTCTATTAAAGAATGTTGAACTATGCAGTTGTTTTGATCTGTGGTTTTTCTCTTGAATTTTTACCAGGTTGATGTATCTAGTGTGGATAGGGGTTTGTTAAAGTCCCCCAAAATTAATGTTTTTGGAACTATGAGACTTGAGGGAAAGTAGTGTTTCTTGGATCAATTTAGGTGCTCTGTTGTTTGGTGAATATTTAAAATTGAAATATCATCCTGAAAGTGAGATCTCTAAATTAATATATACTGACCTTCTTTATCTCTTCTGATTCTTTTTAATTTGAAGTCTACTTTATCTGATATTAGGATTCCAACTCCCAGCTGATTATGGGGCCTTTTCCTTGATAGAGTTTTTATGGGCAAAGTGTGACCTTTGAATTCAGGAGATAAAAGGATCTTACTTTTGGATCTAATCAGACTGTCTATGTTTCTTTATTGGAGTGTTAAGACCATTAATATTAAGAGTAAGAATGAGAGGTGTTTGGTAGTTCCTGTCATGTTATTCACTTTTTGGGGGGCTGTGACAACTGAGTTTTTCCTATAGTTCTTGGATTCTCAGTTTAGGTGCAATTTATTCACCTTTATTGTCTTTTCATTGGTTTTCTAGGTATAGAACATCTTTAAGAATCTTCTGTAGGACTTGTGTGGTGGAGATATATTGTTTCCGGGTTTATGTCCTCTGGAAGGTTTTTATTGGAGAGTTTATCTGGGTTCACTATTCTTAGTTGATAGTAGTTTGTCGTTAGTTGGTGGCAACCATCCTTCCAGTCTCTGCTTGTTTTACTTGTCTCTGCTGAGGATCTGAGATTATTCTTATTGGTTTCCCTTTATAGTTTATTGATCTTTTCTCCTTAACAGCTTTAATGATCCTTTCCTTGGTCTGCATTGATCCTTTCTGTATTATAATGTGATAGAAGGATATCCTGTTCTAGTCTGGACTATTTGGGGTTCAAAAAGCTTCTTTAATATGAATGGGCCTATGTTTTTGCATGTTTGGGAAATTCTCTGCTAGGATTCTGTTAAATAAATTTTCAGGACCATCAACTTTTTTCTCTAGGTGCTCCTTAGATTAGGCCTTCTGGTGATGTCTTCCAAATATGAATAGATCTATCATATTTCTTGGATTTTCTTGCATTGTTTTCTGTTTTTCTCTATAATATCTAGGCTGTCTTCAATCCCCGAGATACGATCTTCTACATGGTCTTACCTATTGTCAAGATTTTCTATGTTGTTTTTTATTTCCTTTCCTTCTAGTTGGTTGGCTTTGATGGCTTCAAAATCTTAGATGCAGCTTTCTTTTAGATCTTGTATGAATTTATTTACTGCTTTAATTTGGTGTTCAGTGTTTATTCTCAAATCACTTAGTTGATTGGTTATGTTTTCTTGGACTCTCTTTCCTTCCGGCTCTATTCAGCATTCCCTTTGTGGTCTCCCTGGTCTCCTTCAGCTGTCTTTTTATGGATTCCATGAATTCTGCCATTTATCTTTTTCTATTCTTATCCAGCTTGCACAATTCCTTTATTACTCTTTGACTATTCTCAGTCTGCCCATGCAATTCCCGTTTTAATCTTCTATTAGCTACCTCACACTCATGAGATTCCTGTATTAATTTTTGTTATCTTCATTATACTGGTAAAGTTCCTGTATTAAACTTTGGTTAGCATGTCAAGCTTCCTGAGCACAGAGTTCTTTGGAGGTCTTCAATCTTTTCATTCACTATGTTTACCAGTAGTGTTTGTAGCATTTAGGGAACTCTCCTCTGAATTATTCATCAACTGTTCTGTCACATGATTATCATGAGTGGGAATTGAGTTACTTGGATTTGACATTTTTCTTTTGTTTCTCCCACTTTGCCTGCCCATTTGGTAACACCAATTTCATGATAGTCCACTAAATTGAGTAAAGCAACAACCACAGTCCTGTAGTTTTACAGATTGATTGATGCACTCAAAACGGCTGCAGATACAATCTATTTTAACAGATACAACCTAATTCAACCTCAAACAATTAATGGGCAAAGAATATCAAAGAGGGATTCAGCAGAGCAGTCATTAATATACTTAGGGAAATTGTGGGGAAAATAGGATTAGAGGAATGTGGAGAGATAAAAAGAAAGTGAATTTAACAAAGCTCTAATTTCAGAGAAGAAATGGATATACCGGAATGAGAGGAGGAGAGAGATAAAGAAAGAAAAAAAACATGTAAATTTAAAAATTAAAATAAAAATTTTGTAAGTATAAGAAATAATACTTATAGAATAAAAAGAGAGAATGAGAGGACTGACATAAAAAGAAAAAAAATAAAAAATGAAGAATAAAAAATTTAAAAATGGGATACTTAAAAATTTTATAAGGGGCTGAGAAGGTGGCTCAGTGGTAGAGCTCAGTGAAGAGCTGGGGACAGTGCTCAGGCCCAGAGTTCAGGCCCCATGACTGGGTCCACCCCAAAAATTATATAAGTATGAAGAAATTTTACTAATATTGAAGGAGTTAAGCCTAAGGGGTTGCAAATTCATTAATCGATTTCTGAATTAAGTATGGACACAATGAAGGATAAGATCTAAAAATCTATGATGGGTATATGCCTAGAGATGAGCAGAACAGCAATTAAGTCATGCAAAAAAAGGAGCAAAATGATAAAAGAGAGTAAAACAAAACAAAAACAAAACAACAGACACCTAAAGTAAAATTTGTGAAAGGAAAAAAACATAGATTTTTAAAAAAAATCTTAAAAAGGATTAGATGGAAAAAAGTGTTCTTTGGTATTTTTTTTGGCCATTGAGAGGGCAGGTGGAGGGGATCTTGTATCTCCCATGTGTTCTTAACCATTGTCTTGGGGGAATCCTTGGTTCGCTTTTGGTGTTTGGATTTACTGTTTATTGAATGTTTTCTTAAGTCAGTTTGTTTGAGGAGACAGACAGCTTTGCCTTACCCACGACTTTGTGATCCTCCTCCAGGCTAGTTCAGTGAGAGAGAGAGAGATCTGTTTTGCGTATCAAAAAAGAGGGAGATGGCTGTTTCCTCTAGCTTGGAGTAGCTGAGATGAGGCTAGATTGTGAGTAGGGTTGAGGCTTGTCAGCAATCAGTAGCTTTTCCTGAGTGGCTAGCTGGAGAGATACTCACAAAGCCCAGCGTGGAGCCATATTTAGGATTTATATGTACTAAGTTTCAATTGTTTCTATTTTACCCCTTCTGCTGCTGAGTCTGTGGCCCTATTCTGCAGGATACAGGGCAAGCCTCTAGCTTTGTTTACCTACTAAAGAAAGTCACTCCTCTGCGGATGGAGCTTTCTCTGCCTGGAAAGGGCAACTTTCCCCTGCAGGTAATTGAGCAGGGCAAATTAGGTTCCTGTGACCTGTTGACTATCCCCTATTTTTTTCTTCCAAGGTCTGAGTTAGACCAAGCCTTTGTCACTATCAATGATGGAGTTCTCTGGTTTTAGGAGAGGGGCTATCTTCCCACAGATGCTTCTTGAGAAGTGATGATGTCTTGGGGTTACTCTCTTGGGGTCAGTCTCTTGTTTTCCAAGCCATCCATTGTCTTCGATCATCATGAGGAATATTTATGCTTCTTGTAATTTCTTGCTGGTGGTGAGTAAAAATTGTTCACACTCTGGGTCTGTTGCCTTTGTCCTGAGCTCTCTTTGTTGATATGGTGACCGTGGCTACTGCCAGTGCTGCTGCCACCATGGACATTGGCAAATGCTCAGATCTGTCTCCTTAACGAAGCTTACTGAATTTTTCCTCTTTGGCTGAACTACGTACTGTGATGGCACACTTCTCTATTTATTTTTGAAAGGATTCTTCTTGCTATATGGGTCCCTGCCTAGAGACCACAATTTCATATTTTGCAGGATTCCTTTTCATATTTGACAGGGACAGGTTAACAATTCCAGCTTCCCATGGTCAAAACAGCGTTTCATGGACTTTTCTGTCTGGGCTGGCATTTAACTTTGATTCTTTCATTCTATAATTATGGGTGCCAGCCAGTGGTATTCAGGTATAACTTGGGGGTAAGAAGGTCTTCATTTAAGCGGCTAGGTTCATCTTAAACGTTTGAAGTAGCCCAGATTCCCTTAAAATTAATATTCTCCTTGCCTATTTCAAGTGCTGGAATTATAGGCATACACCACTAAGCCTGGATTTTTAATTTCTTGTTGTTGTTACTTTCAAATAACATATATGTGAGCCATCAGCATCTGAATCTCACTCTCGTTGCTTCTCTTCCAGCCTTCCTTCCTTTCTCCTTTCCTTTCTTTCTCCCCTCCTTCCCTTCTTTTCTCCTTCTTTCTCTTTGATACAATACACTCTGTCTCTAAACCTGCAAGCCTACAGTTTCAGCAACTGGCAAGTTAACCCTCCACACACACACACCATCCAAAAATTCTGATGTACATAATTGCTGAGAAGTATGATTAGCCAAGTACAAATCCCTATTTCAATTATATATTTTATCTTTTTATGTATGTTATAATTGTAAAAATACTTTACACTGAGAATTACAGTTCTGTGATTAAGGCAATGAATACATTCCCTATTGAGCATCTTTACTCTTCCTTTGTTTTTCCCCTATTAACCTTTCCCTCCACACCTTCCCCATCCTGAAGTTATAAAGTTTTTCAACATGGTGTATTGTACATGTCATTGGTACAATGAGTCATCCTGTATCCTTATTTAAGCATTTTGTTATTTCTTTTCCTTTCCCCAAATTAGAAAATGTATATAGAAGATGCAGGCACCTGAATAAAATACAGTGAAAATCAAGGTTTTACCATGGGGAGGCATATACAAAAGAAACAAAAAAAATTGAAAGGAAAACCAATTTGGTTCTAGTACCATATTCTAAGGAAAATATTAACTACAACTGTAGTTGCACAGATTGTTTGACATAGTCAATTACAGTACAGATACAATCTAGTTCAACAGGTACAATCTAGTTCAACAACAAACAACTATGAATCAAGAGTCTAAGAAAGTCAAAGTAGGAGTAAGCAGACCAAAAATGAACAGGTTTCCGAGAACTGTGAGAGAAAAGATTAGAGGAATGTGGGGAGAGAATAGGAGTTAGGGATTCCAGAGAGGAAAGTACATAAGGAAAGGAGGAGAGAAAGAAAAAAGGAAATATGAAAAAATTAAAACTTTAAAAAAATATACAGTTAATAATTATATAAGTGTAAAGAAATAAAACTACACTTAAAGGAATTAAAGTCAAGAGTTTGTGAATGGAGTAATTGATACTGAATTTAGTATGCACACAATGAAGGATAACGCCTAATATTCAAAGATGAGTACATATATGGTATATAAAAGACATTCAGTCATGCAAAAATATCAAAAGGAAAAAGTAAAAATAATTTTAAAAATACACAACTGAAATAAAAATGAGGGAAAAATGAAACAATGTTATTTTGTTTAATTAGGTGGAAAAAAGTTATTTGATTTTTTTGGGGGGGGGGCGGTGGGGAGAATCTTGTGCCTCCCTTGTGTCCATACCATTGTCTTGGTGGAGATTCTGGTATCCTTGTGGTGTTTAGTTTTCCTGTAGCTTGGTATGTTTCTTAAATCAGTTTGGGCAGGCAGAAAGAATTCCTTACCAGAGAATTTATGACCCTCCTTCCAGGCTAGTCCAGTGGGAGGGAAATCTACTTTGAGTATGAGAAAAGAGAGAGCTGGCTGTTTTCTCTAGGTTAGAATTGCTGTGATGGGACTACGTTGTATTTAGGGTTGAGACTTTTCAGCAATCAGTAGCTTTTCTCGGAGACATTTCCAGAGCTCAGACTGAAGTTATTCCCAGGATTTATGTTTACTGATCTTCAATTGAGGATATTTTTTTTACCCCTTCTGCCACTGGGTATGCTGCCTATGATTCAGTGGAGAGTGGCAGCCTATGGCTTTTTAAGAAGTAAAAAAAAAAGTCACTCCTTCTTGGGCTGAGCTTCTGCCTGGAAAGAGCAACTTTCCCTTGGGAGGAGCTGAACCCTGCAGTTCAACTTCCTTTTTTCTGTGGAATGGATCCTATTGTCTTCTTCCAAAGGTGAGTTAAGGTCAAACTGCTCTGTCCATGTCTTTGTCAGGATCAAAGATGGAGTTCTTCTCCACTGGTGGGTGAGGGGCTACCTTCCCACCACTGTTGGTGAAAAGGGGTGAGGATTCTTGGGAGTATACAGATCTTTCCCTTAATTTCCGGTTGTCCTCAGTCAGGTACTCTCTGTAGTCAGAGGCTGAGAATTTCCAATCCTTGTCGGTTTTTGCTAGTGGTGAGTGGAATCAACTCTTAGACTGCTTCTCTTGCCTTTGTCCCAGGTTCTCTCTGTTGGTATGGTGGCCATGGTAGCAGCTGCCATTGCTTTCACAGACACTGGAAACCAAAAATATTAGTCATTGTTTTGCTGAAGATCAATTCAATGATAGATTTTCAAAAATGCTTCTTCATGGTAATTTTAGAATTATGCTTTTGATCATTCTTTCTACCTTGAGTCAAAGATAAATTACAATATTCTAATATACAATTAGGATAAATGCTAAGACTCTATTACTGGCGTATTATGAAAGCACTCATAGGCCATCAGCAGATGCTTCCCAAGATAATAGCAATTCTACCAACTGACTTTAAAAATGAATTCAATAATTAATTCATACTTGTTTTTCCCACAAAATCTTTTATTGTTCATACAAAGCAGTGTTATGCATACTTTTCTTTCTAAAATGCAATGCATTTTACCTTATATTGCACATGAATAAATAATGCACTGTAATCATTCAAGCTTCTAGTTATACTAGTTTCTCAAGTATATTTTATGAAGATCTAATTTGTGTAAACAAATTGGAGGACTATACATAGTATATAAATTAGACATGTGAATTCAGAAGGTGATCACCAGATATGGTGGTTTTGAAATCAGGTTATTTCTGATGATGTGCATATTAGACAGCAGTATTTTTCCCGTTGAGTTCTATAATATATTGGGTGCCATCTTTGCAGAAATATTTGAACATGAGTATGATTTTTCGATTAAATCAACACTAATAATTACATGAAATCCTGAACAAGAAGAGATTAGGGGTAAACCTATGTGATTTCTATGCATTTTGGATCATGTATAGTCTATAGAAGCCACAAGGAATCACTGTAAGGAGAAACCTATCACACGGTATATTAAAATGGAAATATGTGACAATCTAAAGAGATTATTTCTGCCCTTCCAGACGATGACCAACACTAATAAAAGAATATATCCTTTCTTTTAAATTTATGCATTTTGCCATGATTGTTCATGGCTGGAAAATGGACGCCTGTATGTTGTGAGTAGAGCAAGAATGAAAGACTACATATTTCTGACTCTGTGCTAGGCTGTTGTCCATGCACAAAACAAAAGGACAATAAATTAAAATTGAGTATACTTGCTGAGAAATATATGTACTACTAGATTTTTGAGCGATGATAATTTTCTATCACCAATCTGTTCATGCATACATGTATATTTACTGTGCTTGTGAGAATCCATTTTGGGACAGAGATTCAGATAAATCCCTATCATTCTGACACTAGTACTACCACAAAATAAAAATTTCATTAAATAATTTTACCTGTCACTAATCTTGTGTGCACATTTTGGCTAAATGTTCTTTTTTTGTCGGGGGGAGGGCCCGGTCATGGGGCCTGAACTCTGAGCCTGGCGCTGTCCCTCAGCTCTTCAGCTCAAGGCTAGTGCTCTACCACTTGAACCACAGAGCCACTTCTGGCTTTTTTTTTACTTATGTGGTGCTGAGGAATCGAACCCAGAGCCTCATGTCTGCATGGCAAGTGCTTTACCACTGAGCCACCTTCCCAGCCCCGGCTGAATGTTCTTAATACAAATGGCAAATGTTCATAAATCCTTCAATGTCAGTGATTTTTTTTCCTACTTCTTCATCACACTATAATATCAAGTTAAATTTTCCCATCACATACATTGTGCACTATTTGTAATTGTCACTTTCATTTTGCAACAACTATGAAGAAAAGCAGTCAAAGTATGCACCATTTGGACAATGTGCTTAATTCTTTCAACCTGGTGTCTAAATGTATCTCTATTATTTGCATCGATAACTGTTGTTAACAAAAGTAATTTGTGTGAAGTAGCCAATGGAAGCAATATAGGAAAGAGAAAACACTCTGGCTTAACAGGAAGAATGAGAATGGGGAGCAGATTGCTTGCTGGCTGGTAACAGGGAGAACTCCATCTAGCGGTAAAATGTACTGAATTTTAGTACAATTGACATGTAATGTAGTCCATTTAAATATAGGAAGAAGAATATTGTCCTATAGTTGCTCTTGCATTCATGTTATATTTGATCAACACTAAAATAAACTACTTGATATAGATAGATAGATAGATAGATAGATAGATAGATAGATAGATAGATAGATAGATAGATAGATAGATAGATAGAAAGATAGATAGATACACACACAAAACCCCACACATTCAGATAGTATCTATATATTCTATGTTTTATCTCATTATATAGTAACATTAATATTTGTATAAATAATAATATATTTTATATGAAGGGAACATTCCTGAGAACTGTTTTCTCTCTTGCTGTTTTTATTTAGTATTTGTGATTAGTTGATTTGAAAAATCCTAGGCCATTTATTCTTATTTTGTATGAATATGAATATAT
The DNA here is from genome assembly GCF_019054845.1 of Dipodomys spectabilis. Taxonomy (NCBI): domain Eukaryota; kingdom Metazoa; phylum Chordata; class Mammalia; order Rodentia; family Heteromyidae; genus Dipodomys; species Dipodomys spectabilis. Next base: position 173,419 of record NW_024871114.1, on the reverse strand, counting down.
GGTGTGAATTGAAAAGGTATCTACAAAGATCAAGTGTATATACACGAAAGGCAAAGGAACATTTTTGCAGAAAGTGAATAAGGTCCAAAATATATTTGCAACTACCCTCTAATAAACGTATTGATATTTGACATTCCCATCTATGAAAACAAACCCTGTCATTTGGAGGAATATTGTATCCTACTACGATGTCAAATGGTGTCAGAATGGAGAAAGAGGATGTAAATGAAATTTTTATGTAGAAACAGCATAGTTATGTAACGTGAATCTATTTGCATTAGTAAATATGCACTAGTAAGATTTATTTTTGTGATGTGCTAGTATCATAGTTAAGTAGGCATCATTCATTACCATGGAATTTTCCTAATGCCCAAATCATTAAGCCTGTTTTTTTTCCAAAGATAGTATTTCAACTTTTTCATAACTATCACTTAGAAATTTTCAACAGTAAAGTAATGAACAAAATAATAATAATGAAATATTGATTTGAGAGCTGTGAAGATGGCTCAGTAGTAGAGTTCTTGCCTTGTATGTGTGAAGCCCTGAATTGGATTCCTTAGCACCACATTAAGTAGAAAAAGCCAGAAGTTGTGCCCTAGTTCAAGTAGTAGAGCACTAAACTTGCGCTGAAGAAGTAAGGGACAGTGTGCAAGCCCAGGGTGCAGGCCCCATGACCATCAACAACAAAAGAAAATAGATTGGTTTATTACGGCTATATAGACCAGAGAAAGTGTGCTGATGGCTCGGCAGAAGAACTTGTTTATTTGGACTGCTTTATTTATTTGGGGTGTTTGCCACTGTAGGGAATGAAGTGATCGTTAAGACTTTTGGTAAATCCAGTTAAGTGTAGGAAACAGTCCCTTATCTTTTTCTTCTTCCACCTTTCATATAGGGATATTTTCTATTTGGCTCTTGGATATAACTGTAGCATTTCACACCTAATTTTTTTTTTTTTTTTTTTTTGCGTTCTACCACTGACATCCCAAGATGTAGTTCCTAAAATTTTCTTCAAATCAGCACATTGCTCAATGGATAAAAGAATCACCATTCTGGTGAGCTTGTAATTTATTTTATTCTCATCAGTTTTATGTTTGTCAAACAATCATATATATAAGGTCTTCTGGTGTTGCTTCATGGTCACCAGCCACTGTTACTAAAACTTACTACCAATTGAACCATAGATTTGCTTTTGGATGTATATATTCTCTACGAAGCAGTTGCCTGCATGATTCTTCCTACTCATCTTATACTCCTAGTAAGAATTAAGTTATATTTATAACAATGACAAATCCTTTAAAGGGATGTGTATTTCCAATAGCTGTTTGATATGGTAAAAGGGTATTTTGAACTGGTCAATTCAGACATCCATAATGTAGAAAAAATTCCAAATTTGCTCAATAATTTTTATGATGAATCATCCTCTATTAGTTGTCTATGAGGAAAGACAGATGTCTAAATATTATGGAATTGGTTGAATTCAAAGCTACACATTTCTATTGCTTCCTAGAAATTACCGTAATCTGGGAATTAGAGAGGGAAATCAAGGTTTTTCAATTCAAGTGTGTCTAGCTACCTGGTTGCTTTTCATTTCACTAAAGTAATCACAACATTTGACAGGTCTGATTTTGAAATATTTAATCATCTTTTTTAAAGAAGGTTTTTCGCTCAACAGAAATGCTTATATTTACCTGCTGTCAAATGGAAGTAGGTTCACATGTTATACGTTTGTTTTGAGAAATTATTTCAACTGGACTAGTTTACATTATTTCGTATTGACAAGAACACTTAGATCAGGATAGTCAGGATTTCTCTTGAAGGAGTCTGAAATTTTAGACATGCTAATTCTATTGTTTTGTTGTTGTTGTTGTTGTAAGGGTGGTGGGTTTTGGTTTTGAGTCCTGAAATCTGGGATTGGGCACTGTCCCTCAACTCTTCAGTTCATGGCTAGTGCTCTACCACTTAAGACACAGCACCTCTCCAGGCTTTCTTTTTTTTTGCTTACAGCATGTGGAGGAATTGAACATAGAGCCTCATGCAAGCTAGTTAATTCGTCTGGTTCCGAGTACCTTCTCCGCCCCTGAATTTAGAAATGCTAGATTGACATATAAGTAAGCAAGTAAATCATGGGCCTTTTCTAGATTGAAATGTCAGAAAGCAAGTAAATCATGGGCCTTCAATGGATGTTTCATCTGAGAAGATAAGAGAGGCTATGTGTTCCAATATAACAAAATAAAAAATTATTTAACTAGAAGGAAATTTTGTTTTATAATACAAAAAACCCGAACCATCTAATGGGAAATGGAAATATTTCATAAGGTAACTTCCATAATAATACTCTCATATTTTGTGTCTTCATTCTCTCAATAGGAATTTCTAAGGTAATATGTACATCATAAAGGAAAAACAACCAACATTTACATATTCCCCAGGACATTGTTTGTTGCAGAGGTAATTCCTTTTTCACAATTCTGTGCATCCTGAGAGGTTCTTGCGGTGTCCCTATGATAAAAATCACAAGCTCATATAATACAGATTCCATACATGTGGGGAAATACAGAAAAGGAATGTTTCATTGGAAAATGTTGGTACACAAAACTTCTATTAATCACTGATATACTTGGGTATGGTTAGTAAGGTAATTTTTTGGAAATGCATGCAAATGACATGAGAGAGTGTGTGTGCAGAAATTCCATGGACAGATTTTTGGATTCCTCCTGAAATCTCAGCAGCATATAATGGAAACTATGACAGTGGCATTCCAATTTGTGTGTTTCTAGAGCAGTCTTTCTAGAACTGATTCCACGCAGAGCATCAGCAAGAGGTTTTGCATGGCCAATTATGTCAAACTGTGTGTGCCATATTCCCCATATATTAAAGGTGGTTTCCTTTTACTCACTATTGCCTAATGGACAAAAAGTAAATAAATTGTATGATTAAACATTAACTTAATATATTAAGACCTCCACTGTATTATCATATGACCTGGAATTCAGCTTGAATTTTTGAAATTTCATGTCATGGTAATAAACTGATAACATGAAGACATTCAAGGTGTTCCTTTTTATATTTAGGATATTAATTACAAAATTGTTCCTCTTGTTTTGATAAAAAAAACTGTGAGTAGAATATTTTCTCCTAATTTAATCCTATGCAAGTTACTAGCACTCTTTCTTCATGCAAGAAATTTTATCCATGTGGGAGTTTGAGTTATGTGTAACATTTTTTTGACACCAGCCAGGGCTTAAGAGTCGTAGGGACTGTTATGTTCACAATCAAATGAGAAAAGACAGAAGATGTTCTATCACCAAATTCTTAGAGGGTTAGACCACAGCAAAATGATGTAGTAGCATTGAACACAAACCATTGTCAGCTTTTCTTTTGATCAATCTTTTTGTCTTTATTTTAAAATTGATGTATAATTTTAGAACCACTCTAATCCAGCACCTCAACTATGTATGTATTTCTCCCTTTGGCAGAATCTTTGGAACATCCTAGACTAAGTTTTGATTGGGTACAATCAAATCCTATGGCAACAACATACAAAAAATGCTATTTTCCTATAAAAACTATTATTTTCAAAATTGAAGGTAAAGAAATAGGATAAATGAACAATGAACTTTCTGTTCTAAATACCCATAAAATTTGCTCACTACAAATGAAGGTTTTGATTGCTACAAATGAAGGTTTTGATTGCTCTTGGACCTGGTGAACATGTGATTGGTGGCAAAAGTCAAGTATAGTTCCACTAGGCATAATAAGAAACATCAACTTGCAAGCTAAGTCAAATAAGAATTATTTTATATGAGTGTTCTTTTGTTTCTCTTATATTCAATTTCAATCCTGGGAAGGAGTGAATTACACTGTTATGTCAGACAAAGACCATTTATTCTAATTTCATGGTTTCAAGATTCACTCATCTTATAAATAAAGAAATGTGATTGGAAGTGTATTCACCAGGTAATTGATCAATATATCCACTTGTGAGTGAGTACCATATTGTCATTCTAAAAGTGATAAATGAAACATAACACTCTCTTCTTGAATTCTTTTACAGCATTTTTATGAAAATATTTGTGGAAGCTATTCGCTGGTGGCTCATGTATGTAATCCGAGCTACTCAGGAAGCTGAGGCATGAGAATCAGCGTCCAAAGACAGATTGGGCAGGAACGTTCAGGAGACTCTGATCTCTAATAAAACCCTAGAAAACAGCAAGTGGTGCTTGGCTCGAGGTAGAGCACTCGCCTTGAACTGAAGAGCCTGGGAAGAAGTGTCCAAGCTGAGTTCATGCACCACATCCAAAAAAAAAAAAAAGAAATCTTTCAGATGATTTATAAATTGCATATCAAGAAAATCTATATGAATAAAATAAAGTTAAAGCTAAATTTTTGCAAGCTATTTATACATGGTTTTCAAGTTTCACATTTTCTGAATAAAATATGAAAATGCTTTAATATGATGAAGATAGGAAAATAAAAATAAGATACATAATTACAAAAGTTACTGCATCTCTTAATGAGAGTACTCATGAAATTGAAGAATTGCAATTGCTAGAATGAACTTATTGGTCTAGGAACACAAAATAGATTACACTTTCAAGTTAATGGAATGTCAAAAAAATTCCCTCTTATTGACAAGATAACGTGAGAAATAAAGTAACAATGAACAGCAATTAGCCTTGATAAGGATTTCTTGTAAGCATTAATTCCATTTGGAATCATGAAATTTGTGTTCCTTGTCAACATTGGCTCTCATCCTTTAATGGGTGAGACAATGGAATCTAGATGCATTGATATGTTCAAATATTTTCTTCTCTGATCAATCTGAAAAACACAAGCTTATTCAGCTTCAGACATTGTTGCATTTAAGGTAACCTGTCATTGCGTTCAAGCCTCATGTATTCTACCCGTAAAAAGCAATAAATATTACAGAGAAATTGAATTCAATTCTTTGTTGTATGTCAAAAGTATTCCAGAGATATCTGAAGGATTAATTGGCAGTTTATATAGTGAAGAAAGTGTTTACTGAGGAGGATTAATGGGAATGCAAAATTCACCCTTCCACCCTATGACTAATTATCTTAGCCAATAAGATTATAGGAAGGACTAAAACTCATACATCTTTCAAACTATATGGATCAATACAGTACTTAATCAACAATATATGTTTATTCTTTTGGTTAGGGATGTTCTCATCCTCTATGCAGAAGCACATGAATAGGACATCAGAAATGATTTTAGAGGTTTGGAAAACACACTTTAGCCAGGCCAAGTGATCATGCTTGTAATTTTAGTATCTCAGGCATTTGACATATGAAGATCTCCTTACACATTCATAAAATGAAGGATTTTTCTGAGATTCATTTCTATAATGAATCCTCTCAAAGTCCAATTCTGTAGAGTATTATCCTTGAGGAAAATCATAGTTACCTTGTGGAATTCCGTGTGGATGAAAGTCATGAAAAAAAACATGAGAAACCATCAATACACCAAGGAAAGAGAAAAAAATGCCTTATGCTGTGGCTTAGAAACGTAATCCTACCAACTCAGGAGACAGATCTGAGAATCAGGTTTCAAGGCAGCCCAGCAGGAGTGACTCTGAGGCTCTCATCACCAATTAACCACCTCAAAACTGGAAGTGACATTGTTGCTTAAGTGCTAGAGCATTATCCTTGAGCTTATGAGCTCCGGGACTGCACCCAAGCTCAGAGTTCAAGGCCAGTGACTAACAACTACCAGAAAAATAGACACAAAACTAATTCAATATACATCAACTATGCCTCATACTGACTGGTATACCCACTTTGGAACAAGTGTCTGAATTATTTTTCTCCACATAACAGCAATTTAGATTTTATTCATTTCCAATAGGGAACATCTTGCATTTTCTCTTTGAAATCAATGAGTAATGTTTGAAACACCAGTGATATTTTCCTAACTTCAACAATTGTTAGATCACTTAATGTGACTCCATGGAAATACTAATTCTGTTTCCTTATGTAATATATTTTACTAAAGGAATGGTAAGTATTCTAGCTTCTAAGAATGGGATGGTACTAGAGAACCTGTGAATTAATTAGATAATTTTTTGACAGTTTAAGAGACCATGCTATTATTTGCTGATGTATGTCATAATATGATAAGCTTTAAACCATATCTGTGTCATGATACATATAGGAGAAGATTTGTGTGTGTGGGATCATATATTTCTGTCACTTATACATTTGTAGATGCAATAATTCGTGTGTGTGTGTGTGTGTGTGTGTGTGTGTGTCTTTGTGTGTGTTACAATTATTCCCTACTCCATTTCAACTCCCACAAAGTGTATTAGGGCATATTACTATGTTTTGCAATTTATGACTGAGGTTGTTTTTTGCCTTCCTTAAATTCTTGATTTTATTCAATTTTGATCATTTTAATCACAGGTTGTTTGGGATTTTATTTCTTATATTTCTGCCTAGGTCAGGAGTATTGAAACCATGACTATGCCATTGATATTCAAGCACCTTAGAATAGGCTAGATCCCAGACATGTATTCCCAATGTTGGTGTGCATCTTGAGTAGAATTCTCAAAGAAATACATATTTGAGAAAGTAATCTTAAGTGCTAACCTATGTAAATGGCAATGTTCATATCAAACTCCATCATTTCAAGGTTCATATTGACAGTAACATTGCGTATGTCTCTTGAAAGTTAATTATATTTCCAAATTGCTGAAAATATTAACTAGATATCCTTTCACAATATGATTGTCACATCACAATGGCATTAGTTTTGTCCATATATAAGAAAGGATAGCAGTTTGCTTTTTGGAGCTTCTGTTCACAGCAGGTCACAAACAAATTTTTATTAATTGTACCTCTCCCTTCATGTTTTTGTGATGCATTACATTATACATATATCCTTCAATAGGATACCTCTCATGACAAATTAATATTTGTGTTTTGTTGATATACATCCTTCCACGAATTGCAATTATCCTATTGTTTTAAATAATATTGTTTTGAATAATATTATGAAGTAAAATCACTACAGTTTTCTTTCCTATGAAAGAAAATTTGCGTTCTATTTTCCTTGATGCATAATAATTCGATGAATATTGTATAAGATAGAAAGTTTTAAAAAATTGAGCCATAATGCTTAAAGAAATAGACTGACTAGTGTAACATTTCAAAAGTGAGGAAGGAGTGTCCGAATGTACAAGTAGTAAACCAGTTTTACCAGCACCATTTACTGAAGAGGTTTTCCTTCTTCCATTCCATTTTTTTAGCTCCTTTATTGAAGATTAGAGGGCTATATACCTGTAGGTTGATTTCTGGATTTCCAATTCTATTCCATTCTTCCTGAGGTCTGTTCATCTGCCAGTATAAAGCTGTTTTGATTATTATGGCTTTGTAGTAGAGCTTCAAATTTGGTATTGCTATTCCCTCAGCACTGTTCTTTCTGTTAAAGATCATTTTTGCTATTCGTGATATTTTATTTTTCACATGAATTTTTGGATTGCCTCTTCTATTTCCTGGAAGAATGAGGTTGGAATGTTGATAGGTATCACATTGAATTTGTAAATAGCCGTGGGAAGTATTGCCATTTTCAAGATGTTGATCCTTCCAATCCAGGAGCATGGGAGGTTTTGCCTCTTACGTTCTGTTTTGATTTACTTTTTCAGGTTAAGTATTTTTCATAGAGGTCTTTCACGTCTTTGGTTAAGTTAAATACTAGGTTTTTTTGTGGGACTATTATGAATGGGGTTGCTATCCTGATTCCAGCCACACTTTTCTCATTGTTGGCATACAGAAAAGCCATTATTTTTTTAGGGTTAATTTTATACCCTGCTACTTTGCCAAAGTATTGAATCAGCTTGAGTAATTTAGGAGTGGAGTCTATGAGATTCTTTAAATACAAGATCATGTCATTTGCGAAGAGGGAGCATTTTACTTCGTCTTTCCCTATTTGGATCCCTATTGTGTCTGCATCTTGTCTTATTGCGGTAGCTAGGTATTCTAATACTAAATTAAGGAGAAATGGACATAGTGGACATCGTTGTCTCATTCTTGAGTTAAGAGGAAATGTCTTAGTTTTTCACCATTCAGTATAATGTTGGCTGTGGGTTTGTCATATACATCCTTTATTGTATAGAAAACTGTTTTCTGGATTCCAAATTTTTCCAGAACCTTCATCATAAAGGGGTGTTGGAACTTCTCAAAGGTTTTTCTGCATCTTTTGAGATAACCATGTGGTACTTATCCTTGCTTTTTTTGATGTGATGAATTATATTGATGGATTTGCATATATTGAACCAGCTTTGCATCCGTGAAATAAATTCTGTTTGATAGTGGTGTATGATTTTTTGCATGAATTGTTAAAGTCGATTGGACAAAATTTGGTTGAGAAGTTTTGCTCAATGTTCATCAAAGTAATGGGTCTATAGCTCTCATTTTTTAATGAATCCCTGTCTGGTTTTGCCACAAGGGTTTTGATGGCTTCATAGAATGAGTTTGGTAGTGAACTTTCAATTTCATTGAAGAATTGGAGGAGAATTGGTGTGAGCTCTGCTTTGAAGGCCTTGTAGAATTCGACCATAAATCCATCTGGTTCTGTGATTTTCTTGGATGGGAGGTTTCATTGCTTTTTCTAATTCAATGCTTGATATTGATCTCTTAAGATTATTTAATTCATCTTGGTTTTATTTCAGTATGTTGATATTTGCTAGGAAAAGGTCCATTTCTGCCAAGTTCTCAAACTTATTAGTATAAAGATTTGAGAAATATTCCCTTAAAGTGTTCTGAATCTTGGTTGTTTCAATGGAAATGTTTCCATTCTCATCTCTGAATTTTTTGGGTGTGTTCTCTTCTTTTTCTGATAAAATTTGTTAATTTTTGAAGAACTAACTCTTTGTATTGTTGATCTTTCCTATTTTTTTGGATTCTAATTCGTTTAATGCTGATTTAACTTTCATTATTTCTTTCCATCTACTGGATTGGGTTTATACTGCTGCTCTTCTTCAAGGAGATTCAGATGTCTCATTAAATTGTTGGTTTCAGATCTCTCCAATTTGTTGATGTAGGAACTCAGAGCTATAACTTTCCTTTGAGAAATACCTTTGCCTTGTCCTAGAGGAACTGGTAATTTGTGTATTCATTTTTGTTGAATACCATGAAAATTTGATTACCATTCTAATCTTGTCCATGACCCACTGGTGGTTCAACAGTGTGTTGTTCAGCATCCATGTGTTACAGGACGTTCTTTGCTTGCATTTGGGGTTGAGTTCTAATTTTATTCCCTTCTGGTCTGATAGCACGCAAGGTAAAACTTTAATGTTTTTGAATTTGGTAGTTTGCTTTGTTACCTAAAATGTGGTCAATTTTGGAAAATATTCCATGTGCTGCTTAGAAAAACGTGTATTCTGATGCTGCTGGGTGAAATATTCTGTAAATGTCTGTTAAATCTAGTTGATCTATGCAGTTGTATAGATCTGAGGTTTCTCTGCTGGGATTTTGCTAGGTTGATCTATCTAGTGGGGATAATGGTATGTTAAAGTACCCAACAAGTAATGTCTTTAGATCTATGTGAGCTTTGAGGAAAGTAGAGTTTCTTGGATAAATTTGAGTCTCCGTTGTTTGGTGAATAGATATTTAGAATTGCAATATCCTCCTGAAGGAGAGATCCCTTAATTAGTATGTAGCTACCTTCTTTATCTCTTCTCACATGAAGTCTATTTTATCTGATATTAGGATTTCAACTCCTGCCTCTTTATATGAGCCATTTGCTTGGTAAATTTTGCTCCAGCCTTTCACTTTCAAAATATGTTTATTGTTATGGGCAAAGTGTGATTCTGGAAGGCAGAAGATAGAAGGTTCTTGTTTTTTAATCCAACTAGACAATATATGTTGCTTAATTGGAGAGTTAAGTCCGTTAATGTTGAGAGTTAGTACTCTCATGTATTTGGTAGTTCCTGCCATGTTATCCACCTTTTTGGTGGCTGTGGCAATGGGGTTCTTCCTATGGTTCTTGAATTCTCAGTTTGATTGTGGTTTCTTGTCTTTTATTGTGGTCATGTGGCTTTTCTATGTGTAGGACATCCTTAAGTATCCTTTGTAGGGCTGGTTTGGTGGGGATATATTATTTCAGTTTTTCTTTGCTATGAAGATTTTTATTTGACCTTTAGGTATAAAGGAGAGTTTAGCTGTTACTGCACTCTTGGTTGATAGTTGTTTGTCTTTAGGGCATGGCTATACATCATTCCAGGGTCTTCTTTCTTTAATTGTCTCTGCTAAGAAATCTGAGGTGATTCTAATTGGTGATTGCTCTTTTCTTCTTGACAGCTTTATGGATCTTTTCTTGGGATGAATTGATCCTGTGCGGATTATAATGTGACGCTGGGATGTCCTGTTTTGGTCTGGTATATACAGGGTTCTAAAAGCTTCTTGCATCTGAATAGGCCTATCTGTTTGCATGTTTTGGTAGTTTTCTGCTAGAATCCTGTTAAACAAATTTCCTAGACCATTAACTTTGTCTCTATATGCTCCTCTACACCCATCATCTTCATATTAGGCTTTCTGATGGTGTCTTCCAAATGTTGAATAGATCTATCATATTTCTTGGATTTTTCTTGGATAGATGTATGTTATTTCTCTATAATATCTAGGCTGTCTTCAATCCCTGAGATTCGATCTTCTGCATGGTCTAACCTACAGTCAAGTCTTTCTACGTTTTTGTATTTTTTTTATTTCTTTTCCTTCTAATTGGTCAGCTTTGATTGCTTCAAATTCTTTGTTGCAGCTTTGTTTTAGATCTTGTATGAACTTCTTTACTTCCTTAATTTGGTGTTCAGTGTTTATTCTCAAATCACTTAGTTGATTGGTTATGGTTTCCTTGGACTCCCGTTCCTTCTGTCGGTTTCCATTCAGCATTCCCTTTGTGGTCTCCCTGAATTCTTTCAGCGTTCTATTTATGGATTCCATGAATGTTTCTATTGATCTTTGTCTATTCTCATCCTACTCTCACAATTCCTGTGTTACTCTTTGATTAGCTTCCTCATGTTCACGTAATTCTTGTAGTTCTCTTGGACAGTTCTCAGCCTGCCCATGCAATTCGGTCATTTCTCTTTGACTGTTCTCAACCTGCTCACACAATTTCTATATCAATCTTTGAGTAGCTTCCTCATGCTCACGAAACTACTGTATTAATCTTTCTTTGCCTCCTCTCTTTTCTTATCATCCTTATTCACCATGTTTACTGATAGAGTTTGTAGAGCTTTTTGGGAACTCTCCTGTGGATTATTCATTAACATTTCTGTCACCTCATTATCATGAGAAGGAGGTGAGATGCACAAACTTGCCATTTTTCTTGTGTATTTCCGGCTTCCTCAGAACATTTGATATGAATGTAAACCAATTCTGTGCTAGAACACTATTTTAAGGCAAGCATCAACCAAAGTCCCGTAGCTGTACAGTCACTATGGCTGGAGATACAATCTAGTTCAATAGATATAATCTACTCAACATCAAACAACTACAGATTAATGGGCTAAGAACAGCAAAGAACTTAGCAAACCAGAAATTAATCGTTTTAGGGAGATATGTGGGGAAAAATAGGATTAGATTGATGTGGTGAGGTAAAAGGAGAGTGTATTTAACCAAGTCCCAATCTCAAAAAGGGAAATGGATTGGATCCAATGATAGGAGAGGGACTAAAATAAACATGAAAACATGGGGAAATTTTCAATTTAAAAAGTAAAACACTTAGAAATTATGTAAGTTTAAAGAAATGATATTGAGAGAAGGACAGGATGAGAAGAGGGGATGGATAGAAAGGAGACATGAAAAACTAAAACTTAAAATTCTTAAAATTAGTTAGTTGAAATTTTTATAGGTATAAAGAGATAATACTGCTATTATAGAATTTAAGCCTGAGTATGTGAATTGCATAATAAATTTTTGAATGAAGTGTGTACACAAAGTGTTATAAGGTCTAATCATCAACAAATGGTGCTTATCTGGGAATAAGCAGAACAGCATTTAAGTCATGCAGAATACAAAGAAAGAAAAAAATCAAAAGAATAATAAAAAATGTACCAAAAGATCAGAAGAGATAAGAAAAGTACACACACATATACACCTAAAATAAAAATTATGAGAGCAAAAACAAAGATTAATAGAAAACAAGAAATAAGAATTAAAAACTAGTACAAAAAAAAGTTCTTCTTTTTGGGTTTTTTGCGGGGCAGGCAGAAATGGGAAGATCCTGTATTTCCTCTGTGTCCATAACCAGTATCTTAGTGTGGTCTCTTGTCGGCTTATAGTATTTGGTTTTCCTGTGGCTTGATTGGTTTCTGAAGTCAGTTAGTTTTAGCAGGCAGAAAAATTCTCTGGGTTACCTAGGATTTTGTCATCCTCTTCCCATGCTAGTTCAGTGGGAGACAGATCTGCTTTGAGTATGGCTTTTTCCTCTAGTTTGGAGATGCTGTGATGAGTCTTGGTTCTGGGCAGGGTAGCATTTCCCTGAGGGGCTATCTCTTCAGACACTCACAGAGCCCAGTCTGGAGACATCTGCAAGGTTTATGTTTAGTGATTTTTCCATTGATTATTTAGGCTGTTGTAGAGAGGGGCAGCCTTTGGTTCTGTTTACCCAGTGCATAAAGTCCCTCCTTCTGGGGCGGAGTCTTTCTGCCTGGGCTGGGTGACTTTCCCCTGGGTGGAGCTGAGCCTGGCAGGTCAGATCAGGTTCCTGTTACCTGCTTAATGACTCTTTTCCCTTCTTCCAAGGCCTAATATGGAGCCATCTGCTCAGCTGGGCCTTTGTCAGTATCAAAGATGGAGCTCTGCAGGGGTGGGGGAGGGGCAGCCTTCCCTCCTCTTCTCCCTAAGGAGTGAGGATGTTAGGGTTCTACTCACACCAGAGTCTTGATTCCTGGCATGTCCCTGGTCTGCAATTTGCAGGATGAAGGCACCTATTCCTTGTCAGTTCTTGCTGGTGTTGAGTAGATTCTGCTGCTCTGCTATGTCTGGCAGCTTTGTCCTAGACTCTCTCTGTAGTAGGTATGGCGGCTACAGCCACTGCCACTGCCACCTCAGGAGCCGCAGTTATGGCTACCAGCAAGTGCTCAGCTCTGTCTCCTTGCCTGAATTTTACCTTCCTGGTAAAACTCTCTGTACTGTGATGGCACATTTGATGTAATTCTATAGCCTAGGAATGTTTACTTGAACACTAAACCTGTTTTCTATGGCAGAGCTTGTTTAGCCTCCAGATTCTCCTCTCCCATCTTCCTCTGAACCTTGCAAAAAGAAGATTTGCATTAAAATTTTCCTTCCAACTTTCATGTTGAGTCCATGTCAAGAGGAAACACAGGTATCAGTTAGGAACAGAAATAAAATGGTTCAGACATATAGAGAAAAAACCACGTAGAAAATTCTTCTTTTGAGTTGAACTGGATTCATTCATGGGAGTAAGACTTTTTAGAAGTCAATGTTTTCAGTTTTAACCATTGCATTACAAGAACAAATTTACCTCTAAATTGTCGGATCATTTGCCTCTTTGTTATGAGTTTAGGCTAAGTTTCTACAGCTTATTTCCTATCTACACAGTAAAATATTTCTCAACTCAATTTCCTTTGTGAAAACAATTATGTTATAAGCAATTACATTAATTCAAGGTTGGACAAAACTTACTATTTCACAACTTATACTATCCCTCACAATCTCCACATCCATCCTTCTAATCCTCTTTAATAAACTCTGAAGTAATGCCTGCTGACTTTTAATTATACTATCCCTCACAATCTCCACATCCATCCTTCTAATCCTCTTTAATAAACTCTGAAGTAATGCCTGCTGACTTTTAAGTCCAGCTTAAAGACAATGGTAGGATTTGGATAAATGACATGATAGTTGTAAAGGCTTCTTCATGTCTTCAGTATGTGATGGAGACTTTTGAGGATTCATTAAGAAGAAGGGTCTTCTACTGCCCTACAATCAACAACCATGATTGAGGCCTAATATACAATGTACAAATTTCTGATTTCTTATTCTTATGCACAATATTCTCAAAATGAATAAAAGGTTCATAAGCAATGAGTGCTAATCAAACCTAGATGATGTGTAGGCAAGTCAAATAGATGTAAGCAATAGGATCTTTTTCTATGTGTTAAATAGGGTCACAATTCCACCAAGAGTTCTATTTTACTGAACAATAGCACAGTTCCCAGGAAGTCTAAAATGAAAAAGATAATGCTGTGGGGTTTTCAATTTTCAAATTTGTTCCTTCAGGGAGCCATTCACGTGCTATTAGATGGAGTGGTGATCAATAAACTAATCTTTTTTCCAAGTCTTTCCATTTTCTAGCAAAAAGGGAAATGCCATTCTTTCCAGGCCCAAAGAAACATGGTCCTTCGGTTTCCCTTTCTTGCAATAACTAGTATATGTCTGGGACAAGCAGAAAAGGACAAAAGTATGTACATATTACCAGATAAAATGATATTAAGTGTAATGAACCTCAAGAAAGGAAATAAGCGTTTTTTTTTTCTTGCTTGCTGTTGTTTCTAACATGTTTATAAGGTATCATGTGATTTTTTTTTGTCGTTTTGTATGTTCCTCCCCCTCGGTATTAACCCTGTTTTCTCTGTATTTGTCATCTCCAACCCCAAGTCCTCAGGATGTAGAGGGATTTGGATGGTGGGTCAACGTCACCAGGAGAAGGAAATTATATTAGAATTTCATCTCTAATTACCCACATGATAACTGGAATCATCACAGTGTTATAAACTAATAGAACGTGGCATTGAACAGCATTACCTCATTAAATCATTTTCCCAATTGTTCAGCCTGTGAGCACCTTTTGATTGAATGTTCTTCATACAAATTCCAAATGTTCATACATATATCAATGTTAGTGACTAGAATACAATTTCAATCATTGATTTCTGTTTCTTCATGAGTCAGAGTGTCACATTAACTTATATTTTCCCTACAAATATAATGTGCATTAATTATTTCTATTTGTCACTATCAGTAGGCAACTTCTATAAAGATAACCTGTGTAATTGTACTTCATCTCAACAATGTACTGAATTCTTTCTAAATTTATCTCTATTACTTGTTTGGAAAATAGCGTTAACAAAAGTATCTTGAATGTAGTAGCCTAATGGAACACAATGGAAGACACAGAAAACAGCACTGGCTAAGAAGGAAAGAGAATGAAGAACAGATTTCAGGATTGTCAATAGTAGGATAATACCATCTAGTGATCAAAGGGACTGAATCTGCATACATTTGAAATGAATTGTAGTTCGTCTCAACATAAGAAAAAGGAGTTGGACATTGTGTTTTACTTTGACTCAATTGAAAGTACCACACGTTGGACTGATTTTCCTGAGATCCTGGTTCTTACCTGAGCTCTATTTGTCATATCACAAGAATGAAAATAGAGCGTTACCATTCTGATCTTTGCTTCTGAAAAGCTTTCTGAGTGGATTCATTTCTATGTACTTCAGAGTGGCTTCCTACTTTGATTTTGTGTCTGATTAATTTCATGAGATATCAAGCACTGCCATATATCCCTTCTTTTATCAGTACCTGTCTCCATTTTTTAGGATTGCTCAGAAATGTTACCAGATTCTCCACTTAAAGACTACACAGGCTTCTGATTTTTCTCTCCTATATCAGTCTTGTTAAAGTCATTTCAAATCATGTCCTGTTGATCTACACAAAACAAAATTCGAAAGCTTCTGTTCCTGTGATTCTTAAAACAGTAATTCCAAATAGGCAGATTTGTAAACCCACAATATTCTGTCATTATTGTAACAACAAATATGTTTATTGTCATTTCTTTGTTCAAATACACTAGCTATTTCATGAAGGAATTGGTCACTGAGTAAAACATACTGCCAGTATCTATATATAATTCTCCATATTCCCAAAGTTTCCTCAGTATAAACCCAAAATTTTGGTAAAAGATTTTTAAAGAAAATGTCTTTGTATTTATGAAAAGTAATGTTAGCAATGTGCCTAGTACTAGAAGAGTGACATATACTAGACAATATCTTCTATGTTAGTACATATTTCACTCCCACTTTTGAAAGGTAAAATAATTACCTCATATTTTTATTAATACCTAATTGACTTTCATATTTTGTATATAAACCTGTTGGCAGAGTCTTCACTTAAAAATTCTGCAGTTATTATATATGTTCTAAGATATTTGTAAGTAATTCATATAATTGTGGATTAAATGTAATGCCAGTACAATAGCCTATATGTATATCCATTAACTCACACATTCACTGGTATGTTTCTATATATTGTATGTTTATTTTGTACATTAGAGCATAACATTTATATTTGTGTAATAAAAATATATGACACTTCACTTAATATAATTTTCCCAAGTCTTTCCATTTCCTAACAAATGGAGCAATGTCATTCTTTCTGTTGGAGGTATAGAATTCCATTGTGTATATATACCACATTTTCTTGATCCATTCATTAACTGAGAGGTATCTGGATTGGTTTCATATCTTAGCTATGGTAAATAATAATACTGCAATAAACAGTTGTGCTGGTAGCTTTAGTGTGGTCTTGTTTGTGATCATTTGGTTAAATACCCAAAATTGGGATTGGTGGTCATATGGAATCTCTATGTGGAGTCTTTTGAGGAACCTCCATACTACTTTCCAAAGTGGTTGATCAAGTTTATACTCCTACCAACAATTCAGTAAGATTCCCTTCTGCCCAAAGAAACATAGTTCCTATGGTTTCCCTTATTTCCAATAACTACAATATGTGTGAGACAAACAGAAAAGGTGGATAAGTTGATGTTAGGTGAAATGAACCCCAAGATAGCGATTCAAATAGTTTTTCTTTCTTGTTATTTTTTCTAACATATTTATAAGATCTTTTGTTGTTGCTTTGTGTGTCGCTCCCCCACTTTATTACCGCTGCTTTCACTGTATATAATGTTGGTATAACTTGGGGAGGAGAAGGGAAAAAACAAATAATTTAAATAGGGATACAGGTGGACCCATTGCTACATTGAGATATACAAGTCGTTATTTAGAAAAATGAATTTTACAATGTTGGCAGGGGGAGGGGGTACGAGGGGAGAGGAGATATGAAGGGATAGGAAGTGGAAACAAAGAAGGAGGCAACAATTATTGATAAATGTACTCATTACCTTGCTATTTAATTGTAACCCCTCTGTACAGTATTTTCACAATAAAACTATAAAAAAGATATACAATGAAAAATATGTGATATATACATAAAAAATCCTTCTAGGAAACTCTTTCTTTCCTTCCTTTGTATTTAATTATTGCTAGTATTTTTGAGAAATCTTAGCACATTTTAGTCTTACTTTGAATCAATAAGAATTTAAGATGAGCATTATGAAGATACATAAAATGATCAAGCATATCTACACGTAGGCTAAGGAACACCTAGACAGAAAATGAGTAATGTGTAAAAATTCCTTGTTTTGAAATTACCCTCTAATAAGTACCAAGTACTTGCAGTCCTACAACAAAATAAATAAACATTCATTTAGAAACGAAATTCATCCTTAGTACAATGATGCCAACTTAGTGTTAGAATGGTGTCCGAGAATGGGCATGGAAGTTTTAGGTAGAAACAGCTTACAAACGTACCAAAGAAATTTGGAGTAGAAAATTTGCACTAGAAAGATTTATATTTGTGAAGTGTTTGCATCATTGTTTAGAAGGCACCATTCATGAGCACAAGCATATTCCAAAATCCTAAATAATGAAGCCCGTTTCTTTCCCAAAGAGAGAGTTCTCCACATTTCCTAGCTATCACTAGGAAATAAATTAAAGAAGTGAAGACAATTATAATACTTAAAGATTGATTTATTGCAGCTCTATTGACAACAGAAAGAATGCTGATGTATAGGACTAACAACTTACAAAGAAGGATTAGTTGATGTCTAGATGAAAAAATGTGGGACAAAAAATAAAATACCTATGAGTTCATTAGAGAAGAGAGGGGGCTTTATGATGAAAGCTTTAAGTTTGAAAAAGGAAATGAAAACTCAAAGAAGTGTAAAACCTTCCATGCTCCTGGATTGGGAAGATTATCTTTGTGAAAATGGCTATTTACAAATTAAATGTGATACCTATCCATATTCCAACTCATTCTTCAAGGAAATACAAGTATCCCCAATATTTGCATGGAACAATAAAAGACTCTTAATGGTACAAACAATCCTTCACAGGAAAAGTAGTACTGGAAGAATACCAATACCAAACTTCAACCTCCACTACAAAGACATAGTAATCAAAACAGCTTCGTACAGGTACAAGAACAGATGTGAGGACCAATGGAATACAACTGAAGACAGAGATCTACAGCCAACAAAAATATCGAAGTGAAAGAAGAAACCATGAAATCATTAGAGGAAAGAATACGAGGAATTTTAGGGCTTTTTGTTTCAGACCAAAATTTTCTCAATAAAGATATAGAAATATAACGAATAAAGAAACGTTGGATTGCAAATTTGATTGAATGAAACTGTAGAGCTTCTGCAGGCAAAAGACATAGCAAGCAAGATCAATACAAAGTCCACAGAGTGGGAGAAGATTTTTCACTAGCCACAAAATGAACAAGGGTCTCATATCTAAATTATACATAGGACTCAATAAATTAAATATCCCAAAAACAAATCCTTAAAGAAACAATCACCCACTTAATAAGTAGAATAAATGGGCTGGGAAGGTGGCTCAGTGGTAGAGCGCTTGCCTTGCATGCATGAGGCCCGGGTTGGATTCCTCAGCACCACATAAGCAAAAAGAAAAAAAAACCAGATGTGGCGTGGTGGCTCAAGTGGTAGAGCACTAGCCTTGAGCAGAAGAGCTGAGGGACATCACCCAGGCCCAGAATTCATGGCCCATGACCAGACCTCCCCCCAAAAAATAAATAATAAGTGGAATAAAGACCTAGAGATTCTCTGAAGAGGAAATGAAGATGGTAATTGGCCAAGTTCTATATCCATAATTGCAACCCTTGCTGTCAATGTATTTAATTCCAGTGTACTAAAACTTGTACAAATAAAATATTTTTGAAATTTCAGGAGAGGAAAGGAAATAACAAAATGCTGAAATAAATATACAGGTTGATCCATTGTGAAACCAAGATGTAAAGGACACTATGTTGAAATCGAACTTAACAACTTTGTAGACTTGGGGGTGTGGGAGGAAAAGGATGGTTGGTGGGAAAAAGAGGGTGTAACAATAATCAATACAAAGTGGACTTACTACCTTGATTATGTAAGTGTAACTATTCTGTGTAGTATCTTTTCAATAAAAAGTATATATAAAATATAAAAGAAAATAAAAACGAAAACATAAACCAACAAAATTCCATCTTATCCCAGTTAGAATGGCTACACTATAATCAAGAAATCTAATATCAACAGATGCTGGAAGGGAATTGGCCAAAGGGAATACTACTGCATTGTTGGTGGGAGTGTAATCTTGTTCAACCAGTTTGGAAAGCAATATGGAGGTTCCTTAGAAGACTACACATAAAGATCCCCTATGACATAGCAATCCACTTTTAGGCATTTTCCCCAAATAATCACAAATAAGGCCATACAAAAGCTACCAGCCCAACTCTCTTTATCTGAGCATTATTTGCCATAGCTAACATATGGACCCACCAACCCAGATAAACCGCAGTAGAAGAATTGATCAACAAAATGTGACATGTATACATATATATATGTATACATATGTATGTATATTTGTGTGTGTATGAATTCATAAATTATATGCCTCCATCAGAAAGAATGACACAGTGCCATTTGTCAAGCAATGGAAAGAGTTGGAAAAAATTATATTAAGTGATGTAAATGAGACCTATAGAGATGTAGGTCTCATGGTTTCCCTTATCTACACTAAGTATATATGACTAGGATAAGCACAAGAGGTCAAAATCTACGTACATATGCCCATAAATGCTGATGCTAAGCCATATGAACCTCAAGATAGGGATACAAGAGATTTGATCTTAGTCACTGTTCTCTTTAATGTACTTATAATGTACTCTGTGATTTTATTTTGTTTCTTTGTATGTTCTTGCCCTATGGCATAACCCTTATTTTCACTGTATTTGATTTCAGTGTCCCGCAATTTGTGTACACATTATTCCTAATTAGGGAGGGAAAGGGAAATAACAAAATTGCAAAGAACTCATTTTAACGACGAGAAGTAAAAGACAATATGTTGAAAACAAACTTTTCAAATTGGGTTGAGGGAAGAGTTGGGGTAGTCTGGAAGAAAGGAATAATAGAGAATTAAAAAAAGAGGGGTAACAATGCTTGATAGGAAATTGACTCATTACCTTGCTCATGTAACAGTTACCCTATGGACATTATCTTTACTAGACACACACACACACACACACACACACATAAGAAAAGTGTGGGGAATCCATTCACAGTATTCGACTACTACTGAATGCACATGCATTTCTCTTACACAAAATTATAGTCCAACAATGCATAGTAAGAGAAACTGTGATGTTGTCTTCCAATTTCAGTCCAGAAGTAAGCACTACCGTTTTCATATAGGGAAGTAGGGCTGACTTTTCGTTAAACAGAAGTGAGGACTATTGGCTACATCACATTAACTATGGTCCCAACCAGATAGGATGCTACACAAAAGTATCCTACCAGTGGGATATCTTCCATCGTGGGGAGGAAGGGATACTGAACAAATTTGGTACAGTCAGTTAACTTTCCTTCCTCCACATCTGATATATACATGTTATCTATTTGGCTCTTGGACAGAAATGGGACATTTTTGCCTTAATGGCTTTTTCTTCTTTCTATCCCAGACATCCCAAGATGTAGTTACTAAAATTTTCTCCAAGTAGGCACTATGGTTCGATGGATAAAAGAATAAAAATACTTTACTTCCTCAAACTTCAGAAATCACAATTTCCATTTTAGTAATCTTGAAATTTACTTCTATTCACATCACTTTTACGTGGGTCCTATGGTTAAATGTCTTCTGGCCTTGCTTCACGCCCACTGGACACTATTCTATTGAAATTTACTACCTATTGAACAACAGCCCCAATCTCAAACTTTGATTCTCATGATTCACAATGATTCCTTTGCTTTGTGGTGCATATCTTCTCTAAGAAGCAGTTATCTGAATCATTTTTCCTGCTGATCTTATAATCCTAGTAGGAATCAAGATAGATTTAGAAGAATGGGAAATTCTCCTAGAGCTGAGTGTATATTTTATTTGGTGTTTGGTATTTGTGAAAAGAGTGTATGGAATTGCTTGATTTAGACATCCATAATTTAGAAAACCTTTTGTAAATTCGCTAAAAATTGTCATGATATTTTCTTCTTCAGGTTTTCTATGATTAACAAAAAATTGCCTGAAAATTATGGAATTTGTTGATTTCAAGGTTTTACATCTCTACTGCTTTCTATATGTGACCCTATTCTGTGATGTAGACAGAGAAATCAAAATATTTCCGTTCATGTGTGTCTAGCTATATAAAGTTTTAGAAATGAATATATTCTGCCAATTTAGATTTTATTTCACTGAAGAAAGTTAAGACATCGGATTTTGAAGAACTTGGTCATGGTTTTTCTCCGAGAATTTGTTTTCCCACAGACTTGTTAACATTGACCTGCCTGTCTCAATAGAAAAGGGTACACATGTATTTAGAAATTATTTACTGGATCAAGTTCACCTTATTTTCTTCATTGATTGATCACAGAAGCTACAAACACAGGAATACACATAGTAGAGTAAATAGCATTACACCTGATGGACTCTGAAATTTTAGATATGCTGGCAATTAGCTTTGAATTTTTATATTCCACATTAGAAGTAAAAAAGCAAGCAAATCATGCATCTTTTCTTGATTGCATTGTAAAAATGCTGGTAAATCATGAGCCCTCCATGAATGTATACACTCAGAAGATAATACAGGGTAACCAGGCCAATTGTCTCAAACAATACTTTTTTAAACAGAACAAATATTTTCATAATATAAAAAGTAAGGAATACCTAAAGGAAGTGAGAGTACATCATAAGGTGATTTCCATAGTAATACTCTTTGTCCTATTTTGAATCTTAATTCTCCTAATAGGGATTCCAAGTTATTTTGTAGGTCTTAAAGGGAAAACCAGCAAAGATTTGTATTTTCCCCAACATTTTCCTTTTTTCCCCCCAATGTATTTTTTTTTTCATTTTCAGAGGAATCTGTGGATCCTGAGGTTTTTGCAGTGTCCCTCTGATAAAAATCACAAAATCCAGTCCTGCAGATCACCCAACCATCTGCTGAAAGGCAGAAAGATGTTTCAGTGGAAAAAGTTGGTTCCACGTAGTCTTTAGTTCATGGATAAATTAGGTTTTCTTTCTTAAGGTAAATGTTGGAAAAGTATGGGAATGATGTGAGAGAGTGTGTGGAAGAAATTTCATGGAGAGCCTCTTGTATTTCTTCTGAAATCTCAGCAGAATGTAATGGAAACCATGAGAGTGGAAGTTCAATTAGTGTATTTCTATATCAGAGTTTGGCAAGTGGTTTGTGTTGAACAATTATTGAAAGTTGTGATTGACAGATTTCATTTACTTTGGAGGTGGTTTCGATTTACTCAACATTGCCTAATGGCGAAAATGTGAATTACTAACATTTTTTTAAGTTAAAATTTGAATATGCTAAGAGTATTATCATATGACCTCAATTCAGCTTGAATCCTTTTGGTTTCAGGTCGTGCTTTTAAACAGATCATGGAGAGATTCATTGTGTCTGTTTCTATATCTAGAGTATTGATTACAAAATTTCTCTTGGTTTGATCAAAAATTTCACAATATTTTAAGTTTCACAGAACTGTGAACTGTGTGTAGAAAATTATTTTTCCCTAATTTAGCACTGCTACAGAAGTTGTAGAGATGTAGAAGTTCTCTTTTGTGAAGAAGACACCTTTATTACCCACCATTGGGGATGTTTTCCTTTATTTTTCATTGGTGGGTCCTGAACTGTGGGCTTGGGCGCTATCGCTCAGTTCTTCACCTTAAGGCAAGCAGTCTACCGCTTGAGCTACAGCGCCAATTCCAGTTTTCTTCTTGTTTATTGGAGATAAGAATCTCATGGACTTTTCTGCCCAGGCTGGCTTTGAACTGTGATTTACCTGCTAGGATTACTGGTGTAAGCCAGCAGCACCCGGCTAGGCATGTTTTCAAATATCCTTTTCTGTCACACTTTTTTATACATTCATCATATATATATATATATATATATATATATATATATGATGAATATATATATATAATATATGCACACATATATGTATATATATATACATATATACACATACACACACAATATATATATATAAGTCATCGATATATGAAGTGTACATATATATACATATATATGTATATATCTATACCTTATTTGAGTAAAATTCTAAAGATATGTAGATATGTAGGTTTCTAAATTTTCATAAAGAAACATTGGTGGGGCTTTGCACTGGTTATTCATGTATGAAATTCTATCAAAAAAGGAATTTGAGATCTGAATATCATTTTTAAATAGAGCTTGGACACAAGTTCATAAAGACTCTGATATGAGCTATCCAATGAGAAAAGAAGAGTTGCACTAGCTAATTAACCAACTACCAAGCTACCCACCCAATACCCACTCAACCCAACAAATAACCAAATAACCCAGTGACCAACCAGTTGACCAACCTATCCTTTCTGAGTGAGGTCCAATCTGCACCAGAGGTCATCTCTATCAGAATCTTGCCTGTGATGTGACCCAAAGCACTAAATCTTATTCCATTCCAGTGACTGCCCTGTATCTCTTACCCTCTGTACTACATACCAACTTCCTCCTCCCCCTTTCCCCTTGGCCATCCTGATCCTGGCACTGGGCTTGCTGCAATCACTGGTCTCCTATGGATGTACTGACTGTTACATGGCACTGACCTTTCCCAGATTGTCATCCAGTGGGAGAGCATGGCCATGTTGAGAATGATGGAGGTGAAGGAGGATGGGTGGAGGGATAGGCTGCCCTCTAAGCCCCAACCCCCTTCCCCATCCTACTTGTGGCACTGGGGATGTCAGCAAAGACTGAGCACATTTTGGAGAGATAAGCAACAAACGCTGACCACCAGCAGCCTCTATTTCCCTTTCCATCTCCCTATCATTTGTATAAATTTGTTCGCAGCCACCTCCTGGCCCACAAAGTGTCTGGGGCTACATCAAGCACTGGCTGGCTTTGAAGTATTAATGCAAAATATCCTGGAGTCGAACTTGTCATCCTTTAGCGTTTAAATTCCCCACCACAAATACAGGGCCTAGCTTACAGGGATTTGCCAGATACTAGGCCCCCCAACCTAACGTCAGAATCCAGTTCGCTGGACATCCATACGGCCAGCGGGACCCAGGAGGAAACCAAGTCAGTTCAGAGGCCCCAGCCCAGGGGTCATATGAGGGCTATGAACCAAAGAGCTCACTCGAAAGTGTGCCATGACCACAACTGTTCCGTCTTTCCTTACTTCCCATCTTCCTTACTTCCAGCTTCCTCTTCTTCTTCCCCTTCTTCTTTCCATCCTTTCATTCTTCTTTCCTTCATCCCTATGTTTTTTATTCCATCCTTTCTTCTCACTTGCCTCCCTCCCTTACTACCTTCATTCTTCCTTCCTCTTACTCCTTCTATTCCTTCCTTCCTTCCTTCCTTTTTTCCTTCCTTCCTTCCTTCCTTCCTGTCTTCCTTCCTCCCTCGCTTCACTGTTTCCTCTCTCATTTACTCATTTCCTTCCTTCCTTTTCTACTTTCTTCCTTTCGTTCCTCTTTCCTTCTTCCTTCCTTCCTTCCTTCCTTTCTACCTTGTCTCTACCCCTCTTTTATTCCCTTCTTCTTTCTTGTGTTCCCTCCTCTCTCCTTTCCTTCTTTTCTTCCTTCCTGCCTTCTTCCTTCTTCCCTCCCTGTCTTCATACCCTTCTTCTTCCCCTAATACTTCCATTCTTCTTTCATCCTCCTTTCCTCCCTGCCTTACTTCATCTGATCTTCCCTTCTTACTTCTTTCCTGGTTTCCCTCATTTCTTCTTTTCTTCTTTCCTTCTTTCTTCCTCCTTCCTTCCTTCCTTTTGTTCTCGCTCCCTCTCACTTCCTTCCTTTGTCCTTTATATTTCCCTTTGTACGTTTTTTGCTTCTTTCCTTCTTTTCCTTTCTCTTTGCACCTTCCTCCTTCCTAGCCTGGTCTCTCTTTCTTTTCGTCTTCCATCTTTTCCTCCCTCTTCTCTTCCCTCCTTCCTTGGTATTCCTTTCCTTTCCAGCATCCTTTCTCCATAGCGTCCTTGCTCCTGTCCTTCCTTCCCTCCCATTTCCACCTTTCTCCTTCCTTCTCTGCCCTTCATCCTTTTTTTCCTGCATCTTCCCTGCCCCTTTGCTACTACTTTTCTTCCTTCCTTTAACTTCCTTCAATTCCTTTCTTCTTCTTGACTGGGCTTTTTACCCCCTCTCCCTGAGGCTCCATTCCCGCTAGGCAAGATAGAGACAACCCAGCTAGGACTGACCCATGCCATGTAAAGGAACCTACAAGAATAAACCTTCCCTGCCAGCATTGGCATCCTCTATGCACTCAGCTTCCCCAGGTGAGCAACTTGGATGTTCCATGCAAGAAGCAAATTCTTAGGAAAACAGTTCCAAACAAACAGACCAACAACGATCATGTTGAGACTTTCCCACAGGAGTACAGCCACATGGAGGAGACTTGGAAAGAAGAGGAGGAATTGGAGAACGAAAAAGAAGCAAAGGAAATGGAGATTCTTCCACTTCACAAAGGGCTTGTCACAGGAACAACTCCTGTGGAGAATTTTGGGGAGCTGTTTGATCTTTCCACAGCAGGGCAGTCAGGCCTCTCGACATTGGAACGGAGATTTGTGAGGTGCACATAGACAAGGTCTGGAGTCAATTTGAATATCCCAACCCCAACACTGAGGAAAAAGGAGCTGGCATGGTTGGGAACAACTTATGCAAAGCTGGGCCTGGTTCTAGAACCTTCTCTGGGCCGTGTGTGTGTGTGTGTGTGTGTGTGTGTGTGTGTGTGTGCGTGCGCACGCGCGCACGCACATGCAGCTCTATGCCTGTGTGTGGTTGATACTTTGGCCTTGCCTCTTTTTCTTTTTTGTGAGCACCAAGCTCTGTACCCTGTCCACCTATTTATCCCTCAATTGACTGCAAAGCTTGAAAATCCACTCTCCTGCCTTTCCATAGAAAGCATACAAGTGTAGACAGCCTCCACACACACACATAACACTCCCTGTCTTCTTGTCTACCCTGCACATTCAAATAAATGGAAATACTAATATGAGGGAAAACAAAATACAGGAAACATAAAGCCAGATGGAAATTCTCTTGGAGAAAAATAGATTTGTGATTCAAAAACAAAAATAAAAATAAAAATCCTTCTCCTACCATGGAAAAAACACAGAAAAACAGCCTTGTCTACAGTGGTTGAGTACAAACTCTAAGCACAGTGAAGCTCAGGAATATTGTAAAGTCTCCAATTTCAAGGCCCAGGACCCCTATTCAAGGCCTAGTCCCCGAATTCAAGGCCCTGAACTGAGTTCATGCCTCCAAAAAGAACGAGACAAATGTGAAAATTTATGAAAATAGGTTGAAATGTATGATTTTGGAATCTTCAGTCAAATTATATGATGGTTTTAATTGAATAGGTATTAATTTTATCTCAATAAAATTTAGCACCATATGAAATTTTTGTAGAATATTAAGTTTTGTAATGATTTACTTGGTACTAAAAAGTAATACATAAATGGAAGAATACTATTAACTGTTAACCACACCATATTTATGTATGCTCTGTGCAAAAGACCTTAATATATATTCTGTAATCTGGATATGACTGAAAAGGTTATTCCTAGAGATTGCTATAGATAACAGAATGGTAAAAATTTTACTTGTCTAATTAGCATAAAATTCTTTCTGCTTTTTTCGTCATATATGAAAAGTACAAGTCGTTATGTTGAAAATGAGCTTTACAACTTTGGTGGGTGGGGCGGGAGGATTGGGTGGGGGGGCGGGGGAAAGATGGGAAGGGATAGGAAGGGGAAACAAAGGAGGCTACAATGCTTGATAAAAAATGTACTCATTATCTTGCCCATGAAATTGCAACCCCTCTGTATAATATTTTCACAATAAAAAATAAAAATTAAAAAAGGAGCTAATTGCAAAAATGGAATTCATTGATTTATTAATAGATAGTCATTATCATCTGTCTCAATGTAAGTTGAATATGTGATATGTAAAACTAGTCATGCCATGAGTTCTATCATTTAGGTCTACCTTTCCTTTGTTATTTAAATTTTATTGTCATAGGGACCTAGGGAAGGGATATAATTACACAAGTAATGAGTAAAATCCTTATTGAAATTGTGGTCCCCTTCCTCATTTTGTCTCTCTTGCCCAATCCCCATTTCACCACCAATGTTTTACAGATCATTTCTAACATATTGTGAATGTTGTTGTTACATAGGATCCCTCATTGCAATTTGTCGTACCATTTTATTGTAACACGTCATTGATAAGTTCTACGGTTTAGGTCTAAATTTTCAAACTTTGTGTCATGTGAATGCAGAAGCCTCCCCAATCTTAACAATACTTTTGGAAATACATCACATTGATAAACCCGAGTGTACTATCAGGAAATACACACATTCAAAAATCACGTCACATTGTGATAAAGAAATAAAATAGAACTTTGCTAACTTTAAAGTACTTTATGCACGATTTTATGTGACTTCTGTACTTCTTTTTCTCATTTCCTAAACTCCTGCACATCACTTTATGAAGGGTTGTATATTCTTTGACGAAAAGAATAAAGATGAATTCATTCAAGAATTATATCAACATTTGGGGGCTGGGAAGGTGGCTCAGTGGTAGAGTGCTTGCTTTGCATGCATGAAGCCCTGGGTTCGATTCCTCAGCACCACATAGCAAAAAGTAAAAAGCCGGAAGTGGCGCTGTGGCTCAAGTGGTAGAGCGCTAGCCTTGAGCTGAAGAGCTGAGGGACAGAGCCCAGGCCCAGAGTACAGGCCTCACGACTGGACCCAAAAAAAAAAAAAAAAGAATTATATCAACATTTGAAAATTTTTCAAGTGGTATGTTACAAAAATTTTCAACATAATTACAAAAGATGTGTCATATATAAAACTGTTCCTATGTTTAATGAGAATTGCTCTGTCCATTAAGAAGTGTGAGACATGCAAATGTTTGTAAAATGATAAGAGTCACCGTGTGTAGTGATAATGGGGAAAGATCTAGAAGGATATAGAATCGGTTTTTCATAAAAAATATTAATATCACCTGTTCATGTGAATATTGCAGCAATTGAACAGCTCAAGAGTAAGTATTTGTATAGACTGACTCCTGTTAAAATCATTTTTAATTTGTATCTACAGAACTATAGTGAAAGGGAGCACCAATATTTGTGAAACCTCTAGGTGTTAGAGAAATTAGTGGTTATTCTAATTGCATGATAAGGACATAGTAGTGTATACAGGTGTCAGATAAAACATGATTTATTTTAAATATTATTGCATGGTCCCATACTGCACATATGAATTTGGGTTAATCATATTATGGGATTCATAATGGCAACATCGATGCTTCCCTAAGTAATGTAAGAGAAATATTGTTTTTGCGGCCAAAGTGGCAGAAGTTGAAACAAGATTGCTCAATATCAAAACCAAATACTTCAGAAACCTGCATAAGAGAGAATTACACACAAAAAAATTGACACAAACGTAGATAGGGTTAAGTATACACACATTAACACAGTTAACAAAGAAGCAAATCAATGATTTAAACAATATTTGGAAAAAAAAGGAAAGTATTAATTTGGCCACTTTATTTTCACACAATCTCTCAACACAACTATCTAGAATATTGTTATTCTTCCTTCCTAAAAGAACTATAATTTAAGCTGTCAATTATATTTGGTATGAGGTTAAAATACTTGAATATTCATGGAATCACATGAAGTGATGTTACCTATGTTTATAATAGCGAAATTAAATGAATTATATATAACTTACATATGGTAATATATATAAAATTTTTATTTAATGTATAATATTTAAAATATATTATGTATATGTATATAGGATGTAAATATATATGTTTGTGTGTGTGTGTGTGTGTGTGTGTGGTCACTTTCTCTCTAGGAAATTCAAAGAGAATATTTTTTGTCAGTCGTGGGGCTGGAACTCTGGGCTTGGATGCTGTCCCTATGCTCTTCAGCTCAAGGTGAGCACTCTCCTGCTTGAACCACAGTGCCTCTAGTGCCTCTAGGGTTTATCTTGGAGATCACAGTCTCACAGACGTTCCTTCTCTGGCTGGCTTGGATCCATGATCCTCAGTTCTCAGCCTCCTGATTAGATACGATTACAGGCGTGAGCCACCGGTGCCTGGCAAGAGAGTATTTTATATCCATTAATAGAGTGTTCTTCTTAGCTCAGATGCACATCACACTTATACTTAAGGAAAGAATATGTGAGTACAATTTCTATTAACTTCAGGAAATGTAGATCCTATGGAATGTGATCTCAACAGTGTGTGTGTGCTCTCCCAGGGCAGTTACATTGTAGTTAATCATTACCATGCAATACCATGCAATTAATTAAATGAAGAACTAACTCAACCAAAAATAGCACAGAAGTAAATGTAAAATGTCACTTTCCAATATTTAATTATCACAACATTATTTTGGGAGTTGTTTCTCAACTGATATTTATTCATAAAATACATTTTCTTTTATAAAAATTGTCAGTGCTTATATTGTTATTGAGGATTAAGTGGTTTTTCACAAATTAAATGATATGAATCCTTAGTATGAACCCTGATTAATTTTTCTTCATTACTGTTCCTTCTGTGCTACTTTTTTTATTTTCCACACAGCTCTCAGAAAATGTGCTTGCCATCTGTATTTCTATCCCCATAGTTGCTACAAGATATGTAGGAGTGATTATTGCAGAAGACACCTAAGTGCTTTCCAGTTTTCCTCAAATCAAGGGCATTGCTATATCTCCACTTGGTCCATGTTTAGAAACTCTGTTGACATGAAGAAAATAGAAATATTTTCTCAGGGCATAGTACATAGATATGAGTATTAATTTCTTTTTAAAATTCTGTTTTAGATATGAAGATTTCCCAATATTCATTTATGTTTTGACCATAAATTTTAGTATTGTTTGCTCATTTACTCCAGTGCTACTAATTGGTGCTTAGCATATGACGATTAAGGAGCCAATTTCACAGAATTATTCGGATGACTTTTACAAACAAATTTCTAATAAAATATTTTTCAAATTGTATATTTTTAGTCAATTTCATTAAGGATTTCTACAT
Source organism: Dipodomys spectabilis (assembly GCF_019054845.1). Classification (NCBI taxonomy): domain Eukaryota; kingdom Metazoa; phylum Chordata; class Mammalia; order Rodentia; family Heteromyidae; genus Dipodomys; species Dipodomys spectabilis. The sequence continues at coordinate 143,016 of NW_024871114.1, read as the reverse complement.
TGTGGATCAGTTTAAATTATGCTTGAAAATTCTCAGGAAAGTACTGAAATTTTACAGTTAAAGGAAAGAACATATGCTTGGTTAATATCATTTTTCCAAAGTACAATTTGAAAATTATGTGCTGGGTATAACTTTCTAGCACAGACTAATGTTTAAATTTGGGGAGTTGATAGAAGAATCATGTTAGAAATTTAGGCATTATTTCTATGTGTTATGATTTTCATCATAAAATTCACTGGAATTTCTCTAGGCTTCAATAGAAGGGTGCTGCTGGTGTTTTCTTAACCTCTAAATCAGGATCATAGTGTTCAAACCTATATAAAAGAGCTTTACATCACTCTTAATCCCATAGTTTCTTTGTCCTATGGAAACAATTACTTTCTTTCTTAAAATTTTCCCCAGAAAATAACAACCAAACTGGATTGTTATATTTCAGGCCCTGTAATAGCTTGAATAGAGTACAGTATACGTTTCTCATTAATGAAATTTATCCAGCAAGGAATGAAATATGTACTAACAAATATAACCATGCTAATAAAGGTATCTTCAGTTAGGAAATATTTTACACCATGTGACATGTAAAAAAGTATGCAAAATCTGTGTCATAATATATCACATCGAGGTATATGATATCATACCTGTTCATTTAAAATTTTGTGAAACACTTAAGTCACTATGAATGGACTGACTCCATAATAATTCAAATATCTTAACTTCATATAAAAAATCACTGGCTGTTTAAATTATAATTCTTCTTGGAGGAAGAATAAAAATAATCTAGAGATTTTTGTTGAGACAACCTGTGAAAATATGGAAACCAAACGTACTTACCATTTTGTCTCAAATGTCATTTAATCAATCTTTTAATACTTTGTGATAATTCTGCTAATATATGCATATCTATGTCCGTGTTCATATTAATTTCTTTGTGCAATTCTTTCTAATGCATGAAAGTATTGGATTGGACATCATGCACATTTTTTTCAACCTATCACTCCTCGGTTTCAAAAGCAAAATTTTGCTAACATTAATTAGAGAAACATCAATGTTCTCCTTATCATAATAGGAATAACCCAAGCATACCTATGCGAAGTATAGCACCTTATATAATATTTAAAATAAATTATATGTTTACCTGATTACTCTTTACACTACGTTTTCCTTTTTACATTTAGGATAACCACTATGTCCACTAACATCTGCAGGTTTTGCGAATATTGATGTCCTCTTTCAGAAGTCAGTCTTTAGAAATTCCAAAGATTGCCATGTTGCATTGCAATATTCACATGGCAGGTGACATTTATGTATTTCTGAAAATATAGCTAATTGTATATCAGTATATATATTGCCTATTATCACTTAGTGTTGTGACTGTGACTACAAACATTTGCATTTTCACACATGCTAAAGAAAAAAGTGATTCTCTGATTAAGCAGAGATGTAGCGTTATGCATGACAAATCTTTTGTAAGTATATTGAAGATTTTTTATTATATCACTTCAAAATTTAGCATATGTGGTATAATTCTTGAGTAAATTCATGCCACTCTTCTCATCAAAAGAATCTGTATCACTCCACACGTTGATGTGGGAGAGTTTAAGAAATGGTTATAGAAGAATAGGCATAAAAATCGTGAATAAAGGGCTGGGAAGGTGGCTTAGTGGTAGAGCGCTTGCCTTGCATGCCTGAGGCCCTGGGTTCGATTCCTCAGCACCACATAAGCAAAAAGAAAAAAAGCTGGAAGTGGCACTGTGGCTCAAGTAGTAGAGTGCTAGCATTGAGCTGAAGAGCGAGGGACAGCTCCAGGCCCAGAGTTCAGGTCCCACGACCGGAACCCCCCCCAAAAAAGGAAAAAAAATCGTGAATAAATGACTTTCAAATTTAGTAATGATCTATTGTATTTTTTTTATCACATCTTGACATAATTTTTCAAAGTCTGTAATTACTGATAGTACACTTGGGCATATGAATGAGATGCATTTGAAAAGTGCTATAAACTTTTGAGGAGGCTTTTGTGTTTACCATAACACTAACTTTGAACAAGTAGACCTAAACCATAGAACTCATGCAATCATTAGTGTTACAACAATATGGAAACAGCACATGTAACAGTAATACTCACAAGACAATATGCTGGATATGATCCTTATAACTTGGGTGGTGGGATTTTGGGAATGGAAAGAGAGAAAAAAATGTGGGAGTGTGTAACAAGTATAAAAAGAATGTTACTCATTCCCTTACTGATTTAATGATATCCCCTCTGTACCTCTCCTTGAGAATAAAATTAAAATTTAACCAAAGGTAGACCTAAATCACAGAAGTGATGGAAAGTCTAGTATAACCTTTTCACATGCACAACTCACTTTGAAAGTAAAGAGAATATCAGTACCTATGAATGATTCTTTAAATTTGAATTACTACTTTTTTTATAAAAATGGCTAAGAAAATACAAAAGAATTTTAGGTAAATTAGCTAAGTGCTAATTCAGGTTTCTATACCAATCCCTATGAATATCCTTGTAGGCATCAAAATCAAATAAAGTGACAACACGGATCTGCAACAGAAAGAAGACAATAAAATAGAAACAACAATTCACATAGTTCAGTAAAAATAAAAGAACAACAAATATATAAAAGTAGATAAATCCATTGTAGGAATATCTTTTGATTAGTTTTGCTTACCATCATATTTTATGCTTATATATACATATATATATGTAGATGTAAATATGTATATATGTGTATATATTTATACATACATAAACATGTGTATATATACAGAAAGAGAGAGAGTTTTTGAGCTTTTCTGTTCATCTAAAAAGGATATCTTAAACACATACAAATTTTTGAAAATAAATGCTCACTATTCTCTTGATGGCTTAGAATTGACAAACCAAATAAGTCTGAACACCATGGAAACAAAGAGGGTTGTGATATTTACTACATAAGTCCACTAATAAGAGTTAATTCTTGCCACGAGAAATACATGCTCAGGAATAAGGAAATCACATAAAATTATTACCTCCCTGTCAACGTCTAGTGTGTTGGGGTCCCTGGGTAAGGGTCAGGAAATCACCAGGACACAGGGGATTCAGAGTGCAAACAGCAATTGTCACTGCATGTTGTGCTTTATTGTTACTGGGTATTTAAAGACAAGCAAGCATAATCTTTGCCAAGATTTGGTCAGAAGACATTCACACAAAAATTTCAACAGATACATTTTTATTTGACCTATGAGACAATGTCTTGGTATATTATTATCTAAACTATTTTAGAGCAATCTCAAACCACTTCTCCAATCTCAGGAAAATGCTTGACCAGCTGTTCATCTATGTTTAAGCAAGCAGAAGAGCTACTTCATCAGCTCCCAGGAGTCTGTGACATGTGTTTTGAGATAGGGAGAGAGAACATTTTCCCTCTCTAGGCCTGCATGCCAAGAGATTTCCTAATACTCAAACACAGTCCTCAGATAATCCTGAGGCTGGAGCTTGCATCATTCTACCCCTTCAACATAGACTCTGAGTCTTCACAACTCCCAATTATAATCATCAGGTAAGTTAGGGGAAGATTGCAAGATCATTCAATTTATGTATTTTTATGTACTTAGATACCTTGTTTCCTGTACTTGGGCAATGATTAAAATTGAAGGCCTGAACCTTTGTTCAAATCTGTTTGGTTCTAAACTAATTGACTAAATGGACACAAAAAGTGTTTAATTTATTGTAATATGAGGTAATGAATCTGACAATGTAATAACAGGCAAGAATTCAAATATAGATCTATATTCATAACTCAAATTCTCTTTCGAATAGCATTTGTTATGTTTAATTTTAGGTGAAAATCATGCTGGCCATATGCTTTCAAATTTCCAATACCCTAGTAAAAAAACAATGAGGAAGATAGGGAAATTGTTTTTGAAAATTAACAAAATAAGCCAGCAGGGGAGTTCAGAGGAAGACGGCGAGGGATAACCTGGAGGCTCAACAATCTCTCATATAGAAAGCAGTTCTAGAGTTCCAGTGAACAGTCCTAAACTACAAAATCATACCACATGTTCAATCATAGTACACAGAGTTTGGCAAGAAAGGGCAAATCTAGGCAAGGACACATATCAGAGCACTTGTTGGTAGCTGTATCTATGGATGATGCAGTGGCAGTTGCGGTGCCCATAGCTGCCATATATACAGAGAGTCTGCGACAAAGGTGCCAGATACAGTGGGCAAGCAGATTCTACTCAACACCAGCAAGAACTGACAAGGAGCAGATATCTTCATCCTGCAGATCACAGACCAGAGACTGCCCGGGAAGCAAGACTCTGGCATGTGTAGAACCCTGACATCCTCACTCTTTCTCAGGGAACATAGCACAGAAAGCACCCCTCCCCCCCCAGGGGATCTCCACCTTTGCTACTGATAAAGGCTATGGGAATCTTTTGAGGAACCTCCATACTACTTTTCAAGGTGGTTGAACAAGTTTACACTTCCACTAACAGTGCAGTAGGGTTCCCTTCTGTTCACATTCCCTCCAGCATATGTTGTTCTTAGAGTTCTTGATTATAGCCATTCTAACTGGTGTGAGGTGCTATCTCAGTGTTGTTTTGATTTGCATTTATTTTATGGCTAGGGAGGTTGAGTATTTATTCATGTGTCTATTGGCCATACTTCTTTCCTCTTCAGAGAAGTTTCTCTATAAGTCGTTAGCCCACTTATTTATTGGGCAGTTGTTTCCTTGAGAATTTGTTGTTGGGGGATTTAATTTCTTGAGTTCTCAGTTTTATCAATGAAGACCCCGAAACTAAGCAAATAAAAGAATGGTTGGACAAATGTGATTGCATGAAATTACAGAGCTTCTGTATGGCAAGGGACATGGCTAGCAAGATCAATAGAAAGCCCATAGATTGGAAAAACATCATCACTAGCCATAAACCGGACAAGGGTCTCATATCTAAAATATACCTGGAACTCAAAAAAGTAATGTGCCTTAAATCCTTAAAACAAGCTCATTTTTATGTAGAGAATTTCATGCTGGTGATAAACACAAACCTTTGAAGTCCACTGGAGTGATTTTCATTTCTATTACAGTCAGAGATATTGAATATTTCTTCATGCATCTATTGGTCATCTTTATTTCATACACAGAGAAATTTCTTGGATTCTTTAGCCCACATATAAATGGGATGGTTGTTTCTCAATGTCTGTGTGCATTCATGTGTCAATATATGTGGCTATGTCTGCATATATGTGTATAGATATGCATTAATATACATATATACATATACGTATACATATATATATATGTATATATATGTATACGTATATGTATATATGTATACATACATGTATATGAATGTGTGTCTGAATGCTTTGGGATATTTCTATGTTTTTACTAATAGAATTTGGAATGCAATATTGATATTCTTGCTATGTTTTCCTGCTAAGAATTGTAGCTTTCATTAAATGTTTTAGGAATATTGATAGGTACTGTTTTGAATTTGGAGGTAGCTTTGGACATTTTCCAAATTTCAATACTTCCAATCCAGAAGCATGTGTGGTTTTTCATGTTATTAAATATACTTTAATTTCCATTTTCAGGTGATTAATGTGTTCCTCATAGAGGTACTTCACTTTCCTCTTAGGTGAAGTCCTGTCTATTTTCTTTTCGATGCTATCACAGAAGTTGCTTTTCTCTGATATTTGCTAAAAGTCTATCAATGTTAATTTGTCCACATAACCTACAGGATGTTTATTCAATTTTTGGTATTTAAGATTGTCATTTTTAATTCTATTTAATTATAATCACTTCTATCCATGTACTCTGGTGGTTTATTTATTTTCTCTTACATGTCTATTTAGTTTTGACCAGAGAAGTTCAGTAGATATGAACAAGGATCATTCAAAGATTACTTTTCATGACCTTACAGTAAACTTTATTAGGTTATGCTAATACCTATTGTATGCGAACCTTCTAAAGAAGAGCTGTGGCCTTCTAAATCATGCAGTCTTGTTTCTTTTGCCATGACTATCTCAACGATGCTGCAATTGTCCAGTGGGCTCAGTCAGTAATTGAGGGATATTTCTAAATTCACACTAGAGGAATTTTAAAATTGTTTCTCCTCTGTAAAGTTCTAGTTACTTTCACAACATATTACCATTGAGAACGTTTTTTAATTGCAATAGAGTTCCATTGTCAACATTTTAACTTCTATGAGTTCACATAACTGTCAATGTTTTTGATGAAAATTCTCTCTAATTAACCCTTACATGTAATTTGTTGCAATTCCTCAGTGAACCATGGGAAGTAATTAAGCTATAGTTAAATGGTAGGCCTCAAACTGATAACTCCTCCTACCTATGAGTAATCATTTGCAGTAGAATTTCAGATTTTAATGGGTAATTCTCAATCTGTAATTGTTTTTCTATTCTTAATGAAGGAGTTACATATTGTAGTCGAAAGAATGGTGGCTTGATATTTTGGAGTTGGTTCTATAGATTCAGAAATGTATACAAAGAATGGTATATATATATAACATATATATTTATATAAATCAATATGTGCCCATTTTTGTTAATTACATTTCAATATGACTTCAGAATAAGACAACTAATAAGCTCTTCTGGTTTAATTACTCTAGAGAACATTGACATCATTTCACATGAAAAGAATTATGATTTAGTATAACAGAGTATTGATTGTTACTCTCTCAATATATAATTCCAACATCTAGATTAGGATGAGCTATAAGCTGAGAGCTCACCACTATGAATGTATTCTTGAAAAAAGCGGTATATTCTAGGTTACTTTCCCAATAAATTAAGTTCATTATTGGGAAGGAGAATGACATGTGTGCAGTGTGAAATATTTAGGCAATATTAGATGGTTGCCAAATTTCCATCCAGCCAGTGCCATCCGTATGCTGCCAGAATTGAAGGTATGATTGTATATTTTCCCATTCTTAGCCAATTAGAGATTTTCACGATTTCAAATATAACCCAGAGTACATAAAATGTAAGACCTTGTTGATCTGTGTCACTGTTGGTTTGCCACTTTCATAAAAAGACCAGTCTACAAATTGTCTACCTCCACACATACATTTGGACTCCAAACCATAGTGTTTAAGCTTATTTTATGTTTTTGCTATGATAAACACTAGTAACACAGTGTAAAATTTCCTTTGATCTTATTACTAGACAAAAAGTGGAAGAAAATAAATGGATGTTTATATATGCATAGGCTAGTAATAAGCAAAAAGTGTAATATTCATTTGGAGAATTGTGGAAAATACAGAAAATTCAAACAAGGCACACATCTACTAATACTAGCATAGTTGTCATGAAATTCAACAGATAAAAGAATTGTAACCAAACTTTACACCTTGTTGGGTCATCCGTTCCATTTTTTTTTTGTGGGCTTTAACTCTGGGCCTGAACACTGTCCCTCAGCAATTCAACTCAAGGCGAGTGCTTCACCACTTGAGCTACAGTGCCACTTCCGGTTTTCTAGTAGTTTATTGGAGATAAGAGTTTCATGGACTTTCCTGTCCGGACTGGCTTTGAACCACGATCCTCAGAGCTCAGCCTCCTGAGTAGTTAGGGTTACAGGTGTGAGCCACTGGCACCTGGCTCTCTGTTCCATTTTTATAAATCAGTTGACTGAAGTGCAAGCTTATCTCAGAGTCCTGAGGTCATGACCTGGAAATGAACATTGTTTGCCCTATCACAATGAAAAAGAAAAATCTCAAGTTACATAGTGAAAAAAAAGAGTAAGAATGTTTTCTTCCTTCTCTGGGAGGGCTATTGTTTTAGGGAATCTGATTTACTTTAGGGCACATCAATGGAAATATATCGTTTTATGCAGCTTTCAAATATTATTTCTATATGTGATTGGGCCCTTGTTTGTTTCTAGATTATCAAACAATGTGCAGATACTACCCTTCATTTTCCACAATCCCATGTCTGTTTTGATGGTATTTTCTCAAAATTACAACTTTCATCCTACAGGCATCACAATACTCTTCCTATCAGTTTAGAAAGCTGCATTTTCAAACCTGTATAAATTGAAAAGTCACTGATATTCATGTTATAGCTTAGAAAACAAGACGATATTCATATTTCTTCTCTTGTGCATTTCAGAGTGTGCACACATGCTTCAGGAAGTTTGCTACCATTTAAAAGAGCATTCAAACAACAGCTTTTGGATGTCAATATTCCCGAATTTTCCTTTTTCTTCATTTAAGTATCTTCATTAAGACACTTTTGTGTAAAACTTTGTATCTGAGTCCTAGTGGTTCATAATGCCAATCCTAGCTACTCAGGATGCTGAGAATTTGATTGATGGGGCAAAACCTGTAGGGGGTGTAAAGTATATTAGAATCTTGTAACCAGTAAACCAGCAGAACCCAGGAAGCATCACCTTGGTTCAAAGTAATAGATTGTTGGACTTTAACAAGTAGACCATAGAGATATGGAAAGGACCCTGAAGTCAAGCCCAATGACCTATAGAAAAGCTTATCTGGTGTGTATCAGAAGATGCCAGTTGCATAAAAGGAAATTTAAAAAATACATAACTGATGAAGGCTCTTACACATTTGTAAATATTTCACAAAGAGTTTAACACAATTTGAAGTATGAGATTTTGAATTGTTTTCTTCTATCATGTATTATCAAGAAAAGTTGTACAGAGTTCCGGGAAGATGGCGGAGGAGAAGCTGGAATCTGAACAAGCTCTTGCATAGAAAACAGTTTCAGAGTTCCAGTGAACAGTCCCAAGCCAGAGAATCACACCAAGTGTGCCATCACAGGACAGAGAGTTAGTCAAGAGAGGGGAAGCCAAGCAGACACATCTGAGCAGCTGCCGCTGCGGCGGCAGGGTCGCAGCGGCGACCACCGCCGCGGAGGCATACCTGAGACGCAGTCCGGGACAAAGGAGCCAGACGCAGCGGACGAGCGGATTCTACTCAACACCAGCAAGAACCGACAAGGAGCGGACAACTTCATCCTGCACTTTGCAGACCAGAGACGACCCGGGATCCAAGACTCCGCGTGAGTAGAAGCCCCGCTTCCTCACTCCTCCTCTGGGAGCAGAGGAGGGAAGGCCACCCCTCCCCCCCCCAGCACCGGTGATCTCCATCTTGGATACCGACAAAGCTCGGAGGAGCAGCTAGCTCCAGCTCAGGCCTTGGAATAGAGCTAGTCATTTGGCAGTTCACGGGAACTTGGCGGCGAGGTGACCTCACAGACTCAGTTCCATCCAGGGAGGGGTCGCCCAGCTCAGGCACCAGCCATTGGAGTGGCTCTCCTCGCTGGGTGGCCAGAGCCAGAGGCTGCCCCTCCCTCTAGCAGCCACCACAATCAATTGAAAAACAGAAACCCTGAGAATGGCTCCAGGCTGGGTGCTGTGAGTTTTTTTTTCACAAAATAGCCCCAGGGAAAAGCTACTGTTCCTTGAAAGACCTCAACTCTACCCAGAACCTAGCCTCATCACTGCATCCCCCTCTTTTGTGATTCTCAAAGCAGATCACCCTCCCAGTAAACTAACCTGGGAGGGGGATCTCAAAATCTTGGGTAAAGCAGAGCATTTTTCTGCCTGTTCCAACAAACTGACTTAAGAAACCAATCAAGCCACAGGAGCTCAAGCTGACCAGAGACTCCAGCCAGACTCTGGTTACAGACAAAAGGGAGATACAGGACTCTTCCCACCCCTCCCAAAAAAAAAAAAAAAAAAAAAATCAAAGATCTTTTTTTTTTTTTTTTCTTCTTCTTCTTTTCTTTTTTTCTTTTTCTTGTTTTGTTTTTTTTTCGTTTTTTGTTACCTTATATATATAAAAAAAATTTTTTTTTTTGCTTTTCTAAAACTTTTATTAATCTTTAATTTTTGCCTCTTCTGAAAAAATAATTGTTTTCCATTAATTTTTTTTCTCCTCTTATAATTTTTATTTTAGGAATACGTGAATGTGTGTTTTCTTTTCTTTTCTTGTCTTCTTTCTCTTTTTCATTCATTCTTAATTATCTTTTTGTTTTTGTTTTTTTTTCTAGCTCTACTGAACTTCTGATCTTTTCTTCTCACTTTCCTATCCTTTCCAACTTTTCCTCTTTGTTCACCTTTATGTGACTTAACTCTTGTCCTGCACATCCTCAGATAAACCCGTAGTTAACCAGTAGACCCTATCCCCCATTGTGTACACACTTAATCCACAAACTTATTACTCAATTCAAAACCTCTGAGACTTAAATTCATTAATAACAGTACTACCTCTTTATACCTATATAATATTTTAAGCATTTTTTAAAAGTTTTTCTCATCTCCTCTATGTCCCTCCCTTTCTCTCAACATATTCATATCCCTCTATAAATAGATGGTCTTTTAATCTCTAAAATAACATTAATTTTTACGTCTCTATTTTTTTTCTGGTCTCTTTTCATTCCCCTTTCCCTTTCTTCCCTTTTCTCTCTCTCTCTACTTATATCCTACCCAACCTATTTCCTGCATTGTGATTAGGACATAGTTAACTCTCCCTGTGCCTTCCCACACCAATCTATTCCTATTTTTTACCCACATCCCTCCCTAACCCTAATAATTTCTGGTTTTCCAAATTCTTCTCTGCGGTTCAAAGTCCTTTAACATATAGTTGTTTGATGTCGAATAGATGTATCTGTTGAACTAGATTGTATCTGTAGACTATTGACTGTACAAATGCAAACTTTGGTTGATGGTTGCCTTAAGATAGTGTTCTAGCACAAAACTGGTGCTATCTTCATCTCAAATGGGCAGAGTAAGCCGGAAAAACACAAGAAAAATGGCAAATTCGGGTACCTCAATTCCCAATCCTGATAATCAGGGGTTAGAACAGATAATGAATAATCCAGAGGAGAGTTCCCAAACAGCTCTACAAACACTGCTGGCAAACATGATAAATGAAAAGTTTGACAACGTACAAAGGACTCTGTATGAGCGTGATAGGGAGAGAGAGGAGGCATCCCAGAAGTTTATACAGGAATATCATAAGCGTGAGGAAGCTACTCAAAAACTGATACAGGATTTGCGTGAACAACTTGAGAATACTCAAAGAGAAAGGGAGGAATGGCGTGAGCAGGCTGAGAACACTCAAAGAGATCTGCAGGAATCCCGCGAACAGGAGGAAGCTAATCAAAGAGTAATTCAGGAATTGAGAGACCAGGTAGAGAACACACAAAGATCACTAAAGGCATTCATGGAATCCATTAACAAAGAGCTGAAGGAAGTCAGGGAGACCACAAAGGGAATGCTGAATGGAACCCAACAGAAGGAATGGGAGCCCAAAGAAACCATAACCAATCAACTAAGTGATTTGAGGACAAACACTGAACACCAAATTAAGGAAGTAAAGAAATTCATACAAGACCTAAAACAGAGCTTCAACAAAGAACTTGAAGCCATCAAAGCTGACCAACTAGAAGGAAAAGAGATAAAAAACAAAGTAGAGAGTCTTGACAGCAGGTTAGAACATGCAGAAGATCGAATCTCAGGGATTGAAGACAGCCTAGATATTATAGAGAAAGAACATACAACCATCCAAGACAAGTCCAAGAAATATGATAGATCTATCCAACACCTGGAAGACACCATCAGAAGGCCTAATCTAAGGATAATGGGTGTAGAGGAGCACCTAGAAACAGAAGTTAATGGTCTAGGAAATCTGTTTAACAGGATCCTAGCAGAGAACTTCCCAAACATGCAAAAAGATAGGCCTGTCCAGATACAAGAAGCCTTTAGAACCCCAAATAGACCAGACCAGAATAGGACATCCCACCGTCACATAATAATCCACACAGGATCAACTCAGAACAAGGAAAAGATCCTTAAAGCTGTCAGAGAGAAAAGGGTAATCACTTATAAAGGGAAACCAATTAGAATCACCTCAGATTTCTCAGCAGAGACAATCAAAGCAAGAAGAGCCTGGAATGATGTATGCCATGCCCTAAAAACAAACAACTATCAACCAAGAATACTGTACCCAGCTAAACTCTCCTTCATAACTGAAGGCCAAATAAAAACCTTCCATAGCAAAGAAAAATTGAAACAATACATCTCCACCAAACCAGCCCTACAAAAGATTCTTAAAGATGTCCTACACATAGAAAACCAACAAGACCGCAATAAAGGCCAAGAAACTGCACCCAAACTGAGAATCCAAGAACCATAGGAAGAACCCAGTTTTCGGAGCCCCCAAGAAGGTAGATAACATGGCAGGAACTCCCAAATACCTCTCAGTCCTATCTCTTAATGTTAACGGACTGAACTCTCCAATTAAGCGACATAGACTGTCTAGTTGGATTAAAAAACAAGACCCTTCTATCTGCTGCCTGCAGGAGTCACATCTTGCCCGTAAAAACAAACACATTTTCAATGTTAAAGGCTGGAACAAAATCTACCAAGCAAACGGACCGCATAAACAGGCGGGAGTTGCAATCCTAATATCAGATAAAATAGACTTCAAATTAAAATTCGTGAAAAGAGATAAAGAAGGTCGCTACATACTAATTAAAGGATCTCTCCTTCAGGAGGATATTACAATTCTAAATATCTATTCGCCAAACAATGGAGCACCCAAATTTATCAAAGAAACACTACTTTCCCTCAAATCCCATATAGATCCAAAGACATTAATCGTTGGGGATTTTAACACACCACTCTCCCCACTAGATAGATCAACTCGGCAAAAACTCAACAGAGAAACCGCAGATCTAAACAGCTGCATAGATCAACTAGACTTAACAGACATTTACCGAACATTTCACCCAGCAGCATCAGAATACACGTTTTTCTCAGCAGCACATGGAACGTTTTCTAAAATAGACCACATTTTAGGCCACAAAGCAAACTTGTCTAAATTCAGAAACATTGAAGTTATACCTTGCATTCTCTCTGACCACAAGGGAATAAAGTTAGAACTCAACACCAAAAGCCACCAAAGAAAGTCCGGTATCACATGGAGGCTGAACAACACACTGCTGAATCATGAGTGGGTCATGGAAGAGATTAGAAAGGAAATTCAAATGTTCATGCTATTCAACAAAAATGAACACACAAAATACCAGCTCCTCTGGGACACAGCAAAGGCAGTACTCAGAGGCAAGTTTATAGCTCTGAGCTCCTACATCAACAAATTGGAAAGATCTGAAACTAACAATTTAATGACACATCTAAACCTCCTTGAAAAAGAGCAGCAAGATAAACCCCAATCCAGTAGACGGAAAGAAATAATCAAAATTAAATCAGAATTAAATGAATTAGAATCCAAAAAAACTATAGAAAGAATCAACAAAACAAAGAGTTGGTTCTTCGAAAAACTCAACAAAATTGACAGACCCTTAGCAAATCTTATCAGAAAAAGAAGAGAACACACCCAAATTAATAAACTCAGAGATGAGAATGGAAACATCACCACGGAAACAAGCAAGATTCAGAACATTATAAGGGAATACTTCTCAAAACTTTATGCTAATAAGTTTGAGAACTTGACAGAAATGGACCTCTTCCTAGCAAATATTGACATGCCAAAACTAAACCAAGATGAGGTAAATTATCTTAACAGGCCCATATCAAGCATTGAAATAGAAACAGCAATAAGAGACCTCCCAGCTAAGAAAAGTCCAGGACCAGATGGTTTTACAGCGGAATTTTACAAGGCCTTCAAAGCAGAGCTCACACCAATTCTCCTCCAACTCTTCAATGAAATTGAAAGAGAAAGCTCACTACCGAACACATTCTATGAAGCCATCATAACCCTCATCCCAAAACCAGGCAGGGACTCATCAAAGAAAGAGAACTATAGACCCATTTCTTTGATGAACATTGATGCAAAACTTCTCAACAAAATTTTGGCCAACCGACTTCAACAATTCATCCAAAAAATCATACACCACGATCAAACAGGATTCATTTCAGGGATGCAAAGCTGGTTCAATATACGCAAATCAATTAATATTATTCATCACATCAACAGGAGCAAGAATAAGAACCACATGGTTATCTCAATAGACGCAGAAAAAGCATTCGACAAGATCCAACACCCCTTTATGATGAAGGTTTTGAAAAAATTAGGAATCCATGGAACATTCCTCAATACAATAAAGGCTGTATAGGACAAACCTACAGCCAGCATTATACTCAATGGTGAAAAACTAAAGCCATTTCCTCTTAACTCAGGAACAAGACAAGGATGCCCACTCTCTCCACTCCTCTTCAATCTAGTATTAGAATGCCTAGCTACAGCAATAAGACAAGATGCAGACATAAAGGGGATCCAAATAGGGAAAGAAGAAATAAAACTCTCCCTCTTTGCAGATGACATGATCTTGTATTTAAAGAATCCCATAGACTCCACTCCCAAATTACTCAAGCTGATTCAAAACTTTGGCAAAGTAGCAGGTTATAAAATTAACCCCCAAAAATCAATGGCTTTTCTGTATGCCAACAATGAGAAAAGTGTGGCTGAAATTAGGAAAGCAACTCCATTTGTAATAGCCCCACAAAAAATAAAATACCTAGGAATTAACTTAACTAAAGAAGTGAAGGACCTCTATGATGAAAACTTTAAAATCTTGAAAAAGGAAATCAACACAGAACTTAAAAAATGGCAAAACCTCCCATGCTCCTGGATTGGAAAGATTAACATCGTGAAAATGGCAATACTCCCCAAGGCTATCTACAAATTCAACGCAATACCTATCAAAATTCCACCCTCATTCTTCAAGGAAATAGAAGAGGCAATCCAAAAATTCATATGGAACAATAAAAGACCCCGAATAGCAAAAACGCTCCTCAACGGAAAGAACACTGCTGGAGGAATATCAGTACCAAATTTCAAACTCTACTATAAAGCCATAGTAATCAAAACAGCTTGGTATTGGCATAAGAACAGACCTCAGGACCAATGGAATAGAATTGAAAACCCAGAAATGAACCTACAGACCTATAGCCATCTAATCTTCGATAAGGGAGCTAAAACAATAGAATGGAAGACAGACAGCCTCTTCAGTAAATGGTGCTGGCAGAACTGGTTAACTACATGTAGAAAACTAAAGCTAGATCCTTATATATCACCCTGCACCAGAATCAACTCCAAATGGATCAAAGACCTTGAACTCAAAGCAGACACTCTGAAAACATTACAGGATGGAAAGGAGAAACCCTGGGTCTCCTTGGCACAGGCCGAAAATTTCTGAATAAAGACCCGGAAACACAACAAATCAAAGAAAGGCTGGACAAATGGGATTGTATAAGGTTGCAGAGCTTCTGCAGGGCAAATGACATAGCTAGCAAGATCAATAGAAAGCCCACGGACTGGGAGAAGATCTTTACTAGCCATACAACGGACAAGGGTCTCATATCTAAAATATACTTGGAACTCAAAAAATTAAACCACCCAACAACAAATCCTCAAAGAAACAACTGCCCAATAAGTAAGTGGGCGAAAGACTTAAAGAGAAGCTTCTCTGAAGAAGAAAGAAGGATGGCCAATAGACACATGAAGAAATGTTCAACATCCCTAGCCATAAAAGAAATGCAAATCAAAACAACATTGAGATATCACCTCACTCCAGTTAGAACAGCAAAAATCAAGAACTCTAACAACAACAGATGCTGGAGGGGATGTGGACAGAAAGGAACCTTACTTCATTGTTGGTGGGAATGTAAACTTGTTCAACCACTTTGGAAAGCAGTATGGAAGTTCCTCAAAAGACTCCACATAGAGTTCCCCAATGACCCAGCAATCCCACTTTTGGGCATTTACCCAAATGATCACAAACAAGGCCACACTAAAGCTATCAGCACAACTATGTTTATTGCAGCATTATTTACCATAGCTAAGACATGGAACCAACCCAGATGCCCCTCAGTAGATGAATGGATCAAGAAGATGTGGTATATATACACAATGGAATTCTATGCCTCCATCAGAAAGAATGACATTTCCCCATTTGTTAGGAAATGGAAAGGCTTGGAAAAAATTATATTAAGTGAAGTAAGCCAGGCCCAAAGAAACATAGGTCCCATGGTTTCCCTTATTTGCAATATCTAGTATAGGTATGAGTCAAGCGGAAAAAGTCAAATAATGTGATGTTAGGAAAACGAAACCTCAAATATGTATTTTAATGTTTTTGTTTCTTTCATGCATGTGTTTCTAACGCATTTATAATATTATCTCTTTGTTGCTTTGTATGTCTCTCCCCCACAGTGTAACCCCCGCTTTCACTATATTTGATGTCAGTATAACATGTGGAGGAGATGGGGACAAACAAGTCGTTTAAGGATTCAGGTGGACCTGTTGCAACAATGAGAAGTACAAAATGTCATGTCAAAACCAGCTTTACAATGTCGGGGGGGGGGGGGTATGATTGGGTGGGAGGGAGGGGGGAGGCTGGGAAGGGAGGTGAAGGGTAAACAAAGGAGGAGGCTGCAATGCTTGGTAAGAAATGTATGCATTATCCTGCCCATGTAATTGTAACCCCTCTGTACAGTATGTTCTCAAATAAAATAAAATTAAATTAAAAAAAAAAAAAAAAGAAAAGTTGTACAAAATATGGGTAATACATACTATGCCTGGAAAGTGATAAGGACTAATTCACACTTTATATCTTTATTGAAACCTTTATTGAGTATTTTCCTCTGACACTCTTAGCAGTACCTTTCACAATATTCCACGAGGTGTTAGTACTATGTTAAGACTTAACATCATTTTTGCTTCCCAATAATTCGGTAAAATTTTGAGGACAGTTACCACAGCACTACTTCTCGTTTTGAGTCGATTTATGGAGGTATGAATGTCACAGTCTGTTCTGACAGGGTTGGATTTGAACTCAGCCTCTTGTATAGCTAGGATTACGGAGGAGAGCCACCAGTGTCCAGTTCCCTGTCATATTTTAAGGCACAGGTTTTACATACTTTTTAAAATATGTTATACAATGAAAAATATTTCCTAAGATACCTTTATTAAGATATTTATATTTGCAAACAATTACTTCATTCCTTGCTGCATACATT
The DNA here is from genome assembly GCF_019054845.1 of Dipodomys spectabilis. NCBI lineage: Eukaryota > Metazoa > Chordata > Mammalia > Rodentia > Heteromyidae > Dipodomys > Dipodomys spectabilis. Next base: position 125,995 of record NW_024871114.1, on the reverse strand, counting down.
TCAGTAAGGATAAAAGTATACTGGTCACTAGTCACCCTATTTCAGGGACTGCACTGTAACAATCCAGTTATAATTTTGGGGGAGATATTTTTAGGGAAGAGAATAATTACTTCTCTAGAACAAATAGACTATGGAAACAAGAGTGATGTAAAAGAACTATGTAAGTAAACAATGTGATCATAGTTCACATGAGTTAGAGATTAAGGTATCACCAGCAGCACCCTTCTATTGAAGCTTAGCAAAATTCCAGTGCATTTTATTGTGAAATCATAGCACTCAGAAATGGAATCTTCCCTTCGGTCTTTGGGTCATAAGGGAGCACTTCACTGGACATAGGCTAGGTTGCTGATGAAGGAACTGAAATCATGAATTATGTCAGTATAACAAAAATTGGGGTCCCACACAGAGACATTGGAATCGACCACTTCAAATGAAATGTGTATTTGATAGAAGGGCCTCCTGATGTCTTTTGTCAGTCTAGTTATCTTTACATAAGTAGCAGACACTTTAATATGCACACTTTAGTTATCAATCTCCAGGGTTAACCGTTTACGATTTTCCTTTACTAACACTTCTAATAATTAGTTATATTCAGAGCTTTTCTGAATATCAGCTATTGTCTTCCTATAAATTTATTCTCATGTTGTAATCTCTAGGTCTGAATGAAATGCCAGGAAACTACACTCTGAATTGCAGTATTGTTTCTGTCACAACATTACACCACCACTCTATACATTTCTGACTAATATTCCATAAGTGCACAAATTTAAACCTATATCTATACTAGGAAGCTGATTAAGCATTATCTCCTAATAGATATTAATGGCGAGGGTGGGGCGAGGATGGGAAGGGATGGGAAGGGGAAACAAAGGAGGAGGCTACAATGCTTGATAAGAAATGTACTCATTATTTTGCCCATGTAAATGTAACCCCTCTGTACAGTATTTTCACAATAAAAAAGAGCAAAAAAAGAGATGTTAATGGCACACTTTCAAGAAGTAATAGTACTCAGACACATAAACTTTCCTATAACTATATTTTTCAATCGCTTCTTGAGAATTTTCTGGCATAATATAAAATGTGATATACAATGTATAAATGATCTATGATATTCACTAAGCAAAATACACATTTTAAAATAAGATTTTATTGAATTTTTTATGTTCATCTGTATATTTCTGTGAATATGGCCATTTATGCTTCATATACCATGCATCAATTAATAGCACAGGATTAATTCCACAAACATTACTGACATTTAACTTCATATATTTTATATATATATAACAAGTTATGTATTATATTATGCTATATTATGTATATCATATTATATATTACATATTACATTGTTAAAGAATATAATATATATTATATACTATATCACATATGTATTATATACAATATATATTATATAACACAATTAAATACATTAATAATATTATATATTATATGTATAATACATATATTATACATATAATATATAAAATATATATTATACATAATGTGTATATATATAATATACATGATACATATTGAGAAATTTTCATATCTAAAACATGACTTTAAATTAATTTAGTACTTACTCATACATATTATATCTTGGAAAATATTTATATTTTTCATGTCAACATAGTTTCTAAACGTAGACCTAGAGGTGACATAGCAATACAACCACAGTTTACCAAAATCAATTAGGGAGACAACAAGGGAGCAACATTAAGGAAAACAAAGTTTAAAAAGTAAGAAAAAATAAAGAGTTGTTCATAGTATTTTAAGAAAAACATCAACAGTAATACGCATCTTGTTTCCTTATTTTGGAGATCACTTTGATTATCCTAATCATGTATGTTTATATGTGTATACGTGTTAAGCTATTACAACCTTCTTTTAGGATCAAACGGGACATATACCAATTATTAATATATGAGAAACCAAAGTACCTACATTTGAAGTGTTAGTTGTAAAGGAAAATTAATGTGCCTTCACTAGATTAGTTCAATATTAAGCAGGAAAAACGCAGGAAAATGAACAAGCATTATTCAATAAACAGCAGTGGCAATATTAGTTAAATCCCTGTAAGAAATTTAAGTTACATCCTTATGTATCATCCTCTCTGAGAATCAGTTCCAAATGAATCAAACACCTGGAGGTAAAGGAAATACTCTGAATGGAAGGAATAAGAGAAATACTAGGGCTCCTCAGAAGAGTTTAAATTTTCTTATTATAGATGCATAAGTACATCAAGTAAAAGAAAGGCTGGACAAATGGCATTTCTATAACCTACAGTGCTTCTTCATGACAAAGGACATAATTAAGAAGGTAAATAGAAAGCCAAAGACTGGGAATAGTTCTTCACTAGTCATGAAACAGAAAAGGTTCTTATATCTGAAATGTAATGAAATTTCAAAAAGTTAAATCCCCTCCAAAAATTCCAAACAATAAAGCCACCCTATTATGAGAAGGCTAAATACTTGGAGAAAGATTTTACTGATGGGGAATTGAGAATGACCAAAGGACATATGAAGAAATGCTCAAAAACTCAGACAATAAAATCTTTGCAAATCAAGTAACAATGAGATTGCACTGCATACGATCAGAATGGCAAAATTATTTTCATTGTAACGTTATTTTCCATAGAGAAAAGAGCAACCACCCCTGATTCCTGAGAGTAGATTAACGGAAAAAGAAAATGTGGGGTATATACACAATGGATTTCTAGGTTTCCATAAGAAAGAATGACATAGTACCAATAGTAAGGAAATGGAAAGTTTGGAAATTATGAAGTGAAGTGGGCCAGACCCAAACAAACATAAGCTTCCATGGTTTCTCTTATTTGTGAAACTGGTTGTATGTCTACTTTAATCCCAGTAGAGGATGAAAATATCGAAGATTAGGCTGGGAAATTTACCTTCAAGCTAGAGAAACTATGTAAAGGTATTTCTTTTTACTTGAGTTTTACATTTATTTTTGTATGTTTTATCCAATGTAGTCACTGTATTAGATTTTGGTACACTGTGTATTGCATGTCAATGCGAATTAGGCATGGGTTGGGGAACATCAAAATCTGAGAAAAGGTCAAAGGGCAAACCAAAGAAAAACAGCAAAACAACATGTTAGAAATAAACTTTACAACTGGTGGGAGGGGATGGAGATTTGAAGGAGAAAAAAATATGGGATAAATGAACAGTGGGTAAGAGCATACGGCCAGAAAAGTACTCACACACTGCATATATGTAAATGTGATCCCTCACTACCTCAACGTGTCAATAAGATTCCATTAAAAAGAAGAGTAATGATACATACACACTTCAAAAATTCCCATAAATTTCCACATAGGTACTTATATTGATAGGTTTGTAGTACATATAAAGATATGTGGAAATTGTTCTTTTCTCTTTACATTCCTAAATGCATAGAAAAGTTTCAAGTTTCCCTAAGTCACCAGAATCAGAGCCAATATTTATGAATTCATGCTGAAATCATATTTTTTCAAATATTTGTGTAGGACTTCGAAAACACATTTGAAATTGTAAACCAGGAGAAATCCTGGTGATGAAATATGCCCCAAATCAGAAACCCTCATATTTTCACACCTATCATAACTAAGATTCTCACATGTGAAACTTCCTCTTCTGTAGTCAAATACTTCAACTCTATTGATTACATAGGAATCCTATCTCCTAATAAATATTTTTGGCAAGATCTTCCTAATATATGCTTCCAAGACTATTCCATTAGGCAATAGCAATGCTGTGGACCAGAAATGCCAAATCAACTATACAATTTTGGTGGTGAGGAGCATAAATATAAGGGGCAAGTGATATACAAGTTGAAAATGAAGTTATATTCATCCTATATGGTTTTGTAAAATAGTCTTGAATTACAGTCCAAAGTTACAGTTAATCTTCTTTAAACATTTTAGCAAAATACGGGGAAATTCTCAAATGATGCATGTATTCTTGTGTAATAACTGTCACATTCTCTGTACAAAACTATGGTGTCTTCATAAAGTGAATAATGTCTTCAAAACTAATAAAAGGTGGCTTATATTGTATGTACACTTGCAAGAGTCATTTTTTTCCTGCCATCAGCATTGAGAAGAAGTCATAGAGTACTTCTCCAAATGAGATGACAGATAAAAAATACTGAGATTCTTTAGAATCTTGTATATTAAAAAATTGTTGTGAGGCCGGGAAGGTGGCTGAATGGTAGAGCGCTTGCCTTGCATGCATGCATGAGGCCCTGGGTTCAATTCCTCAGCACCACATGAGCAAAAAGAAAAAAAAAGCCGGAAGTGGCGCTGTGGCTCAAGTGATAGAGTGCTAGCCTTGAGCCTAAGAGCTGAGAGACAGTGCCCAGGCCCAGAGTTCAGGCCCCACGACCGGACCCCTCCCAAAAAAATTGTTGCAAAATTATGTTGCTTAAAAAACCCGAAGATTTTCCTACCCAAAAGTTGATGGGAAATTTGTATGAGGGATCAATATCATTATACTTGCCTTACATTTTTATTATGTTGTACTGTGTATCTTGTATTTTTATTATGTTATATTAATAAATAAATGGAACATATTATTCCCAGGGAAATGTAACTATTTTGTTTTTTTTCTTTTTTGTTTTTTTTAATGTTATTTTTTTTATTGTGAAAATACTGTACAGAGGGGTTACAAATACATGGGCAAGATAATGAGCACATTTCTTATCAAGCATTCTAGCCTCCTTTGTTTCCCCTTCCTATCCCTTCCCATCCTCCCCCACTCACCCCCCCTCCCCGCCACCCCACCCAATCCTCTCCCCATATCTCATTGTTGCAATGGGTCTACCTGTATCCCTACTTAAACGATTTTACTATTTTGATGGGTACACTTACATTTAGAAGTTAGGAAAAAGTCCTTTCCTCAGATTTCTTTCTCCATCCAACAACTTGGGCATGTAAAGTAGTGGGCACTTGGCTATGTCCTTGTATCCCTGAGAGACCTGCTTTTGGCTTGCATACCCTTCAATCCCACATTTTGTTTGCTTGAACGTAATCCAATTAGGCACAGTTTTTCACTGGGTACAATAACCAAGATCTTGACTCCCTGTAACATCAGCAAAAAGCACATTCCTTTCTATCTGACTTGAAAAATCCCTGAAACTCCTTTCAATTTCATTGCACGAAAATGCAGTCATAATACTTTTGCATTCTAAGGGGAGACAGAATTCCAAATTCTATTTTGGTGTCTCAATAGTCTCAGTTTCCTTTGTACAATATCTGCTGTCAGTGTCATTCATGGAAGACTTTTGATGGGACATAGTACACTAGTAAATATCTCGGTATATATAGGAAATAAATATTAATCTCACACTTTGTCTATTATATGACAACACATTTTAATATGTATTTGAGACTTTCTGAAGAGAATTTTTAACTGATTTATCCTGAACTTTGTATTTTGTAAAATCTCTCTTTACAATTCCGTCGAAATATGGCACTTCATCCTGAGACCATGAGTAATTTGAAGCACTTTTGCCAAACACTATGCTTATAGACTTTCAATGTTACACAGAAATGTTGTGAATGTTTCTTCCTGCTATCTTTTGTTTATTTGTCTATCATGGGTTTTGTACTCTGGGATTGGGCACTGCCTCTGCACGATTCAGCTCAAGATTTGAGCTTCGTCACTGGTACCACAGTTCCACCTACGGTTTTCCAGTGGCTATTGGTAGAAAAGTCTCATGGACTTCATGCCCAGGCTGGCTTTGAACTGTGATCCTCAGATCACAGCTTCCTAAGTAGCTAGAATCACAGGCATGAGCCACCGTGCTGACATGTTCTTACTCTTCTTAACTATCATAGTTGTAACTTTGAAATCATGCTCCAGTGTTTATACAACACTGAAGGAGTTTTGCATCATTTCCAAAGAGAAGATTTGCATTGAAGTGTTCCATCCACTTTTCATGTGGCTTCCTCCTGAAGAGGAAACCCAGATACCAATGAGAAAAATTATGAAAATTTTCAGAGACATATAGAGCTAAAACTAATAACCATGCTCACACAATTGTTAAAGATATTGTAGAAAAGTCCTCTTTTGAGTTCAACTGGATTCATTCATCTCATTGAGATTACATTAGTAGCCAGTGTTTTTCATTTTTAAGTACTGCATTACAAAAACCGATTTGCCTCTAACAATCTGCTCTCATTTAACTTTTTGTTATAAGATTAGACATAGTGCCTATAGACTGTTTCCTATATATCCAATGAAACATATTTCTCAACAAATATTCTCTTTTTGAAGAAAAATACTTTTGCAAGCAATTACTTTTACTGAAATCTGGACAAAAATTTACTCGTTCACTAACCTTCACTATTCCCAGATTTATCCTTGTAATTCTCCTTGAGAAACTCTGAGATAATTCTTGCTGTGTATTAAGCTCAAGTGGAAGAGCCTGGACAGTTTGGATAAATATGAGTACATATCTTCAGTAGATGATTCAGAATTTTGAGGGGTCATTACAATGCCCAGTTGTAGGTCTAATTTATAATATATGAATTTCCACTTTGTTTTTCTTGTGCAAACTCCCACTGAACACAATTTAATCTCCACTGGTAATGATGTGTGAGTTTAAAAGGGTCAGAAAACCACCAAAGGGTTTTTGTTTATTTGTTTGTTTTGGGAGGGGTCACGTCGTTGGGCCTGACCTCTGGGCCTGGGCGCTGTCCCTCAGCTCTTCAGCTCAAGTCTAGCACTCTACCACTTGAGCCACAACACCACGTCTGGCTTTTTTCTTTTTGCTTATGTGGTGCTGAGGAAACGAACTCAGGGCCTCATGCATGCAAGGCAAGCGCTCTACCACTGAGCCACCTTCCCAGCCCCAAAGATTTGATTCTACTTAACAATAGCACACTTCTCGGGAAGTCTAAAATGAAAAAAAGTAAGAGAATACTGTGGGATCTTCTCCCTAAAATTTGTTCCTGCAGGGAGGCATTCACATGCATAAGGTGGGGTGGGGTACAATAAACTGAATAAGCTTGACAAAGAAATGATCATTATGTTAATGATTTAGTTTATATTGCCTCATCCTGAAAGCAACTAGAAGCAAGTAACCACTGCTTTTGAGATACCTACTTGATGCTAGCCTTTCTCACTCCAGAGGGTAAGGTTTTCTGCTGTGCTTCCTGGTCTACATTGACACACATCAAAAAGGCTCAATTTATTTTTAATCTACTAGTTATGTTCTTCATTATCCTCTTGGTTATAAAAAATATGATTTGTCCTCAGTTTCTCTAAAAATCAATGATTTGGCTTCTTTCAAGTGCAGTGTCCTATACTATTTCTTATATTTTACTCTAACTCCAAGCAACTTACACTTAAGATGTTTTAAACCTATGGAACTAAAGTTGAAATACCTCAATGTGAGTTTCAATATTCCCTATTTTTTTCTCACATTGTACTTTAAATCTTTTATAAGAACTTTTTAAGTCATACTTCCTTACTGTTAATCAAGTTACAATACTGTGATATAATTTGGGTAAATAACATAATGGTAAAAGAACTTTCATAGGTATACTAGTCCACAGTGGGTGATTGAGAATTTTGTGTGGTTAAATATCAGTTGCTTAATTATTGCTGTCACCCACTATGTAGAAATGTTTACAAACTGCAGTAATCAAAATATGTGTTTAATTTTTTCCTGTATGAGAAAATTGGTTGCATAAAATCAACCTGACATTATGTCAATTTGGTTGTATATTCTATCAATATACACCAAAGAATTCCTTGTAACCAAACCAATAAGACATATACTAATTTTGATGGAACAAGTTCTAATAAGGAAGGTATAGGTGTGTTTCATTTGTAGCACAAATCCTACAATAACATATGCCCATGAGACAATTAATAATAGTGATGTACTATTTCTATACGAGAGTAATCAATATTAGTTGGTGCCATGGAAATGGACATTCTCTTTTAATGACTGAGTTTAATGTTTTCAATTCTATCATTCATAAACCTCACTTCAAATTATATGATAAAGTTTTCGGTCATATTTACACATAAAATAATTTTTGTAAATAGTGGTGCAATAAACATAGTCATGCTGGTAGCTTTAGTGTGGTCTTGTTAGTAAACATTTGGGTAAATGCCCAAAAGTGGGATTGCTGGGTCATAGAGGAGCTCTATGTGGAGTCTTTTGAGGAACCTCCATACTACTTTCCAAAGTGGTTGAACAAGTTTACACTCCCACCAACAATGCAGTAAGGTTCCCTTCTGTCCACATCCCCTCCAGCATCTGTTGTTGTTAGAGATCTTGATTTTTGCCATTCTAACTGGAGTGAGGTGGTATCTCAATGTTTTTTTGATTTGCATTTCTTTTATGGCTAGGGAGGTTGAGCATTTCTCCATGTGTCTATTGGCGATCCTATTTCCTCTTCAGAGAAGTTTCTCTTTAAGTCTTTAGCCCACTTATTTATTGGGCAGTTGTTTCTTTGAGGATTTATTGTTGGGGGATTTAATTTTGTGAGTTCCAGGTATATTTTAGATATGAGACTCTTGTCCGTTGTATGGAACCAACCCAGATGCCCCTCAGTAGATGAATGGATCAAGAAAATGTGGTATATATACACAATGGAATTCTATTCCTTCATCAGAAAGAATGACATTTCCACACTTGTTAGGAAATGGAAAGGCTTGGAAAAAATTATATTAAGTGAAGTAAGCCAGGCCGAAAGAAACAGAGGTCCCATGGTTTTCTTTATTTGCAATATCTAGTATATGTCTGAGTCAAGCAGAAAAGGTAAAATAAGGTGATGTTAGGGAAATGAACCCTAAGATATGTATTCAAATTTTTTTATGTGATTGTTTCTAACACATTTATAAGATTATTTCTTTGTTGCTTTGTATGTCCCTCCCCCATAGTATAACCCCAGCTTTCAGTGTATTTGATGTCGGTATAATTTGTGCCGGGGAAGGGGAAAAACAAATCATTTAAATAGGGATACAGGTGGACCCATTGCAACAATGAAATGTACAAGTCGTTATGTCGAAAACGAACTTTACAACTTTGGGTTGGGGGGAAGCGGGAGGATTGGGTGGGGGGGCGGGGGGAGGTTGGGAAAGAAAGGGAAGGGGAAACAAAGGAGGAGTATACAATTCTTGATAAGAAATATACTCATTATCTTGCCCATGTAATTGTAACCCCTCTGTACAGTATTTTCAAAATAAAAATAAAATAAAATAATTTTTGTAATATTTTCTTTCTCAAAAGTGCAAATCTTTAAAATTCTATCCATGCTATTCCTTGAACTCTTGCAGTTAGAACCAAATTGCACAAAACATTTCTTAAAGCAGCATAATATTTATTTTCTTGTTCATTCTTTAAATCATTTGTTTGTAGGTTTTTTTTTTAATAATTCACTGTCTGTTTTAGACAATATATCAGTTTATATCTCGCTCAAAGGAAAATATCATAAGATCATTCCTGAAATCAAATCGCATCTAGGACCTAAAATGACTATCTATATCTCATATAGCAAACATGTTTGGGTACATATTAGCCCCAAAATCTGGGGACACAATCAAATACTGTTACAACAACAGGCAACAGAAAAGTAGTTTTTATCTGGAACACACTTAGCTCTGTGAAATGACAAAAAAAATGTTAAAAGCATACTCTTCAAAATAAACTTCTTCCTTCCTAAATATAAGCACCATTGTGGATTGAACTCCGACTCTTTAGTCAAAGAATATCATTATATAGAGGTTATAATCAGTATTTTCACCAGAAGCTATTAAATGGAATGAGTAGTTCAAATATTCTTCTCATACTTGTTTGACGAATTTCTTTGATAGAGAGGCAATATCTATAGATTCCTACATTTTAACCTCTTTACACTTTTGAAATTTACTAAAACAACTCATGCTTATGAGAGAATGTTAATACCTAAGTAGTATCGAAATATATTTTGCTTTACTCTGATCAGTAACTTTGCCTTACTAGATTTTGTTCATATAAATTTTTAAAGAATTAATTTGATTTTCAAATAACAAATAGTTCTTCTTTACATTTAAATGGTAAAATAATTGCATTGAATGAAAAATATTTACATGAAATTATCACCTTACAGAAATATACTATTGCGATTTAGTAAATCGAGAAAAAACATTATAAAAATAACTAAGTCATAGAAACAACGGAAGGAATACTGGGTCATATCACATAGACAATAACCTTGGTACATGTTGAGAAACATGGCGTTTGATGAATTCTCTTCATTTTCTCCTTTGGCAGTTAGCAACTTTTCATAGATCTAGAAGTTGAACTGAACACATAATTGAGGATATTTGCCAGTGTCTTTTTCAGATTTCAGGTATCATTTGATCTACCCATGAATATTCTTGTTACTCATTTCCAAACTAGAGAATATATATTTGACATTATTTTATCAAAAAATAATTAGGGCTTAATTGAATTCCCTTGCGAGAAGGCCTCCATTTAAAAATTTATCCATGATTTTAAATTGTAACTCATTCCCTCAATTGAAATTCAAATGAGTAACTATATGGTGAATGCAATCAGAGGAAGCATTTTTTCGTTTAAACTATATCTTTATCCAATTTATGAGGAATGCACATGACCTTATGGGAAAGTATAGAGATAATTATTCTTAAACAGTTGTTGAAGACACATATTACAGATATTTCTGACTTTGTCAAAAATCATTCATTTCAACATTGCTTGCATATTAAAATATATTAGGAATTGTTAACAAGTTGATCAAAATATGCACGATTTGCTATATGGCAATATACATTCCAGTGCTATCATTTCATTTCAATGTTTCAGTGTTGAGGATGCTTCATTTTGTGTGTATGTCCTATAGTGTGAAATAAAAAATGAGGATATTTGATACCTCATTTGCATTTCATATGGATCTATATGTTACATACTGAAACATGCACATTGGCTGGGGTATGATAGATTTCAAACCAAATTCTTTTTATATGAATAATCTACTGTACAAATGGATGAGAACAGTTAAATATATTTCCCAATTGTTAGCTACACTGCCCAATTCACCATGACATACTCTGAAACCCAGCCATGACCGAAATGCAAATTCTTTCAAAGGGAAATGTTATAAAAGTAGGCATAATTGAACATTGGTTTTGGAGTACAGTAAGATTGTATTGCTTAAAGTATAGGCACAGTTCGATTAGAGCTAAATATTACAAAATCTGAAATGAAAGTATCATGTGTCTAGTTTTGTTTTGTTTTTCCCAATGTTCATCCATGATAACAAGTGATTATCTGGAGTTGAGTAAGCTTATTGAAAATTATTCAAGGCAGAAGAGGATGTGAGTGAATGAAAACTGTTCAAGGTGGGATTCCTTCCTGGAGCAACTGGTGTGAGTAACAGGCTGCATAATCTATTCATTTTTTACTGTATTTTTGGTGGGGCAATTCGACTCTGAGAGTGTGTGAGTGTGTGTGTGTGTGTGTGTGTGTGTGTGTGTGTGTATTTGGCTAACATGTTATAATCAAAATCTAGGTTACGAAATCAACCAAAATATGTAAATAACATAATTGATTGTTTGGATTAATGTTTATATATTAGCCTTAGGTACAGATATTTTTTCAGAAGTATAATGCTGACGCATTAATGACCTGCCTTTTAAATACCTTCTTCATTACCATTATCTACTCCATTCCATTTGTCCTCATATATCGTTATCCAATTTACAAGATGTATATATTTTGAGACATGCCAAAATGTATTATCTACTAGGATTGGTTCCATACCTTAAGTATGGTAGGTAATACTATAATAATCATAGTCGTCTTGATATATTACATGGATCCTTTGGGTCCATGCAAAGGAATGTGATTTCTGTATCACAGTGGAGCTCTCTTTTTCATGTACAAGAAACCTCCAGAGTGCGTTTAACCTTGCCTACATTCATACAGCAGACCAGAAGAGTTCCCATTTGATCAAATAACTGCCAGCTTCTGATATGATTTCCTTTATAATATGTCCTATTTTAACAGGAGTAAGTAAAAATACAGTATAGTTTTGATTTTCATTCCTTTCTTTAATAGAAATGGCTTCCAATTTTCCTACAAAATTAATGTTAATACAAGGAAGACCCTTTATTCTTTACTTGTAGTATGATAAGCTTGCTGCATTCACTACATGAAAAAGCAAATATCTAACTATTATAAGCTGCATTGGTTTTTTCCTTAGGCATTTGTATATGTATTAGCCACATTCAAGGATAACAGAATTTATCAACAGCATAATAAATTAGAATTTAACATAAACAATATAAGTATTAAAATTGAAAATAAGACACATCAAATAGGAGAAATAAGTAAGCTTATATTCACAAAATTCCTCTGTAACGATTGTATTTAAAAAACTGCATTGGAATTTTGAGTTGAACAAATATCTTACCAAAATTCAAAGAAAATTATTATAGTGACTAGAAGATGCATCAGTATAGGGAAGTGTTATAAAGTCTTAAAATTAGGTCAGATTTCCTATCAGTTTTTAAGTATAGAAATTTCACGCTGATTATAAACACAAATTTGATATGTACACTAGAGTTATTTTCATTTCTACTTGTCCAGAGATAGTGAATATTTCTTCATGCACCTATTGGCAATTCTTATGTCATTCTGATTGAAATCTCTTGGATAATTTATGCCTCATATAAATGGATTGGATGTTTCTTGGCAAATTTGTTATTGTGATGATTTAATTTTGTGAAACCTGATGTTTTGTGTGTTGTATATTAAGATTTTCAATAGATGGTCTTCAAACTTGCTTTTAAGTTTGTATTTATCTTTCTACCTGTAACTATTGCCATGCAAAAGTACTCTAATTGAATGCAATCCTATATATTCAGTCATCCTTTGATTCATTCTGACTGTATTTTTTTAGTAAGTTTCAACTTGAGTATCAAAGTCAAAAGGGCATCACCTATTCCATAGTATATTTCATGATACATAAACATTTTTGAGTACTTTGAGCTATTTGGACTTGGTTCTGATGCAAGTTGATATGCAAAGTTCTACTTTGTTTTTCACCCATGTATAGTTATTTTCATATGTAGTATATTTAGAAGAGTTTCCCGAGCCTTTATCTGGTGATTTTGCCTCATTTACAAAAACGTAGGTGGTCATAGGTCTCTATGATGTTTCTGTGTCTTCAATGTTATTCCATTTATTTTTAGGCCTGTTATGTGACAGTATCATATAGATAGACAGACAGACAGACAGATAGATAGGTAGATAGATAGATAGATAGATAGATAGATAGATAGATAGATAGATAGATAGATAGATAGATAGATAGATAGATAGATAGATAGATAGGTAGATAGGTAGATATATGTATATATAAAACACACATATATACACTCATATATTACACATACACATGTATACATACATATATATACCTGTGTATATATGTCTGCATATATGTGTATATATATTTGTATGTTTGTGTGTTTGTCTGTGTTTTATAATAGCATTTGAATTGCAACATTGATATTCTTGGAGCAATATTTTTCCTGCTGATGGTTGCTTTTTGGTTTTTCTGGTTCTTCTATATTTCCATGTGACTTTTTGATTACTACTTGTCTTTCATTCAATGTCTGAGGGATATTGACAGATACTTCTTTGAGTTTGGAGGTAGCTTTGGACAGTTTTCCAAATTTCTTGATGACAATAGTTCCAATCCAGACCATATAATATTTACTGCATTACAAAATATGTTTAATTTCTATTTTCAGATGATTAATATGTTCCTTATAGTGGTCCTTCATTTCCCCACTTAACGGAAATCCTAGGTATATTCTTTTGGAGACTAGCACAAAAAATAAGTGTTTCAATTCTTCTTTCCCTCTTTCGATCCTTTATTTTGTTTATGCCTTACATATTACTTGGCTAGAAATTCCAATTGTTTATTGAAAAGGAGTAGAGACCAATCATTCCTGATTGTAGTGGAAATGGTTTTTCCTTTTCACTATTAAGCAGAAGGTATCTGTAAGGTTTTCATATATGGTCTTTATTATATTGAGGAATATTCCGTGCATTTTTATTTTCTCCATAGTTGTCAATAAAGTTGAGTGAGATCTCATTGAATGGTTTGTATAGCTCTTTCCATGATCCTGGGATTAATGTGCTTCACCCTATTCACATGAATTGACTTGCATATATTAAACTTTGTCCCTCTGGTATGTTCCCCTTTAGACAGAATTTGTCGATTTTTTTTTTCTTTTTTAGTTCTTCATAGCAGATATCAAGAAGCTTAATGAGAAGGTTTGTACTAATGTTCCTGCAAGAAATGTGACTACAGTTCTTTATTGATGAATCCAAAAAGGCTTTTTGGTTGAGCACTATGCTGGCCTCATACAGAAAGTTCATAGCAAAGGTTCCCTGTCTCTTTCCTTAAAGTTTTTATGAGTATTATATTGGGTTGTCCACTAAAGGACTTACAGAAATCACCTGTGCATGTTTTTTGTCCTGGCTTTCTTTTTCTGGGATTTCCACATATTCCCTAACCATCTTCTAAGTCTTGACTCTTTAATGTGGTTACATATCTCATTTCTGGTTGTATGGCGGCAGTAGCAGCAGCCACTGCGGCCGCTGCAGCGGCGGCTGCTGGCAAGTGCTCCAGATCTATCTTCATGCCTGGATTTTCCCTCTCTGGCCTAACTCTCTGAACTCTGATGGCACACTTGCTGTGATTCTCTGGCTTACGACTGTTCACTGGAGCACTAAAACTGCTTTCTATGTGAGAACTTTTTAGTCTCCAGCTTCTCCTCTGCCATCTTCCCAGAACTCCCCATTCATTCTTACTTCATACCCAGAGAAATCCCTTGTATTCTTAGCCATCATATAAATGGGGTGGTTGTTTCTTGGTGAATTTGATAGTGTGGCGATTTAATTTTGTGAGCTCTTGGACACATTCATGTTGTATCGTTAATTCTTCAATAGGTGGTCTCCCAAACTTGGTTTTGTACTTCTATTTATCTTCCTACCTCTGACTATTGCCAAACAAAAATTCTCTCATTTAATTCAATCCCATATATTCAGCCCTCCTTTGATTAGTAAGTTTTTCCCTGAGAATCCAAGACGATAGGGCATCCCCTATTTCTTACTACATTGAAATCTTTAATCCATGTGGACTTGGTTCTGGCCTAAGTTCAAATATAATGATCTCCTTTCAATTAATCATACACATATAGGTATTTTTACGTGTACCATAGTGAAGAGAGTCTCCCTTATCTGATGATTTTAGCACCTTTATCAAAATTCAGTTGGCCATATATTTCTAGGATGATTTCTGTGTCTTCAATGCTTTTCCTTCAGGCTTTAGGCCTATGTATGTGCGAGTACTAAGTACTGAACAATCTACCTTACTATGTGTGTGGGGGGGGGTGGGTGTGCATGCGTGTGTGTGTGTGTTGGATTGTTTCTGTGTGTTTAGTAAGACTGTTTTGAGTGCACTATTGACACTCTTGCTATGTTTTTCCTACTATGGCTTTCTTTCTGGTTCTTCTATATTTCCATGTGATTTTTCCAATATTACCTTTTCTCTTTCATTAAATGGTATTTTAGGAATATTTATCAGTACTGCTTGAAATTACAGGTAGCTTTGGGCACTTTTCCAATGTTCATACTGCCAATCCAGCAGCGTGTGCTTCATTAAATTAAATTATATTAAATTAAATTAAAGTATGTTTTAATCGCTCTTTTCAGATGATTAATATGTTCCTGATAGGGTTCCTTGACTTCTTATGTGAAGGCCTTTTTATTTTCTTTTGGAGAATATCAGGAAAGAAGTTGTTTTTGTGGTTTAAGCATCATTCTCCTCATTTTGGGAATAAAGAAATGCTGCAGATTTCTGTGAGTTCGTTGTAAGCTCTGTTACTTTGCCAAAAGTTAAGAACAGCCATAGGGAATTAGGATTGTAGCCTCTAAGACTTCTTTCAATACAACAACAAATTCTCTGCAAAGAGGTAGAGATTAATTCTTTCTACCCCTATTTGTCTCCCATTTTGGTTAGATCTTATTACATTCAGCTAGCAATTCCAATTCTATGTTGAAAAAAATAAAGAGAAGTATTAATTCTCTCCTCCCTAATTGTAGTAAAAGTAGTTTTCCTTTTATAGCACTAAATGTAAGGTAACAGTAGGATTGTCATATACAATCTTTATTTTATTGAGGAATATTCTGTGGGTTACTATTTTCTCCATAGTTGACATAATAATGAGTCATGGATCCTATGTGATTGATGTGCTCCTTCCTATTGATATATTGAATTACATGGGTTGACATGCATATATTGAACCCACTTTACTGTCTAGTATTATTCTCCTTTGGTGAATGTTTGTGGTTAATTTACTAGTTCTTTATATCAGCTGTCCAGAAATTTATTGAGAAGTGTGAATGGATGGTCAAGCAAGAAATATTTCTAGTTTTTTCATTGAAGAATCCATAGCAGGTTATGTTTGAGCAGTATGATTAACTCATACAGCAAGTTCACTGTGAACATTGCCTGTCTGTTTCAGAGAGGGTTGTACTCTGAAGGACCTCAAGAAATCACCTATTAACCCTTTTTGTCCTGGGCTTTATTTTGTTTTATTTTCAAAACATTCTCTTATCTTCTTATGAATCCCTTCCATAACTCTCACTCTTCTCTCAGATTTGCTAAGGCTCTCGCAATTAATGTTTATATTGTCACATAACCTAAAGATTGTTTATTCAATCCATGGATGGTTTTTATGATTGCCATTTTTAATTCTAATTTGATTATTGTCTCTTATATCCATGGAATCCCTGGAGTATTTATTTCCTCTCCTCTTGTTATTAATATAGACCAGAGAAGCTGAGTAGATATAAATGACGATCATTCTAAAATTTCGTTTGATTTCTTCTCTGTAAACTTTATTAGGTTTTGCCATACATATTGTAAATGAACCTTCTAAAGAATAGCTGTGGCTACCGACAACAGGTATTATTATTTATTTTGCCATGACAGCAATACGGCTCTGCAATTCTCCACTGGGAACAGGATTGATTTGAATGATATTTCTAAATTCATGACATAGGAATTTCAAAATAATTTGTTCCTAAAAATACTTGTGATTATATGCCATATCACAGCACAAGGTAGTCATATATTTTTTCTCTCTGAAGGGTCTAGTTATTTCATGACACATTACATCAAAAAAGTTTGTCCAAATGGAAATATAGTACCATTGTCAATATTTTAACTTCAAAGTGTTCACATTACCCTCCAAGATTTTGATGAAAGCTTTCTGTAATTAACCCTTATATATAATTTCTTGCAATTCCTCATAGAACCTTGGGATGAAATAAAAACATAGATACTAGAGGGGCACCAAACTGACAAATCTTCCTATCTATGAATATACATCTCAAATTTCTCAGTAGGATTTGAGATTTTATTGGGTACTTTTCAATCTGTAATATTTTTTTCTGTTCTTGATGAAGGAGTTGCATAGTCTAGTGAAAAGAATGTAGGCTTGAAAATTGTTGGTTTTATATTTTCAGGAAACTATGCAAAGAAGGCTATACATTTTTATATAAGTCAATGTGTGATATTTTTAAGTACATTTTTGTTTCTTATTACATTTTAATGCAATTTCAGAATAAGACTACTAAGAAAATTATCTTCTATTTTTATGACACTATAGAACATTGACATCATTTCACATGAAAAAATTATGATTCAGTATGAGTATTGATTATTACTCCCTGAAGGATATTATTCTATGATATAAATTAGGATGAGTGATAAAATAATATATTGGGAATGAGAGTACACCCATATGAATTTATTGTTGAAAAAAGGAGTATGTTCTATAATGCTTTTTCAAGAAATATGGTTCATTACTGGAAAGGTGAATGACATATGTGTAGTGTGAAATATTAAAACATTAATATATGCTTATCCACTTTACCTCCAACCATTGCAATTTATATTCTGTCAGAATTGAAGAAAGTATTATACATTTTTCCCTTTCTCTTCCAACCACATTAGAGATTTTCAGGACTTTGAGTATCATCCAGAGTACATAAACCTTAAGGCACAATTGTTCTTTGGCATTTTTGGTCAGCAACTTTCAGATAAAACCAGTCTAGAGATTGTCTATCTCCACACAAACTTTTGGATTCCAAACTCTGCTGTTCAAGATTATTTTGTATCAACGGCTGTGATGAATGATAGTGAGACACTGTAAAATTTCCGATGATTTTATTGCTAGACCAAAAGTGGAAGAGAATTAAAGGGTGTTATAAATGCATAAGGAATAAATAATTCAAAGAAAGTTGTAGTATCCATTTGGAGAATTGTGCAAAATACAGAAAATTCTAAGAAGACACATGTCTTCTAATACTAGCATTGGTGTTATGAAACTCAATGAATAATAGAATAGCAACTGGACTTTATACTTTTCTGGTATAAAGCCGTCCCATTCTTATGTTTCAGTTGACTAAAGCACATGTTGATCTGAGAATCCTGAAGTCATGAACTGGAAATGAGCATTCTTTGATCTAATACAATGAAAAGGACAAATCGCAAGGGAGATATTCTAAAAGATGATAATTTTCGTTAAAAAAAGTAAATATAAAACAGTTGGGATATTTTCTTTTTTCATATGAACGGGATCTGCCTTACTGACTCTGATTTACTTTATGAGATAAATATGATATTTTTGTGCAATTTCCAAATATATTTCTATAGGTAATTTGGCTCTTGTTATTTTTTCTAGAATATCACATAATGAACAGATACTCTCCTTCGATTTCCACATTCCCTTGTCTCTTTTAATACTATTAGCTCAATTGAAGCTTTCAACCTATTTGCAGAAAATCACAATGCTTTTCTTCCTATTTGTTTAGAAAACTGCATTCTCAAACCTATATAAATGGTAAAGTCACTGATAATCATGTTATAGTTTTGAAATCAAGAATATATTCGTATTGCTTCTCTTTGCAGTTCAGGGTCACTGCACATGTGGTATCAGAAAGATTGCTACAATTTGAAGTGGGTTAAAAAAGAGCTTTTGAGGGTAATATTTCTAAATTTTCCTTTTGCCTCATTTAAGAATGTTCATTAAGATTTTTTGTGTAAAATTTTGTAGCTGAAGCCTAATGGTTCGCATCTCCAAATCTACTTACTCAGAAGACTGAAATATGGTTAGTGGGTCAAGCCAGCATGGTAAGGTAAGCACCAGCACAAAGGAAGAATCGCATTGGTTCAAAGTAATAAAGTGTTGGACTTTTATAAAAAGATCTTAGAGATATTGAAAGGGCACTGAGATCAAGCACAATGATCTATACTGAAGCCTATCAACCATGTATAAGAAGAGACCATTTATAGAAAAAGAATTTTTTTTAATGTCCTTTTTGGTAAGGACGATTGTACTTCAATAAGCATTTCACAAGGACTTTCACACAATTTCAAAAGTGACTGTGAATTGTTTTCTTCTGTCATGTGTTATCAGGGAAAGATTCACAAAATATTGGTAGCACATTCTAGGCATTTCGTAGTATTATTTGAAACCTACATTGAGTACTTCCTACATTCTTGCTCTTACTCAGCAGTAGCTTTGAGAAAATCCCAGGGGGTTAGTTTTCCATCAGAACTTGCCAATATTTTCCCTTCACATTTGTTTGTTATTTTTTTCATTTTTTTTTATTTTAAAATTATTGTACAGAGTGGTTGCATAATTCGTTATTTTTTTGAGAACAAGTTTACATCAACATTTGGTATATCAATTAAATCCATGTCATATTTCTTTTTCTTTTTGTTCCATCATAGGGGTTGAACTCAGGGCATGGACACCGTCCCTGGCTCTTCAACTGAAGGGAAGTACTCTATTGCTTGAGCTACAGCATTGCTTGTGGTTTCCAAGTGGTTCATTAGAGATGAGAGTTTAATGGATTGTCTTGACAGGGCTGGCTTGAACTTTGATTCTCGGTTCTCAGGCTCCTATGTGGACAAAAGTCATGGGAAACAGCACCCCAACTCCATGCCATTTTTTAAAAATTTTTATTTATTTTTTATTGTGAAAATATTGTACAGAGGGATTACTATTACATGGGCAAGATAATGAGTACATTTCTTAAAAAGCATTGTAGCCTCCTCCTTTGTTTCCCCTTCCCATCCCTTCCCAGCCTCACCCGGCCTCCCCACCCAACCCTCCCCACCCCACCAAAGTTGTAAAGTTCGTTTTTGACAGGTTTTACATAATTTTATATGTTCCATGGCATAAGATATTTACTATGATAAATTTATTAACATATTTATATTTGCATGTAATTACTTTATTCCTAGCTGGATAAATTTCACTAAGAGAAAAGTATACTGCACGTCAATCATCCTGTTTCAATGCTTGAAATATAACAATCCAGTAATAGTTTTTTTCTGAGAATATATTTAAGAAAGAGAATAATTACTTCTAGAACAAACTGTCTATTGATACAAGAGCAATGAGAAAGCATTTCTATGTAGGTATGAACCGTATTATCATAGTTCAGATGAGTTAGAGATTAAGAAAATATAAGCAGCACCCTTCTACTGAAGCCTAGAAGAATTCCAGTGAAAGTTGTAGTCATATCATAGCTCTCAGAAATGGAAATCTTCCCTTCATTCTTTTGGCCAGAATAAAGCTTTTCTTTGACATAGGCTAGCTTGGTGATGAAAGATCTGATCACGAGCTGGAAAATAATTATGTCAGTACAACAGTAATTAGGATCCCACACAGAAGACACAGTGGAATTGACCACTGCAAATGAAATGTGTATGTGATGGAAGAGCTTCCTGTTCTCTTTGGCCAAGCTAGTTAACTTGAGATAAGTAGCAGACTCCTGACTCTCCCCACTTAACTGTTTACATGTTCCTTTTTTTCTCCCTTCTCAACATTACTCACTTTCAGAGCTTTTCTGCATATCAGCTGTTGCCTTCCTACAGGTTTATCCTCACATTATATTCTCTAACTTTGATTGAAATGCCAGGAATGGCAGTATTGTTTCTATCAAAAAATTATAGCTCAACTCTCTAAATTTCTGGCCAATATGCCATCAGCTCCCCAAATATAACCTATATCTATTCTAGATAGCTTTTTAGCATTATTTCCTAACAGTTATTAATTGCATGCAGATAACTACCAAAGTAAACCTTCGAAAATTACTATCCAGGGTCATGAACTTTTTTGACTATGTATTTTTTAATCGCTTCCTAAGAATTTTCCAGAACAATTTAAACTGTGATCCATAATGTAGAAATGCTGTACAATATTTACTAAACAAAATGTACATTCAAAAATAAAATTTTATTAAAATTTTTTAAGTTCATCTGCATAATTCTGTGAATATGGATTCTTAGCCTTAATATGCTATGCACCAATTAATAGCACAGGATTAATTCTACAAACATTACTAAAATTTAAATTTAAAGTCTATTTGAATTCATATTGAGAAAACTTCATATCTCAAACAGGACTTCAAATGAACTTAGTACTTAAACATATTAATTAGGTCCTGTGACAATATTTCTATTTTTTCATGTCAAAATAGGTGTTCAACATTGAATTACAGAAGACATGACAATGCAGACACCGGCTACCAAAATCAAACAGTGTAACTACAAGGGAGAAAAATTATGGAAAATAAAAGTTGAAAAGCAAGGGGAAAATGTTGTTCATAGTATCTGAAGAAAAACACCAACAGTGATAAAAGCCACTTTTTCCATGTTTTGGACTTGATTTTGCTTATCCTAATCTTGTGTATTCGTATTTATCTAGCTTTGCAGCTAGTGCAATCTTCTTCTAGCATGAAATATTTACAATCTTACAATGAGGGAAAGAATGATACTCACATTTTAAGTGTCACTTGTCAAGGAAAATGTATGTGTCTTCACTGGATAAGTTCAAACTCAATCCTGAAAAATGCAGGAAAATGAACAAGCAATATTCAATACACAATGCCGGCAAAATTGGTTAACTATTATAAAAAATTTTACAGTTTCATTCTTATATATCACCCTGTGTAAGAATCAAATCCAAATGAATCAAAGGTTAAAGAAAATGTTCCGAATGGAAAGAATATGAGAAATATTAGGGCTCCTTAGAACAGGTTGAAAGTTATTTAGACATATAAAAATAACAAGTAAAAGAAAGTTTGAAAAATGGCATTGCTTCAAACTGCAGGGCAGGTTCTTTTTGGCACAGGATACAGTTAAGAAGGTTAATAGAATTGCAAAGACTGGGAGTAGCCATGAAACTAGGCATGAAGCAGCAAAGGATTTTATACATGAAGTATATTCAAAATTCAAAAATTTAAATCCCCATTCAACATTCCAAACAATAAAGCCACCTATTAAAAGAAGGCTAAATATTTTTTTATTTTTATTTTTTGTTAATACATTGTACAGAGGGTTTACAATTACATGGGCAGGTTAATGCATACATTTCTTATCAAGCATTGCAGCCTCCTCCTTTGTTTACCCTTCACATCCATTCCCAGCCTCCCCCCCTACCCCCCACCCAATCCTCCTCGTTTCCTCCAGCCACCAACATTGTAAAGCTCTTTTTCGACATGACAACTTGTACTTCTCATTGTTGCAACAGGTCCACCTGTATCCTTAAATGACTTGTTTTTCCCCATCTCCTCTACAAGTTATATTCACATCAAATATAGTGAAAGCAGGGGTTATACTGTGGGGGAGGGACATACAAAGCTACAAAGAGATAATCTTATAAATGCGTTGGAAACAAATGAATGAAAGGAAAAAAACATTAAAATACATATCTAAGGATTCATTTTGCTAACATCACATTATCTGACCTTTTCCGCTTGACTCATACATATACTAGATATTGCAAATAAGGGAAACCATGGAACCAATATTTCATTGGGCCTGGCTTACTTCATTTAATATAATTTTTTTCCAAGTTTTTCCATTTCCTAAGAAATGGAGCAATGTCATTCTTTCTGATGGAGGCATAGAATTCCATTGTGTATACACCACATTTTCTTGATGTATTCATTTACTGAGGGGCATCTGGGCTGGTTCCATATCTTAGCTATGGTAAATAATGCTGCAATAAACATCGTTGTGCTGGTAGCTTTAGTGTGGTCTTGTTTGTAAACATTTGGGTAAATGCCCAAAAAGTGGGATTGCTGGGTCATAGGGGAGCTCTATGTGAAGTCTTTTGAGGAACCTCCATATTGCTTTCTAAAGTGGTTGAACAAGTTTACATTCCCACCAACAATGAAGTAAGGTTCCCTTCTGTCCACATCCCCTCCAGCATCTGTTGTTAGAGTTCTTGATTTTTGCCATTCTAACTGGAGTGAGGTGGTATCTCAATATTGTTTTGATTTGCATTTCTTTTATGGCTAGAGAGGTTGAGCATTTCTTCATGTGTCTATTGGTCATCCTTCTCTATTCTTCAGAGAAATTTCTCTTTGAGTCTTTACCCCACTTATTTATTGGGCAGTTGTTTCTTTGAGGATTTGTTCTTGGGGGGTTTAATTTTTGAGTTCCAAGTGTATTTTAGATATGAGACTCTTGTCTGTTGTATGGCTAGTGAAAATCTTCTCCCAATCCGTGGGCTTTCAATTGATCTTGCTAGCTATGTCCTTTGCCATGCAGAAGCTCTGCAACTTCATGCAATCCTATTTGTCCAACCTTTCTTTGATTTGTTGTGTTTCCGGGTCTGTATTCAGAAAATTTCGGCCTGAGCCAAGGACACCTAAGGTTTCTCCTATTCCATCCTGTCATGTTTTCAGAGTGTCTGCTTTGACTTTGAGGTCTTTGATACATTTGGAGTTGATTCTGGTGCAGGGTGATATATAAGGATCTAGCTTTAGTTTTTTACAAGTAGTTAACCAATTTTGCCAGCACCATTTACTGAAGAGGCTGTCTTTCTTCCATTCTATTGTTTTAGCTCCGTTATCGAAGATTAGATGGCTATAGGTCTGTAGGTTCATTTCGGGGTTTTCAATTGTATTCCTATTGGTCCTAGGATCTGTTCTTATGCCAATACCAAACTGTTTTTATTACTATGGCTTTATACTAGAGTTTGAAATTTGCTATTGATATTCCTCCAGAAGTGTTCTTTCCGTTGAGGAGCGTTTTTGCTATTCTGGGCCTTTTCTTGTTCCATATGAATTTTTGGATTGCCTCTTCTATTTCCTTGAAGAATGAGGTTGGAATTTTGATAAGTATCGCATTGAATTTGTAGATAGCCTTGGGAAGTGTTGCCATTTTCACGATGTTAATCTTTCCAATCCAGGATCATGGGAGGTTTTGCCATTTTCTAAGTTCTGTTTTAATTTCCTTTTTCAAGATTTTAAAATTTTCATCATAGAGGTCCTTCACTTCTTTGGTTAAGTTAATTCCTAGGTATTTTATTTTTTGTGGGGCTATTACAAATGGAGTTGCTTTCCTAATTTCAGCCACACTTTTCTCCTTTTTGGCATACAGAAAAGCCATTGATTTTGGGGGGTTAATTTTATACCCTGCTACTTTGCCTAAGTTTTGAATCAGCTTGAGTAATTTGGGAGTGGAGTCTATGGGATTCTTTAAATACAAGATCATGTCATCTGCAAAGAGGGAGAGTTTTATTTCTTCTTTCCCTATTTGGATCCCCTTTATGTCTGCATCTTGTCTTATTGCTGTAGCTAGGCATTCTAATACTAGATTGAAGAGAAGTGGAGAGAGTGGACATCCTTATCTTGTTCCTGAGTTAAAAGGAAATGTCTTCAGTTTTTCTCGATTAAGTATAATGCTGGCTTTAGTTTTGTCATATACAGCCTTTATTGTATTGAGGAATGTTCCATGGATTCCTAATTTTTCCAAAACCTTCATCATAAAAGGGTGTTGGATCTTGTCGAATGTTTTTTCTGCATCTATTGAGATAACCATGTGGTTCTTATTCTTGCTCCTGTTGATGTGATGAATAATATTAATTGATTTGCGTATATTGAACCAGCTTTGCATCCCTGAAATGAATCCTGTTTGATCGTGGTGTATGATTTTTTGGATGAATTGTTGAAGTCGATTGGCCAAAATTTTGTTGAGAAGTTTTGCATCAATGTTCATCAAAGAAATGGGTCTATAGTTGTCTGTCTTTGATGAGTCCCTGCCTGGTTTTGGGATGAGGGTTATGATGGCTTCATAGAATGTGTTCGGTAGTGAACTTTCTCTTTCAATTTCCTTGAAGAGTTGGAGGAGTATTGGTGTGAGCTCTGCTTTGAAGGCCTTGTAGAATTCCGCTGTAAAACGATCTGGTCCTGGACTTTTCTTAGCTGGGAGGTCTCTTATTGCCAACCCGGGCAAGAAACTCCTTGAAATTTTTTATCTCCAATAAAAAACCACTAGAAAACTAGATGTGACATAGTAGCTCAAGTGGTAGAGTGCTTACCTTTTGTTGAAGAGCTGACTGACAGCAATCAGGGCCAGAGTTCAAGCCCAATGACTGACCAAAAACAAAAACAAAAATATCTCTGAATAACAAAATTGGATGAGAAATTTGTATGAGGGATTAATATCATTATTCTTGTCTTATATTTTTATTATGTTGAATAGCAATAATAAATGAAATGTAACATATTATTCCAAGGTAAATGTAACTGTATTAAACTATTAAAGGGTCCACTTACATTTAGAAGTTTGGAAAAAGCCTTTCCTCAGGTTTCTATCTTCATCGTACAACGTAGGCATGTTAATTAATGGACACTTGGCTATGTCCAAGGTATACCTGACAGGCCTGCTTTTTGCTTGCGTACCCTTCAATCCCACATTTGGTTTGTTTGAATGATCTTCAATTATGCACAATCATTCACTCGGTTCAATAATCAAGATTCTTGACTCCCTGTAACATCAGGTGCAATATTATCAGAAAACAAATTATATTTCTAGAAAGAAAGAAAGATAAGCATAACATAGGTTTGTATGAACAATGAAAGACTTTATGTGGAATAGAAGTGTTCATTAGTGATTAAACACATGTGAAAAATTCTTTAAATTCATATGACTTTGGGTAGCTTGTGCTTATTACACATCAGCAATTTCACAATGCACATCTAACAGAATTTATCCAAGAATTTTTCTAAAATCTCATGAAGAAACATTTTTGAAAACAATCGTTGCACTGAAGTGAAGGAAAATGATACTGCATATTCATTTTTCCGGTTGCACTCAACGATATAGAAATATACAGCCTTCTATGACTCCCTTTCATCTTCATATTGCATGCATTTTGCTTCAGTTTGTTAATATTCAATAAGCAATTTCCGTCTTCAAGCTGTTATTATTACAGTAGAGGAAATCTCCAAGTATCGGCATTGATGATTATCATATGAAAATATGCATAAATATATGTAATTGAGAAGAGAACTTGAATGGTTAATAGAGATTGTTAAAGAGCGGACTGACAGCAATCAGGCCCAGAGTTCAAGCCCAATGACTGACCAAAAGCAAAAACAAAAACCTCTCTGAATAACAGAATTGGATGGGAAATTTGTATGAGGGATTAATACCATTATAATTGTGTTATATTTTTATTATGTTGAACAGCAATAATAAATGAAATGTAACATATTATTCCAAGGTAAATGTAACTATTTTAATGGGTCCACTTACATTTAGAAGTTTGGAAAATGCCTTTCCTCAGATTTCTATCTTCATCGAACAACTTGGGCATGTTAATTAATGGGCACTTGGCTATGTCCAAGGCATACCTGAGAGAACCGCTTTTTGCTTGCATGCTATTCAATCGCACTTTTTTTTTTGTTTGAATGTTCTCCCATTAGGCACAATCATTCACTTGGTTCAATCATCAAGACCCTTGACTCCGTGTAACATCAGAAAAAAGCAGATTCCTTTCTATCTGACTTGGAAATTCTCTTTAACTCCTGTCACTTTCATTGTGGGACATAACAGTCATATAAATTTTCTGTTCTCCAGACAGAATTCCAAATTCCATGTTGGTGTCTCAATATTCCTAGATTCCTTTGTACATTCATAAATACAAACGCTCAGTAAGTCATTCATGGAAGACTCTTGATAGTACATAGCACCCACTACTAAACATCTGGGGATATATATTATCTCCCAATTATAAATTAGGCAATAACTTACATGTGCCACCCTGAATATACAAATAATTTAACCTCATACAGAATATAATTAGCAGCTTAAATTATAATTCATTTAGAAGAGAAATAACAACAGTTTAGATATTTATGTTGAGACATTGTATGAAAAATACAGTTTACAACGTAATACTTTCCTTCTTATTCAAATATTGTTTAAATCGTTGATTTGCTTCTTTGAGATGAATACTGTCCATGTTTGTGCTAATTTCTTTGTGGAATTCTCTCTCATGCATTGTTTTGAACTATTTGGTTTGACATGGTGTAATTTTGTTTCAAATTTTAACTCCTCTGTTGCAAAAACAATATTTTTCTTACATTACTTAGGGAAGCATCAATGTTCCCATTATGGTAACACGATTAACCCAAACATACATATGTGAAGTATGGCACCTTGCAATAAAATAAATGATCTTTTAATCTGACTTCTGCCAACACTCCTCTTTTATTATCATGCATTTAGGATAACCACGAAGTTCTCTAACCGCTACAGTGTTCGAATATACTTATGTTCCCTTTCACTAAAGTTATGAAAATACAATTTCTAAATGATTTTTAACAGGAATCAGTGTTCAGGAACTCCTATTATTGTACAGTTCAATTGCTGCAATATTCACTTGAACAGGAGATATTAATATTTTACACTTACCAACACTTCATAACATAATTTTATACAAATATATTTTATAAAAATAGTATATAGAGGGGTTACAGTTACATGAGTAAGGTAATGAGTACATTTCCTATCGAGCATTATTACCTCTTTGTTTTTCCCCTACCATCCCTTCCTTTGTTCCCAAATTCCCTCCCCCTCCTAAGTTGTAAAGTTCATTTTCTACATAGTGTCTTGTACATCTCATTGTTACAATGTGTGATCCTTTATCCTTCTTCCAGAATTTTGTTCTTTCCCCTTTCCTCCTCAAATTAGAATTTATATAAAAGATGTAGTCAAAAAACTCTACATAGAGCTCCCTTAGACCCAGTAATCCTAATTTGGGTCATTTAACCAGGTGATCACAAAGAAGGCTATAGTAAAGCTAAAAGCACAACTATGTTTATTGCAGAATTATTTACAATGCCTAAGAATATGGAACCAACCCAGATGCCCCTCAATAGTTGAATAGAACAATAGATCATGATTAATTAATTATATATATGTATATATATGAATTCTATTGCTGCACTTCTTAGGAAATGGAAAGACTCACAAAAATTATATTAAGCAAAACATCACTTTATATTGTAATTTAATATCTATCTATCCATCTACCAATCTATCTATCTATACCAATCCATATATGTTTAAGCTTTTCTGCTCATTTGATAAAATTAACATCGACATATACTAATTATAACAAATAAATGACCAGTTTTGTATTGATAAATCAGAACATGAATGATACAAAAAGTGTTTTAAAGCATACTGTGAGTCACACTAAGAAGAGATTCTTGAGAAATACATTCAACAGATACTGCCAAAGCTCAGTGAGATAAAATTATTACCTGTTTAATTAAAACTATGATATAATTTGATTGAAAAATGCAAAATCGTAGGTTTCGACATAGTACCATTTTTTGATATCATTCATCTCTTGTTGATTTAGGGTGATTAAAATTGGATATCTGAACATTTCTTTAAAACCAGTTGATGAAAAGGACACAAACTTTGATTGGTTGACTAAATTATGAGATAATGAAATCAAAACTGTAATAACTGGCATGAATTCAAATCTAAAAATCTGTATTAACAGTACAAATTTTCATTTCAACTACATTCAGTTATGCATATTTTCAGATGATAATCATCAGGGCCAATACTTGGAGATGTCCTCTACCGTAGTAATAAAAGCATGAAGATGGAAATAGCTTATTGAATATTAAAAAATAAAGCAAAATGCATGCACAATGAAGACGAAAGTGAGTCATAGAAGGCTGTATACTTCTATATCTTTAAGAGTGCAACGGGAAGAAAAAGAATATCCAATATCATTTTCCTTCACTTCAGTGCAAGGCTTGTTTTCAAAATGTTTCTTCATGAAATTTTAGAAAAACCCTTTTGTTCAATCTTTTCATTCCTGAGTCAAAGAAAAATTACAATATTCTTGTGTACAATTTGGATGAATAATATTAACTGTGCATTGTGAAATTACTGATGTAATAAGCACAAGCTACCCAAAGTCATATGAATTTTAAGAATTTTACACATACTTAATCACTAATGAACACTTCTATTCCACATAAAGTCTTTCATTGTTCATACAAACCTTTGTTATGCTTATATTTCTTTCTGGAAATAAATTTGTTTCCACACAGTATTACACATGAATAAATTATACCCTGAAAACATTTCTGTTGCTAATTGGACTGATTCTTCTAGCATGTTTTCTGAAGATCTACCTTGTGAAAGAAATTTTGAACAATCTAGTTAGGGCATAAGTTAGGATAGATATGTGAAATCAGAAGATGAGCAGCAGAGATGGTGGTTTGAAGCAGGTTGTTATGTTGGAGTGCATATTTAGACAGCACTATTTTACCAATTGCATGACATCAAATATTCACAACAATATTAGAAGTAAACTTTGAATATTAATTAAATTTTGAAATTGATTCAACACTGGCACAAGAAATCCTGGAATAGATCCCTCTCCTCCTGTTCCTCATCCACCACCACACTTTTCTTCCTCCCCCACTTTCTTTTTTTTTTTTTTTGATTTTTTTTAAATTTAATTTAATTTTATTTGTGAACATACTGTACAGAGGAGTTACAGTTACATGGGCAGGATAATGGATACATTTCTTACCAAGCATTGCAGCCTCCTCCTTTGTTTATCCTTCACATCCCTTCCCGGCCTCCCCCCTCCCCCCCTAATCCCAATCCTTCTCCTTCCCCCCCCCCCCCCCGCACCAACGTTGTAAAGCTCGTTTTGGACATGACAACTTGTACTTCTCATTGTTGCAACAGGTCCACCTGTATCCTTAAACAACTGGTTTTTCCCCATCTCCTCCACAAGTTATACTGACATCAAATATAGTGAAAGCAGGGGTTATACTGTGGAGGAGGGACATACAAAGCAACAAAGAGATAATCTTATAAATGTGTTAGAAACACAGGCATGAAAGAAAAAAACATTAAAATACACATCTAAGGGTTCATTTTCCTGACATCACATTATCTGACCTTTTCCGCTTGACTCATACATATACTAGATATTACAAATAAGGGAAACCATGGGACCTACGTTTCTTTGGGCCTGGCTTACTTCACTTAATATAATTTTTTCCAAGTTTTTCCATTTCCTAACAAATGGGGCAATGTCATTCTTTCTGATGGAGGCATAAAATTCCATTGTGTATATATACCACATTTTCTTGATCCATTCATCTACTGAGGGGCATCTGGGTTGGTTCCATATCTTAGCTATGGTAAATAATGCTGCAGTAAACATAGTTGTGCTGGTAGCTTTAGTGTGGTCTTGTTTGTAAACATTAGGGTAAATGCCCAAAAGTGGGATTGCTGGGTCATAGGGGAGCTCTATGTGAAGTCTTTTGAGGAACCTCCATACTGTTTTCCAAAGTGGTTGAACAAGTTTACATTCCCACCAACAATGAAGTAAGTTTCCTTTCTGTCCACATCCCCTCCAGCATCTGTTGTTGTTAGAGTTCTTGATTTTTGCCGTTCTAACTGGAGTGATATCTCAATGTTGTTTTGATTTGCATTTCTTTTATGGCTAGGGATGTTGAACATTTCTTCATGTGTCTATTGGCCATCCTTCTTTCTTCTTCAGAGAAGCTTCTCTTTAAGTCTTTAGCCCACTTACTTATTGGGCAGTTGTTTCTTTGAGGATTTGTTGTTGGGTGGTTTAATTTTTTGAGTTCCAAGTATATTTTAGATATGAGACCCTATCTTTACTAGCCTCCCCCACTTTCTTACTTCTCCTCTTTCTGTTCCTCTTCCTCTTCTCCCTCCTCCTCCTTGCCTCCTTTTGTCCTTACTTCCTTCTATCCTTGCCTGTTCCCTCCTTTCCTTACTCATTTTCTTTTTCCTTACCTCCTTCCCTCTCTACCTTCAACCTCCTGCTCTGCTTTCCTCTAACTTTCCCTCCTATCCTAAATTTCCTTCTTCCTTCCTTTACTCTTTAATTCCTTCCTTCCTTCCTTCCTTCCTTCCTTCCTTCCTTCCTTCCTTCCTTCCTTCCTTCCATCCTTCCTTCCTTTTCTTGCTTTTTATACTTCCTCTTTTCTTCCTATTCTTATTCATATCAAATTCCTAGCATCCATGTCCACATCATTTCCTGATTTTGTTTTCCCTGCCCTTCCCTGCCCCACCCCATAATGAAGATTTGAACTTGTATCATTGCCTGGGACTTAAAATTGGAGCTGGGATTAGAAATAATGGCCTAAATCTTTTACTGAAAGGCTGGGACTTGAACTCTCCAACTGGGATTTGAGCACGTATGCTGGGCATAAAACTCTGGGCCAGAGCCTTTAACTAACAACCTGGGCTTTTAACTCAGGGCCTGCACTTGATTACAGGGCCTGGGAATAGAATTCACTGCCAGTTCCTAGAACTAGCTCTTAGGACCTGTGCTCTGATCCTAGGCATTTAACTCTCATCCACGCATTAAAATCAGGTGTGGGACTTAAATTCACAATCTAGGCCATGAATGCATGACTTGACACATCAAATTTCACCTGGGATTGAATTCGTGGCCTGGGATTTGAACTAGGGTTCTTGTCTTGAATTCAGGCCCAGGGATTGAACTCATAGCCTGAGCCTTGAACTCCAAGCTGTGTCCCTATGCCTTAAACATTGGGAAAGGGCCTTGAACTCCTTTCTGGGCCTTGATTCTATGGATTGGGCTCTGACTGTGAGCCCTGAGAATTGAATTCACAGTCTGGGCCAAGAAATAGGGGTCCGGGGCTTGAACTCAGTTCAGGACCTTGAATTCGGGCACCAGGCCTTGAATTCAGAGACTGGACAATGTTCCTGAGCTTCTCTGTGCTTAGGATTCATGTTCAACCATTCCAGATAGAACTGTTTTTCTTTGTTTGTTCCACGGTGGTAGATTTTTATTTTTATTTTGCATTTTGAATCACAAATCTACTTTTCCTCCAAGAGTAGAAATCCATTCGTGTTTCTTGCGTTTTGTTTGTTGGTTGGTTTGTTTTCCCTTTATATGTTCCCTTTATGTTAAAATTTCTCTTTATCTGAAAGTAGAGGGGCTAGGCTAGAAGACAGGGAGTTGGAATGTGTAGGAGAAGGCTGTTTACACTTGTATGCTTTCTAATGAAAGGCAGGAAGGGGGATTATCAGGCCTTCCAGCCCGAAGGGGACTAAGTAATTGACTCGATAGAGAGGCCAGTGTGCACAAAAAAAGTAAAGGAGGCAGGGCCAAGATAAACCACACACAGGCATAGAGGTGCACGAGTGTGCACTCACACAGGGCAGAGAAGTTTCTAGAAGCAGGCGCGGCTTTGTAACCATGCCAGGTTCTTTTTGCTCTGGGTTTGGGTTGGGG
Organism: Dipodomys spectabilis; assembly: GCF_019054845.1. Lineage (NCBI taxonomy): Eukaryota > Metazoa > Chordata > Mammalia > Rodentia > Heteromyidae > Dipodomys > Dipodomys spectabilis. The sequence continues at coordinate 93,296 of NW_024871114.1, read as the reverse complement.
GATTTAAATCGACCCAAGACCTTGTCCTGGTACACTTCACAAACACCCTTCCTCATGTATAGATGCTGGCCTACCCACGTGTGGAAAGATTAATCAGCTACCCCCAAACCCCACATGTTCTGTTCTGTTGTTGGTGTGGTTTACCTGTTTCTTCTTTCTCAAGAAAGACAATGGATTCTGGCAACACGCTCTTTGTGAAGTGGGAGAATCTACTTCTTTCTTTGCTCCTTTTTTGTCCTCCTACTCCTCCTCTTCCCCCTCTACCTTCTACATCAATGTCCTCCTGTTCTCACTGAGGAAAAGCCTCAACATGATTGGTATTTTTTTTGAAAGTAGCATTTTTCTTTTTGTTTCTTTTATTTTCTTTTTTATTGTGAACATACTGTACAGAGGGGTTACAATTACATGGGCAAGATAATGAGTACATTTCTTATCAAGCATTGTAGCCTCCTCCTTTGTTTACTCTTCACATCCCTTCCCAGCCTCACCGTGGCCCCCCACCCAATTCTACCCCCCACCACCAAAGATGTAAAGTTTGTTTTCGACATGACAACTTATACTTCTCATTGTTGCAACGGGTCGACCTGTATCCTTATTTAAACGAATGGGTTTTCCTCTTCTCCTCCACAAAGTATACCGACATCAAATACAGTAAAAGCATGGGTTGTACTGTGGGGGAGGAACATACAAAGCAACAAAGAAATAATCTTATAAATGTGTTAGAAACAAATGCCTGAAAGAAAAATCCCTTTAAATGCATTTCTAAGAGTTCATTTTCCTAATATCACCTTATCTGATCTTTTCTGCTTGACTCATACATATACTAGATATTGCAAATAACGGAAACCATGAGACCTATGTTTCTTTGGGCTTGGCTTACTTCACTTAATATAATTTTTTCCGAGCCTTTCCATTTCCCAACAAATGGGCCAATGTCATTCTTTCTGATGGAGGCATAGAATTCCATTGTGTATATATACCACATTTTCTTGATGCATTCATCTACTGAGGGGCATCTGGGTTGGTTCCATATCTTAGCTATGGTGAATAATGCTGCAATAAACATAGTTCTTCTGGTATCTTTAGTGTAGTCTTGTTAGTAAACATTTGGGTAAATGTCCAAAAGTAAGATTGCTGGGTCATAGGGGAGCTGTAGGTGAAGTCTTTTGAGGAACCTCCATAATACTTTCCAAAGTAGTTGAACAAGTTTACACTCCCACCAACAATGAAGTAAGGTTCCCTTCTGTCCACATCCCCTCCAGCATCTGTAGTTGTTAGAGTTCTTGATTTTTACCATTCTAACTGGGGTAAGGTGGTATCTCAATGTTGTTTTGATTTGCATTTCTTTTATGGCTTGGGAGGTTGAGCATTTCATGTGTCTATTGGCCATCCTTCTTTCTTCTTCAGAGAAGTTTCTCTTTAAGTCTTTCGCCCACTTATTTATTGGGCAGTTGTTTCTTTGAGGATTTGTTGTTGGGGGATGTCATTTTTTGAGTTCCATGTATAATTTACATATGAGACACTTATCCGTTATATGGCTAGTGAAGATCTCCCAATCCGTGGGCTTTCTATTGATTTTGCTAGCTATGTCCTTTGCCATGCAGAAGCTCTGCAACTTCATGCAATCCCATTTGTCCAACCTCTCTTTGATTTGTTGTGCTTCCGGGTCCCTATTAAGAAAATTTCGGACTGAGCCAAGGAGACCTAGGGTTTCTCCTATTCCATCCTGTAATGTTTTCAGATTGTCTGCTTTGATTCCGAGGTCTTTGATCCATTTGGAGTTGATTCTGGTGCAGGATGATATATAAGGATCTAGCTTTATTTTTCTAAGAGTAGTTAATCAATTTTGCCAGCACCATTTACTGAAGAGGCTTTCTTTCTTCCATTCTATTTTTTTTAGCTTCCTTATCGAAGATTAGATGGCTATAGGTCCGTAGGTTCATTTCTGGGTTTTCTATTCTATTACATTGATCCTGAGGTTTGTTCTTGTGCCAGTACCAAGCTGTTTTGATTACTATGGCTTTATAGTAGAGTTTGAAATTTGGTTTTGATATTCCTCCAGAAGTGTTCTTTCCGTTGAGGAGCGTTTTTGCTATTCAGCGTCTTTTATTGTACCATATGAATTTTTGGATTGCCTCTTCTATTTCCTTGAAGAATGAGGTTGGAATTTTGATAGGTATCGCATTGAATTTGTAGATAGCCTTGGGAAGTGTTGCCATTTTCACGATGTTAATCTTTCCAATCCAGGAGCATGGGAGTTTTTGCCATTTTCTAAGTTTTTTTCATTTCCTTTTCAAGCTTTTAAAGTTTCATCATAGAGGTCCTTCACTTTTTGGTTAAGTTAACGTGATTGTTTTTGCTCTGTTTATTTGAAACAGTTTTCCTAAGGATTTTATTCTTTCCTGGGACATCCAGGTTCCTCACTTTGAAAAGCTGAATGCATAGACGAGGCCAAGGGGGCAGGGCAGTTTGATTCTTGTAGGCTCCCTTCTATGCAGTGGTCAGGCATTGCTGAGTAGTCTGTCTTTTCTTCAAGAGGGAAAGGAGCCTCAGTTACAGTGGATGAAAAGCTCAGTCAAGAAGAAGAAAGGAAGTAAAAAAAGGATAGGGAGGGAAGAAAAGAAGGAGAGAAGGGGAAAAGGAAGATGAAAAATAAAGGATGGAGGGCATGGAAAGAGGTTGGAAGTTTGAAATGGGAGGGAATGAAGGAAGGATGGGAGCAAGGAGGTTGGGGAGAAAGAATGGTGGAAGGGAAAAGAAAAGCAAGGAAGGAGAGAAGGAAGGAGGCAGCAAAGGAGGAGTTAAAGATGTAAGACGAAAGGCAAGCTGAATTCAGGTCATATGATATTAGAGTGGATATTTTAACATTTTAGAATATAAACTTTAAGAATATGGTAAATTACATTTGAGTTATTAGGCAATGTTGAGTAAAAGGAAACCACCTCCAAAGTTTGTGAAATCTGGTGAACACAGTTTAAAATAATTGTCCCAAACCGAACATCTTCCATAGTCTCTGCTCTGCAAATACCCAAGTTGAACTTCCACTGTCATGGTTTCCATTACATTTTGCTGATAGTTCAGAAGAAATGCAAAAGTCTCTACATTACATGTCTTTCCAACACACTCTCTCAAGTCATTCACATACTTTTACAATTAAAACTTAAAAAGAAATCCTAATTTATGTATGAACTGAAGGCTGTATGAGGAATCAACATTTTACACTGCTTCTTAGAGAAGATAACTGATTCTTATTAAAGGTATGTACCACAAAGAAAAGGAATCATTGTGAGCTATGAGAATCAAAATTTGAGACTGGGAATTTTATTCAATAGGTAGTAAATTTCAGTAGAACAGTGTCCAATGGCCATAAGTGTCCAGTGTCCATTAGCTTTTATGAGTTAGTATGGGAACTTGCACGACCTGATTTCATGATTTGTATCATAACAACACTGTAATAACCTCTCAGGATCCACAGATTCTTTTGAAAATGAAAAAAATACATTAGAGGAAAAAGCAATATATTGGGGAAAGTACAAATCTTCATTGTTTTTCACTTTAAAAACTATACAATACCTTAGGAATCGCTCTTAGGTGAATGAACATTCAAAAATAGAACAAAGAATATTACTGTAGAAATTACCTTCTGATGTACTCTCACTTCCCTTCATACAGTTGTTGTCAATTCTATTATGAAAATATTCATTCTAGTTAAATAATTATTGTTTGAGTCAATTGGCATTGTACCCTGTATTATCCTCTGAGAGTGTCCATCCATTGGGGGCTCATGATTTCCCTGCTTATTTACAATTCAATAAAGAAAAGGGCCACAATTTACATTCTTTCTTACATCTCAATCTGTCATATAAAAACTCAAAGTTATAATGATCAACATGTTTAAAATTTCAGAGACAATTTGGAGAAATACTATCTACCCAATTCTGTCGACTCCTCTGTTGATACCCATCTATTATTCAATCAATAAAGAAAATAAGGTGAACTCAACCAGGTAAACAATTTCTAAAATTATTTGTACCTTCTTCTAGTAATTGTCAGCAGTCGTGTGGGAAGAAAAATACTTAGAGAAGAATCTTGACTAAATACATCAAAATGAGACGTCTTGCATGTTTTTATCTTTAATGAAATGAACAGTAAACAGGTAGAACTTATTCATTGCTAAATATTGTAGCTAGAAACACATGACCTGACATACATTTATTTCTCTGTCTACTTCATAGATTAGGGTCAATTATAGCAAGTTATACAAATGTGTAGCTTTAAACTCAATAAATTCCATAATTTTCAGTCATTATTTTCTTCATCATAGACAAACTAGAGGAAAACATACCATGATAACTTTTGAACGAATTTGCAAAAAGTATCTAAATTGTGGATGTCTTAATTACTCATTTCCATATAACCTTTTACAAATATCAAACACATTAAAATTACACTCATCTGAAGGAGGATTTGCCATTCTTCTACATTTTTTTCTCTAGTAGGATGATAAGATCAGTAGGACAAATCATTCTGATAACTGCTTCATAAAAAAGATATGTACCACAAAGCAAAGGAATCATTGTGAATCATGAGAATCAAAATTTGAGATTGGGGCTGTTGTTGAATAGGTAGTAAATTTCAGTAGAACAGTGTCCAGTAGCCATTAAGTAGATCCAGAAAACGTTTAAGCATAGGATCCACAAGGAACTGATGGGAATAGAAGTCAATATCAAAGTCACCAGAAAGGAAACTGTAATTTTCTGAAGTGTCAGATCTCGGCAGAAAAGTATGGTTACTTTGCAAAGTTCATGTTTTCCAAAGACTGTATTTTGGGTGATATTTTGTGTCTACATACTAAAACTTGGTTTTTCCCCACCAAGGTTATAGGAAAGAAGTAACAGTGTCCTTTGGAATATTAAATTAAACATAGAAATCAATGAGATGGAAGAGAATCTTGCATAGTATGAAATATATTTCATATTTTTGGTTGAAAAAAAACCCATCAGAGTAAGGCCCATTTCTATAGAATAGATAAGTTGTAAAAATTTTAATATGGATCCAATTAATTGCACTTTTGTTATACATTTATTAGGCTCTATCAATATAAGAAAAAATGTAAAGGAAATATTCATAGGAAAAAAAATCACAGGGAAATATGAAGTGTGGTTTGTTCTCCATAGGGAAGTATATGTATATTTGGATATGATGATTGACATTTCCTTACTCTGAACTCACCGTGTGCACATAGAAGTTGATATGGTGAATTTCAAAGACGATATAAAAGCATGAGTTTATTTCTATATTCAATGAAAAATATCTATAATCTAACAAAATGAGATCAGGTAATTTAGCAGTAGAAATTAAAATGCATTCATTTGGTTGAGTGAGTTTCACAATATATTTATTAATGTGAGATATATGTAAAAAAATGGCAAATGCTTTGCACGCATTTTGTGTCTCCTGACTGATTCTGGCAAATAAATTTTTTGTGGATTAGATCTGATCAACAATGCTTGATAAGAAATGAACTCATCATCTTGCCCATGTAATTGTAACTCCTTTGTACCATATTCTCACAATAAAAATTAAAAAAGGATCTGATCAGATATTTCTGTTATTCTGACTGTGATCCAAAAGAAACTACACTGGTTGGCCAAGAGAGAAGCAAAAATTAACAATAGCTATCACAAGCTGCCCTGCTTCCACCTCCTCCTCTATTGAAACTTGTTATGTACACACCTTTACAGATATTATGCTTGGACCCTCTTTCACCACATTCCAAATTCATTGAACATTTGAAATATTACACTAGTCAATTACTTTAAGGTTTATGTCCCAATCTCTCAAACCTTAATATCTTATACAATATTCATGGAGTATTATGCATAAAGGAAAATACAAAGAAAATTTTCTTCACTTCGTTATATAGGAAAGAAAACTATAATGCTTTTACTATATAATGTCATTCCAAAGAATTTAAAATAATATGATAATATTTATCTCCTTCTCAATGTGAAAGGTTGCATATCAACAAAGCACAAATATTTTCTCATGTCATGTATCCTCTTAAAGAATACATGCATAATGTAATGCATGACAAAAGCATGAATGTAGAGGTACAATTAACAGATACATGCATCGGCCCACTTTGAACATAATCTATATAAAAAAAAACCCTGCTTATTCTTTCTTAGGTGTGGACAAAACTAATGCCATAGTGAGGTAACAATCACATTGTGGAGTGATATCGAGTCAATATTTTCATTTATCAGGAAATATAATTAAGTACAAAGCATAGGCAATGTCACCTGTCAATATGAAACCTGATGTGAACATTAAGAATATTGATATTAATTTAGGTTAGCATTTCTTTGTTAAGATTACTTTCTCACATATGTATCTCTTCAAGAATTTTACTCAAGAGGCACACCAACATTGGGAATAGATGAATGGGATTGAGCGAGTTGTAAGATGCTTAATATCAATGGCATAATCCTTATTTCAATCCTCATGACCTAGGAAGATATATAAGAAATAAAATCCTGAACAACTTGTGATGAAAATTTATCAAAATTGAATAAAATCTAGAATTTAAGGAGGCAAAAAATCACCTCAGTTATAAATTGCCAAAACACAATAATGTTCCCTGATGCACTTTATGAGAGCATGGAAAAATTATAACACAGTTTCCATTTGTTAAAACGTGCACGCACGCACACACACACACACAAATTATTGCATGTACAAATGTATAGGTAACAGAAATATATGATATCACACACAAATCTGCTCATATATGTATCATGACAAAGATACCGCTTGCTAAAACTTAGCATATTACAAGAGAAACATCAGAAAATAATAGCTTGGTCTCCTAAATTGTCATAGACTAATCAATTCCCAACTTCTCTTGAACCTTACTGTTCTTAGTAGTCAAAATACTTATGATTACATAAGTAAGATATATTACGTAAGGGAAAAATTATTATTACCACAGAGTCACATTAAGTGACCTAACAACTATTGAAGTTAGGCAAATATCACTGCTCCTTCACATATTACTTTATAGATTTCAAAGAGAAAATGCAAGATGTTCCTTGTAGGGAGTGAATAAAATCTAAATAGCTGTTATATGGAGAAAAATAATCCAATCACTTTTTCCAAAGTAAATATAAGGTCAGTATTGGCCATAGTTGATGAATATTGTATTTTTTTTGTCTATTTTTCCAGTTGTTGTTAGTCATTCGCTTTGAATTCTGAGCTTGGATGCAGGCCTTGAGCTCTTCAGCTATAAGATAATCCTCTACCACTTAAGCAACAGTGCCAGTTCCAGTTTTGAGGTTGATAATATCTTATCAGAGCCTCATGGATACTCCTGCTGGGCTGCCTTGAAACGTGAGTCCGCATATGGCAGCCTCCTGAGTTGGGAGAATTACAAGTTTTTAAGGCACCACCATTAGGCTGTTTTTCTCTTTCGTTAGTGTGTTGATGGCTTCTTGTGCTTGTTGTTTGGGACTGCCATCCACACTGGAGTTCTACAAGATAACTATGATTTTCCTCAAGGAAAATTTTCTCTATAGTATTGGATTTGAGGGGATTCATTCTAGAAATGAATCTCAGAAAAATCCTTCAGTTTATGAATCTGTACAGAGATCCACATCTGTCAAATGCCTAAGATACTAGAACTACAAGCATGATCACCAGGCCTGGCTCAAGTGTGGTTTCTATACGCTAAAATCCTTTCCAATGTCTTATTCGTTTTCTTCTGCATGAGAATGAGCAACTCCATAACCACAAGAATAAACATATATTGTTGATCAAATGTTGCATTGACCCATACATTTTGAACACAGTTTGAGTTTTAGTCCTTCCTATAATTTTATGAATTAGACTAATTATAAACTATGAATGACTAATTACTCATAGGATAGTAGAGTGAATTTCCCGTTTTTCCTAGTGAAACTATACTTCATTTTTACCACCAGTCACAGGGTCACCAGGTCCAAGACCAATCCAAATCTTAATTTGCAGTGAGGAAAATTTATGAATATGTAGAACAGAAAGTTCGTTGTTCATTTATCCTATTTCTTTACCATTAATTTTGTAAGAAAATAGTTTGTCATAGGTAAACAGCATTTTCTTTGCCTGTTCTTGCCATAGGATTTGGTTGTGCCTCAAAAACAAACAAACAAACAAAAAAAAATCGGGCTAACATTATAATCCACACAGGATCAACTCAGAACAAGGAAAAGATCCTTAAAGCTGTCAGAGAGAAAAGGGTAATCACTTATAAAGGGAAACCAATTAGAATCACCTCAGATTTCTCAGCAGAGACAATCAAAGCAAGAAGAGCCTGGAACGATGTATGCCATGCCCTAAAAACAAACAACTATCAACCAAGAATACTGTACCCAGCTAAACTCTCCTTCATAACTGAAGGCCAAATAAAAACCTTCCATAGCAAAGAAAAATTGAAACAATACATCTCCACCAAACCAGCCCTACAAAAGATTCTTAAAGATGTCCTACACATACAAAACCAACAAGACCGCAATAAAGGCTAAGAAACTGCACCCAAACTGAGAATCCAAGAACCATAGGAAGAACCCAGTTTTCGCAGCCCCCAAAAAGGTAGATAACATGGCAGGAACTCCCAAATACCTCTCAGTCCTATCTCTTAATGTTAACGGACTGAACTCTCCAATTAAGCGACATAGACTGTCTAGTTGGATTAAAAAACAAGACCCTTCTATCTGCGGCCTGCAGGAGTCACATCTTGCCCGTAAAAACAAACACATTTTCAATGTTAAAGGCTGGAACAAAATCTACCAAGCAAACGGACCACATAAACAGGCGGGAGTTGCAATCCTAATATCAGATAAAATAGACTTCAAATTAAAATTCGTGAAAAGAGATAAAGAAGGTCACTACATACTAATTAAAGGATCTCTCCTTCAGGAGGATATTACAATTCTAAATATCTATTCACCAAAAAATGGAGCACCCAAATATATCAAAGAAACACTACTTTCCCTCAAATCCCATATAGATCCAAAGACATTAATCGTTGGGGATTTTAACACACCACTCTCCCCACTAGATAGATCAACTCGGCAAAAACTCAACAGAGAAACCACAGATCTAAACAGCTGCATAGATCAACTAGACTTAACAGACATTTACCGAACATTTCACCCAGCAGCATCAGAATACACGTTTTTCTCAGCAGCACATGGAACGTTTTCTAAAATAGACCACATTTTAGGCCACAAAGCAAACTTGTCTAAATTCAGAAACATTGAAGTTATACCTTGCATTCTCTCTGACCACAAGGGAATAAAATTAGAACTCAACACCAAAAGCCACCAAAGAAAGTCCGGTATCACATGGAGGCTGAACAACACACTGCTGAATCATGAGTGGGTCATGGAAGAGATTAGAAAGGAAATTCAAATGTTCATGCTATTCAACAAAATGAACACACAAATTACCAGCTCCTCTGGGACACAGCAAAGGCAGTACTCAGAGGCAAGTTTATAGCTCTGAGATCCTACATCAACAAATTGGAGAGATCTGAAACTAGCAATTTAATGACGCATCTAAACCTCCTTGAAAAAGAGCAGCAAGATAAACCCCAATCCAGTAGATGGAAAGAAATAATCAAAATTAAATCAGAATTAAATGAATTAGAATCCAAAAAAACTATAGAAAGAATCAACAAAACAAAGAGTTGGTTCTTCGAAAAACTTAACAAAATTGACACACCCTTAGCAAATCTTATCAGAAAAAGAAGAGAACACACCCAAATTAATAAACTCAGAGATGAGAATGGAAACATCACCACGGAAACAACCAAGATTCAGAACATTATAAGGGAATACTTCTCAAAACTGTATGCTAATAAGTTTGAGAACTTGACAGAAATGGACCTCTTCCTAGCAAATATTGACATGCCAAAACTAAACCAAGATGAGGTAAACTATCTTAACAGGCCCATATCAAGCATTGAAATAGAAACAGCAATAAGAGACCTCCCAGCTAAGAAAAGTCCAGGACCAGATGGTTTTACAGCGGAATTTTACAAGGCCTTCAAAGCAGAGCTCACACCAATTCTCCTCCAACTCTTCAATGAAATTGAAAGAGAAAGCTCACTACCGAACACATTCTATGAAGCCATCATAACCCTCATCCCAAAACCAGGCAGGGACTCATCAAAGAAAGAGAACTATAGACCCATTTCTTTGATGAACATTGATGCAAAACTTCTCAACAAAATTTTGGCCAACCGACTTCAACAATTCATCCAAAAAATCATACACCACGATCAAACAGGATTCATTTCAGGGATGCAAAGCTGGTTCAATATACGCAAATCAATTAATATTATTCATCACATCAACAGGAGCAAGAATAAGAACCACATGGTTATCTCAATAGACGCAGAAAAAGCATTCGACAAGATCCAACACCCCTTCCTGATGAAGGTTTTGGAAAAATTAGGAATCGATGGAACATTCCTCAGTACAATAAAGGCTGTATATGACAAACCTACAGCCAGCATTATACTCAATGGTGAAAAACTAAAGCCATTTCCTCTTAACTCAGGAACAAGACAAGGATGCCCACTCTCTCCACTTCTCTTCAATCTAGTGTTAGAATGCCTAGCTACAGCAATAAGACAAGATGCAGACATAAAGGGGATCCAAATAGGGAAAGAAGAAATAAAACTCTCCCTCTTTGCAGATGACATGATCTTGTATTTAAAGAATCCCATAGACTCCACTCCCAAATTACTTAAGCTGATTCAAAACTTTGGCAAAGTAGCAGGTTATAAAATTAACCCCCAAAAATCCATGGCTTTTCTGTATGCCAACAATGAGAAAAGTGTGGCTGAAATTAGGAAAGCAACTCCATTTGTAATAGCCCCACAAAAAATAAAATACCTAGGAATTAACTTAACTAAAGAAGTGAAGGACCTCTATGATGAAAACTTTAAAATCTTGAAAAAGGAAATCAACACAGAACTTAAAAAATGGCAAAACTGAGGAGTTCCGGGAAGATGGCGGAGGAGAAGCTGGAATCTGAACAAGCTCTTGCATAGAAAACAGTTTCAGAGTTCCAGTGAACAGTCCCAAGCCAGAGAATCACACCAAGTGTGCCATCACAGGACAGAGAGTTAGTCAAGAGAGGGGAAGCCAAGCAGACACATCTGAGCAGCTGCTGCTGCGGCGGCAGGGTCGCAGCGGCGACCACCGCCGCGGAGGCATACCTGAGACGCAGTCCGGGACGAAGGAGCCAGACGCAGCGGACGAGCGGATTCTACTCAACACCAGCAAGAACCAACAAGGAGCGGACAACTTCATCCTGCACTTTGCAGACCAGAGACGACCCGAGATCCAAGACTCCGCGTGAGTAGAAGCCCCACTTCCTCACTCCTCTGGGAGCAGAGGAGGGAAGGCCACCCCTCCCCCCCCAGCACCGGTGATCTCCATCTTGGATACCGACAAAGCTTGGAGGAGCGGCTAGCTCCAGCTCAGGCCTTGGAATAGAGCTAGTCCTTTGGCAGGTCACAGGAACTTGGCGGCGAGGTGACCTCACAGACTCAGTTCCATCCAGGGAGGGGTCGCCCAGCTCAGGCACCAGCCACTGGAGTGGCTCTCCTCGCTGGGTGGCCAGAGCCAGAGGCTGCCCCTCCCTCTAGCAGCCACCACAATCAATTGAAAAACAGAAACCCTGAGAATGGCTCCAGGCCGGGTGCTGTGAGTTTTTTTTTTCACAAAATAGCCCCAGGGAAAAGCTACTGTTCGTTGAAAGGCCTCAACTCTACCCAGAACCTAGCCTCATCACTGCATCCCCCTCTTTTGTGATTCTCAAAGCAGATCACCCTCCCAGTAAACTAACCTGGGAGGGGGATCTCAAAATCTTGGGTAAAGCAGAGCATTTTCCTGCCTGTTCCAACAAACTGACTTAAGAAACCAATCAAGCCACAGGACCTCAAGCTGACCAGAGACTCCAACCAGACTCTGGTTACAGACAAAAGGGAGATACAGGACTCTTCCCACCCCTCCCAAAAAAAAAAAAAAAAAAAAAAATTAAAGAACTTTTTTTTTCTTCTTCTTCTTTTCTTTTTTTCTTTTTCTTGTTTTGTTTTTTTTCGTTTTTTGTTACCTTATATATATATAAAAAAATTTTTTTGCTTTTCTAAAACTTTTATTAATCTTTAATTTTTGCCTCTTCTGAAAAAATAATTGTTTTCCATTAACTTTTTTTTTTTTCTCCTCTTATAATTTTTATTTTAGGAATACGTGAATGTGTGTTTTCTTTTCTTTTCTTGTCTTCTTTCTCTTTTTCTTTCATTCTTAATTATCTTTTTGTTTTTTTTTCTAGCTCTACTGAACTTCTGATCTTTTCTTCTCACTTTCCTATCCTTTCCATCTTTTCCTCTTTGTTCATCTTTATGTGACTTAACTCTTGTCCTGCACATCCTCAGATAAACCCGTAGTTAACCAGTAGACCCTATCCCCCATTGTGTACACACTTAATCCACAAACTTATTACTCAATTCAAAACCTCTGAGACTTAAATTCACTAATAGCAGTACTTTATACCTATACAATATTTTAAGCATTTTTTTTAAAGTTTTTCTCATCTCCTCTATGTCCCTCCCTTTCTCTCAACATATTCATATTCCTCTATAAATAGATGGTCTTTTAATCTCTAAAATAACATTAATTTTCACGTTTCTATTTTTTTTCTGGTCTCTTTTCATTCCCCTTCCCCTTTCTTCTTTTTCTCTCTCTCTCTACTTACATCCTACCCAACCTATTTCCTGCATTGTGATTAGGACATAGTTAACTCTCCCTGTGCCTCCCCACACCAATCTATTCCTATTTTTTACCCACATCTCTTCCTAACCCTAATAATTTCTGGCTTTCCAAATTCTTCTCTGCGGTTCGAAGTTCTTTAACATAAAGTTGTTTGATGTCGAATAGATGTATCTGTTGAACTAGATTGTATCTGTAGACTATTGACTGTACAAATGCAAACTTTGGTTGATGGTTGCCTTAAGATAGTGTTCTAGCACAAAACTGGTGCTATCTTCATCTCAAATGGGCAGAGTAAGCCGGAAAAACACAAGAAAAATGGCAAATTCGGGTATCTCAATTCCCAATCCTGATAATCAGGGGTTAGAACAGATAATGAATAATCCAGAGGAGAGTTCCCAAACAGCTCTACAAACACTGGTGGCAAACATGATAAATGAAAAGTTTGACAACGTACAAAGGACTCTGTATGAGCGTGATAGGGAGAGAGAGGAGGCATCCCAGAAGTTTATACAGGAATATCATAAGCGTGAGGAAGCTACTCAAAAACTGATCCAGGATTTGCGTGAACAACTTGAAAATACTCAAAGAGAAAGGGAGGAATGGCGTGAGCAGGCTGAGAACACTCAAAGAGATCTGCAGGAATCCCACGAACGGGAGGAAGCTAATCAAAGAGTAATACAGGAATTGAGAGACCAGGTAGAGAACACACAAAGATCACTAAAGGCATTCATGGAATCCATTAACAAAGAGCTGAAGGAAGTCAGGGAGACCACAAAGGGAATGCTGAATGGAACCCAACAGAAGGAATGGGAGCCCAAAGAAACCATAACCAATCAACTAAGTGATTTGAAGACAAACACTGAACACCAAATTAAGGAAGTAAAGAAATTCATAGAAGACCTAAAACAGAGCTTCAACAAAGAACTTGAAGCCATCAAAGCTGACCAACTAGAAGGAAAAGAGATAAAAAACAAAGTAGAGAGTCTTGACAGCAGGTTAGACCATGCAGAAGATCGAATCTCAGGGATTGAAGACAGCCTAGATATTATAGAGAAAGAACATACAACCATCCAAGACAAGTCCAAGAAATATGATAGATCTATCCAACACCTGGAAGACACCATCAGAAGGCCTAATCTAAGGATAATGGGTGTAGAGGAACACCTAGAAACAGAAGTTAATGGTCTAGGAAATCTGTTTAACAGGATCCTAGCAGAGAACTTCCCAAACATGCAAAAAGATAGGCCTGTCCAGATACAAGAAGCCTTTAGAACCCCAAATAGACCAGACCAGAATAGGACATCCCACCGTCACATTATAATCCACACAGGATCAACTCAGAACAAGGAAAAGATCCTTAAAGCTGTCAGGGAGAAAAGGGTAATCACTTATAAAGGGAAACCAATTAGAATCACCTCAGATTTCTCAGCAGAGACAATCAAAGCAAGAAGAGCCTGGAATGATGTATGCCATGCCCTAAAAACAAACAACTATCAACCAAGAATACTGTACCCAGCTAAACTCTCCTTCATAACTGAAGGCCAAATAAAAACCTTCCATAGCAAAGAAAAATTGAAACAATACATCTCCACCAAACCAGCCCTACAAAAGATTCTTAAAGATGTCCTACACATAGAAAACCAACAAGACCGCAACAAAGGCCAAGAAACTGCACCCAAACTGAGAATCCAAGAACCATAGGAAGAACCCAGTTTTCGCAGCCCCCAAGAAGGTAGATAACATGGCAGGAACTCCCAAATACCTCTCAGTCCTATCTCTTAATGCTAACGGACTGAACTCTCCAATTAAGCGACATAGACTGTCTAGTTGGATTAAAAAACAAGACCCTTCTATCTGCTGCCTGCAGGAGTCACATCTTGCCCATAAAAACAAACACATTTTCAATGTTAAAGGCTGGAACAAAATCTACCAAGCAAACGGACCGCATAAGCAGGCGGGAGTTGCAATCCTAATATCAGATAAAATAGACTTCAAATTAAAATTCATGAAAAGAGATAAAGAAGGTCGCTACATACTAATTAAAGGATCTCTCCTTCAGGAGGATATTACAATTCTAAATATCTATTCGCCAAACAATGGAGCACCCAAATTTATCAAAGAAACACTACTTTCCCTCAAATCCCATATAGATCCAAAGACATTAATCGTTGGGGATTTTAACACACCACTCTCCCCACTAGATAGATCAACTCGGCAAAAACTCAACAGAGAAACCGCAGATCTAAACAGCTGCATAGATCAACTAGACTTAACAGACATTTACCGAACATTTCACCCAGCAGCATCAGAATACACGTTTTTCTCAGCAGCACATGGAACGTTTTCTAAAATAGACCACATTTTAGGCCACAAAGCAAACTTGTCTAAATTCAGAAACATTGAAATTATACCTTGCATTCTCTCTGACCACAAGGGAATAAAGTTAGAACTCAACACCAAAAGCCACCAAAGAAAGTCCGGTATCACATGGAGGCTGAACAACACACTGCTGAATCATGAGTGGGTCATGGAAGAGATTAGAAAGGAAATTCAAATGTTCATGCTATTCAACAAAAATGAACACACAAAATACCAGCTCCTCTGGGACACAGCAAAGGCAGTACTCAGAGGCAAGTTTATAGCTCTGAGCTCCTACATCAACAAATTGGAGAGATCTGAAACTAACAATTTAATGACACATCTAAACCTCCTTGAAAAAGAGCAGCAAGATAAACCCCAATCCAGTAGACGGAAAGAAATAATCAAAATTAAATCAGAATTAAATGAATTAGAATCCAAAAAAACTATAGAAAGAATCAACAAAACAAAGAGTTGGTTCTTCGAAAAACTTAACAAAATTGACAGACCCTTAGCAAATCTTATCAGAAAAAGAAGAGAACACACCCAAATTAATAAACTCAGAGATGAGAATGGAAACATCACCACGGAAACAAGCAAGATTCAGAACATTATAAGGGAATACTTCTCAAAACTTTATGCTAATAAGTTTGAGAACTTGACAGAAATGGACCTCTTCCTAGCAAATATTGACATGCCAAAACTAAACCAAGATGAGGTAAACTATCTTAACAGGCCCATATCAAGCATTGAAATAGAAACAGCAATAAGAGACCTCCCAGCTAAGAAAAGTCCAGGACCAGATGGTTTTACAGCGGAATTTTACAAGGCCTTCAAAGCAGAGCTCACACCAATTCTCCTCCAACTCTTCAATGAAATTGAAAGAGAAAGCTCACTACCGAACACATTCTATGAAGCCATCATAACCCTCATCCCAAAACCAGGTAGGGACTCATCAAAGAAAGAGAACTATAGACCCATTTCTTTGATGAACATTGATGCGAAACTTCTCAACAAAATTTTGGCCAATCGACTTCAACAATTCATCCAAAAAATCATACACCACGATCAAACAGGATTCATTTCAGGGATGCAAAGCTGGTTCAATATACGCAAATCAATTAATATTATTCATCACATCAACAGGAGCAAGAATAAGAACCACATGGTTATCTCAATAGACGCAGAAAAAGCATTCGACAAGATCCAACACCCCTTCCTGATGAAGGTTTTGGAAAAATTAGGAATCGATGGAACATTCCTCAATACAATAAAGGCTGTATATGACAAACCTACAGCCAGCATTATACTCAATGGCGAAAAACTAAAGCCATTTCCTCTTAACTCAGGAACAAGACAAGGATGCCCACTCTCTCCACTTCTCTTCAATCTAGTATTAGAATGCCTAGCTACAGCAATAAGACAAGATGCAGACATAAAGGGGATCCAAATAGGGAAAGAAGAAATAAAACTCTCCCTCTTTGCAGATGACATGATCTTGTATTTAAAGAATCCCATAGATTCCACTCCCAAATTACTCAAGCTGATTCAAAACTCTGGCAAAGTAGCAGGTTATAAAATTAACCCCCAAAAATCAATGGCTTTTCTGTATGCCAACAATGAGAAAAGTGTGGCTGAAATTAGGAAAGCAACTCCATTTGTAATAGCCTCACAAAAAATAAAATACCTAGGAATTAACTTAACTAAAGAAGTGAAGGACCTCTATGATGAAAACTTTAAAATCTTGAAAAAGGAAATCAACACAGAACTTAAAAAATGGCAAAACCTCCCATGCTCCTGGATTGGAAAGATTAACATCGTGAAAATGGCAATACTGCCCAAGGCTATCTACAAATTCAACGCAATACCTATCAAAATTCCACCCTCATTCTTCAAGGAAATAGAAGAGGCAATCCAAAAATTCATATGGAACAATAAAAGACCCCGAATAGCAAAAACGCTCCTCAATGGAAAGAATACTGCTGGAGGAATATCAATACCAAATTTCAAACTCTACTATAAAGCCATAGTAATCAAAACAGCTTGGTATTGGCATAAGAACAGACCTCAGGACCAATGGAATAGAATTGAAAACCCAGAAATGAACCTACAGACCTATAGCCATCTAATCTTCGATAAGGGAGCTAAAACAATAGAATGGAAGACAGACAGCCTCTTCAGTAAATGGTGCTGGCAAAACTGGTTAACTACATGTAGAAAACTAAAGCTAGATCCTTATATATCACCCTGCACCAGAATCAACTCCAAATGGATCAAAGACCTTGAACTCAAAGCAGACACTCTGAAAACATTACAGGATGGAATAGGAGAAACCCTGGGTCTCCTTGGCTCAGGCCGAAATTTTCTGAATAGAGACCCGGAAACACAACAAATCAAAGAAAGGCTGGACAAATGGGATTGTATAAGGTTGCAGAGCTTCTGCAGGGCAAATGACATAGCTAGCAAGATCAATAGAAAGCCCACGGACTGGGAGAAGATCTTTACTAGCCATACAACGGACAAGGGTCTCATATCTAAAATATACTTGGAACTCAAAAAATTAAACCACCCAACAACAAATCCTCAAAGAAACAACTGCCCAATAAGTAAGTGGGCGAAAGACTTAAAGAGAAGCTTCTCTGAAGAAGAAAGAAGGATGGCCAATAGACACATGAAGAAATGTTCAACATCCCTAGCCATAAAAGAAATGCAAATCAAAACAACATTGAGATATCACCTCACTCCAGTTAGAGCAGCAAAAATCAAGAACTCTAACAACAACAGATGCTGGAGGGGATGTGGACAGAAAGGAACCTTACTTCATTGTTGGTGGGAATGTAAACTTGTTCAACCACTTTGGAAAGCAGTATGGAGGTTCCTCAAAAGACTCCACATAGAGCTCCCCAACGACCCAGCAATCCCACTTTTGGGCATTTACCCAAATGATCACAAACAAGGCCACACTAAAGCTACCAGCACAACTATGTTTATTGCAGCATTATTTACCATAGCTAAGACATGGAACCAACCCAGATGCCCCTCAGTAGATGAATGGATCAAGAAGATGTGGTATATATACACAATGGAATTCTATGCCTCCATCAGAAAGAATGACATTTCCCCATTTGTTAGGAAATGGAAAGGCTTGGAAAAAATTATATTAAGTGAAGTAAGCCAGGCCCAAAGAAACATAGGTCCCATGGTTTCCCTTATTTGCAATATCTAGTATAGGTATGAGTCAAGCAGAAAAAGTCAGATAATGTGATGTTAGGAAAACAAAACCTCAAATATGTATTTTAATGTTTTTGTTT
This sequence comes from Dipodomys spectabilis, assembly GCF_019054845.1. Classification (NCBI taxonomy): domain Eukaryota; kingdom Metazoa; phylum Chordata; class Mammalia; order Rodentia; family Heteromyidae; genus Dipodomys; species Dipodomys spectabilis. Next base: position 74,803 of record NW_024871114.1, on the reverse strand, counting down.
CTTTCATGCATGTGTTTCTAATGCATTTATAAGATTATTTCTTTGTTGCTTTGTATGTCCCTCCCCCACAGTGTAACCCCTGCTTTCACTATATTTGATGTCAGTATAACATGTGGAGGAGACGGGGACAAACAAGTCGTTTAAGGATTCAGGTGGACCTGTTGCAACAATGAGAAGTACAAAATGTCATGTCAAAACCAGCTTTACAATGTCGGTGGGGGGGGGAGGGGGGGTATGATTGGATGGGAGGGAGGGGGGAGGCTGGGAAGGGAGGTGAAGGGTAAACAAAGGAGGAGGATGCAATGCTTGGTAAGAAATGTATGCATTATCCTGCCCATGTAATTGTAACCCCTCTGTACAGTATGTTCTCAAATAAAATAAAATAAAATTAAAAAAAAAAAAAAAAAAAAAATGGCAAAACTTCCCATGCTCCTGGATTGGAAAGATTAACATTGTGAAAATGGCAATACTTCCCAAGGCTATCTACAAATTCAACGCAATACCTATCAAAATTCCACCCTCATTCTTCAAGGAAATAGAAGAGGCAATCCAAAAATTCATATGGAACAATAAAAGACCCCGAATAGCAAAAACGCTCCTCAATGGAAAGAACACTGCTGGAGGAATACCAATACCAAATTTCAAACTCTACTATAAAGCCATAGTAATCAAAACAGCTTGGTATTGGCATAAGAACAGACCTCAGGACCAATGGAATAGAATTGAAAACCCAGAAATGAACCTACAGACCTATAGCCATCTAATCTTCGATAAGGGAGCTAAAACAATAGAATGGAAGACAGACAGCCTCTTCAGTAAATGGTGCTGGCAAAACTGGTTAACTACATGTAGAAAACTAAAGCTAGATCCTTATATATCACCCTGCACCAGAATCAACTCCAAATGGATCAAAGACCTTGAACTCAAAGCAGACACTCTGAAAACATTACAGGATGGAATAGGAGAAACCCTGGGTCTCCTCGGCTCAGGCCGAAATTTTCTGAATAGAGACCCGGAAACACAACAAATCAAAGAAAGGTTGGACAAATGGGATTGTATAAGGTTGCAGAGCTTCTGCAGGGCAAATGACATAGCTAGCAAGATCAATAGAAAGCCCACGGATTGGGAGAAGATCTTTACTAGCCATACAACAGACAAGGGTCTCATATCTAAAATATACTTGGAACTCAAAAAATTAAACCACCCAACAACAAATCCTCAAAGAAACAACTGCCCAATAAGTAAGTGGGCGAAAGACCTAAAGAGAAGCTTCTCTGAAGAAGAAAGAAGGATGGCCAATAGACACATGAAGAAATGTTCAACATCCCTAGCCATAAAAGAAATGCAAATCAAAACAACATTGAGATATCACCTCACTCCAGTTAGAACGGCAAAAATCAAGAACTCTAACAACAACAGATGCTGGAGGGGATGTGGACAGAAAGGAACCTTACTTCATTGTTGGTGGGAATGTAAACTTGTTCAACCACTTTGGAAAGCAGTATGGAGGTTCCTCAAAAGACTCCATATAGAGCTCCCCAATGACCCAGCAATCACACTTTTGGGCATTTACCCAAATGACCACAAACAAGGCCACACTAAAGCTACCAGCACAACTATGTTTATTGCAGCATTATTTACCATAGCTAAGATATGGAACCAACCCAGATGCCCCTCAGTAGATGAATGGATCAAGAAGATGTGGTATATATACACAATGGAATTTTATGCCTCCATCAGAAAGAATGACATTGCCCCATTTGTTAGGAAATGGAAAGGCTTGGAAAAAATTATATTAAGTGAAGTAAGCCAGGCCCAAAGAAACATAGGTCCCATGGTTTCCCTTATTTGCAATATCTAGTATAGGTATGAGTCAAGCGGAAAAAGTCAGAGAATGTGATGTTAGGAAAACGAACCCTCAAATATGTATTTTAATGTTTTTGTTTCATTCATGCATGTGTTTCTAACGCATTTATAATATTATTTCTTTGTTGCTTTGTATGTCCCTCCCCCACAGTGTAACCCCCGCTTTCACTATATTTGATGTCAGTATAACATGTGGAGGAGACGGGGACAAACAAGTCGTTTAAGGATTCAGGTGGACCTGTCGCAACAATGAGAAGTACAAAATGTCATGTCAAAACCAGCTTTACAATGTCGGTGGGGGGGGAGCGAGGGGGGGTATGATTGGGTGGGCGGGAGGGGGGAGGCTGGGAAGGGTAAACAAAGGAGGAGGCTGCAATGCTTGGTAAGAAATGTATGCATTTTCCTGCCCATGTAATTGTAACCCCTCTGTACAGTATGTTTTCAAATAAAATAAAATAAAATAAAATAAAATTAAAAAAAAAAAAAAAAAAGGAAAAAAAAAAGAAAAAAAAAAAACTCGGGCTAGGATGTTCTAAAGATTCTGCCAAAGTGAGAAAACATACTTGGTTGAGGTGCTAGATTATAGTGGCTCTAACATTATACATCAATTTAAAAAAATAAAAAAAAAAGATTGACTGACTGAAGAGCCTGGAAGTGGTTTGTGTTCAGTTCTATTGCATCCTTTTGCTTAGGTCTAACCTTCTAAGAATTTGGTCAAAGCACATCTTCTGACTCTTTTCATTTGATAGTGGACATAATGGTCACTAGGTATCTTAAGCCCTGGCTGGGGTAAAAATAATTTACACAGATATCAAACACAGATATGACTTCTTGCATGAAGAAATAGTGTTAGACACTATGAAATGTTTTATCAAGATTTAGAAACATACATATTCAAACTTTTGGCCTCTGTTTGCTAAAATATTGATTACTTATATAGAATTGATGAATGTATAGAAGAAATGACTGAAAAGGATATTTGAAATCATCCAAAATGTTGGGTCATCATATGCATCTTCTTTAAAAAATAAAAAGGCAGAAAGAGTCTCTCTTACATTGCTAAAACTTATGGGATTAAATTAGGAGAAACTTAATTTTCTACCCACAATTCTGCCAATCTTCAAATATTGTGAGGTTTTTCATCAAAATGAGGAACAACTTTGTAATCAATACCCTAAATATTAGACAGGGACACATTGAATCTCTCCATGTTATCAGTTTATTACTACGGCATGAAAGTTCAAAGATCCAAGCTGAGTTCCAGTTCATAAGATAATACAATGATGTCTTAATATATTAAGTTAATGTTTAATCATACAATTAATTTACATTTTATCCACTAGGCAATAGTGAGTAACAGGAAACTACCTTCAATATATGGGAAATATGGCACACACAGTTTTACATAACTGGCCACACAAAACATTTTGTCTTTGACTGCTTGGAATAGAGCTCTAGAAATACTGCTCTAGAAATACACAATTTGGCATGTAACTGTCATAGTTTCCATTACATGCTGCAGAGATTTCAGAAGTAATACAAAAATCTATCCATGGAATTTCTGCCCTGACACTCTTTCACATCATTTGCATACATTTCAAAAAAAATTTACTTTACAAACCATACATAAATTTATCCATAAACAAAGGAGTTTTGTAGTACCAACATTTTTCAATGAAAGGTTACTTTTCTGTATTTCACCCTAAGTATGGGAACTTGCATTATATGATCTTGTGATTTTTATCATAGAGATATTGCAATAACCTCTCATGATCCACAGCATTCTGAAAAAGGAATGACCTCTGCAAGAATCAATATGTTACTTCTAGTTAAGAAATTTTTATTTTGGTTACATTGTAACACATAGCCTGTTATTTTCTCAGGTGTAACATCCATTGAAAGTTCATGATTCACCTGCTTTCTGACACTTCAATCTATAAAGTGTCCATGATTTACTTTCATGTTTACATGTCAAACTAGCATATCTAAACTCAGGTGTTGGGAAAGTAGCTCAGTACTAAGACTGATTAACTAGCTTACATGAGGCTCTGAATTCAAATCCTCAGCACGCCATAGACAAAAGAAGCTGGAAATGACAAGATGTCTCAAGTGGTAGAGCACTAGTCATGAGCTGAAGAGTTGAGGGACACCACCAAATCCCAGATTTCAGGACCCAAGACAAAAGTCCACCACCATTCCAACAAAAACAACAAAAATCTATATTATCAGCATGTCTAAAATTTCAGACTTAATCAAGAGAAATCATGTCTACCCTGTTCTGTGTGCTGTTGGCAATATCAAATAAGTTAAACTAGAAGAGTTAAAATAATTTCTCAAAACAAATGTGTAACGTGTCTGGTCTTCCATTGTGAGAGCTAGTAAGTATCAGCATTCTTATTGGGAGAAAATCTCTCAGAAAAAAGATGATTAAATATTTCAAAATCAGACGTCTTAAATGTTTTATTCCTTTAATAAAATGAAAAGCAACCAGGTACAAAATATTTATCTGTACAAATTTTTCTAGCCAGACACCCATGAATTGAAACACATTGATATCTCTAATTCACAGATTAGGGTAACTTATCAAAAGCAATAGAAATGTATAGGTTTGAGCTCAACAAATTACATAATTTATAGGCATTTTTTTCTTCCTCATGAACAAGTAATAGAGGATGGTTTGTCATGAAAATTATTGAGCAAATTTAGAAAAGGTTTTCTTTATGAGTGTCTGAACCATTTCAAAATGCCCTTTCACAATCTCAAACACCTATTGCCAATATAAACTCTCTAGAGGATTTGTCATTCTTATAAATATGACTTTATTCTTACTTAGAATATAAGATCAGTAGGAAGACTCATGCAGGGGACTGATTCATAGAGAACATATATACCCAAAAGCACACCTATGATTCAATCGGTAATATGTTTTGTTAGAACAGTAGCTAGTGGCCATGAAGCAGAGACAGAAGATCTTAAGCCTATGATTGCTTTGACACACATAAAAGGGATGGGAATAAAGTAAATTACAAGTTCACCAGAATGGATAGAATGGGGAACTAAAGTGTTTTGATTCTTTTATCCATTGAACAATTGTTCAACTTGGAGAGAATTTTAGGAACTACTCCTTGGGATGTCAGTGGAAGAAAGCAAAATCCACCACCACTAACAACAACAAAAAACTTTAGGAGAAAAAGGCTCCAGTCATATCCAAGAGCCATATAGAAAATCTGCATATATAACAGGTGGAAGAACAAAAACATGACAAGAGACTGCCTTTTATACTCAACTGGTTTCAACAAATAAGTTTACAATCACTTTTTTCCCTCTGTTGGACGACATCCCACCTGTAGGATTTTCAAAGGAACTGCTATTGCTACGTAGTGTTCTCTCAGGTGGTAGGGGCACCATTATTGTGCAGTAGCCAAAAATCCTTACTTCTTTTTACCTGAGGTTACTCAGCTCCACTTCTGCATATGACAAGGCAACTGCTCATTTCCACAATAAAACAGGAGACAATTTTCCACTTTACCTTACTATCCATTTAGGTCTACAATTCAAGCCATTACATAAATATGAATATCAGGGAAAGAATACTAAAAATAGATTTTTCACTTTATTCTTCTTGACATGAAGTACTGATTCTTTCTAACTTCTTCTGCCTGGATATAACTATTTTTAGTAGAGTCCAAGCAACCGCAATAAATCATCTCATTCTTCCTAGCCATTAGCTCACTTTTACACTCTTGGTCGTGGGGCCTGACCCCTGGGCCTGGGCGCTGTTCCTCAGGCTTCAACTCAAGGCTACTGCTCTACCACTTGCGCCACAGCATACCTTCTGGCTTTTCCTCTTATGTGTTGCTAAGGAATCCAACTAAGGGCTTCATGTATACAAGACAAGAGATCTACCTCTTAGTCACCTTTCCCGCTCCTAAATCAATCTTTAATTATTATTATCTTCATTATTTACTCTTTATACTTTCTTAGTGATAGCTATAAAAAAGTTAAAAATGCTATTTTTGAGAAACAAACAGGCTGAATCATGTACTCATTAGGTTAATTCCGTGGTTATGAATGATTCCTACTGAACAATGATAATAGCATATAGCAAAAATAAATCTTTCTAGTGTAAAAAAACTAATGTAAATAGATTCATGTTATGTAAGTAGGCTGTTTCTACATAAAATTTTCCTGTATGTCCTCTTTCTCCATTGTGATACCATGTTGATTTCGAAGTGGGATAGAGTTTGCCTCAGAATGACAGTGATTGTTTTCATAGACGGAATATCAATTATCAATACGTTTATTAGAAGGTAGTCGTAAGTCAAGATATTTTAGACCTTATTATTCTGCAAAAAGACTACTTTGCCTTTCGTGTAGATAAGCTTGATGTTTGTAATTATCTTTTCAATTCACCTCGTAGATTCATATTCAGAGAAAGTAACGATAAATGGCCTAGGATATTTCAAAGCAACTATGTTAAATACAAATGTTAAATACAAACAGCAAGAGAGAAAACAAGTTTCAGAGTATATTTTGCTTCATATAAAAAATATATATTTTACAAATATTACTGCTACTTTAAAATATGAACTATAAATATAGAATATAGAGGGAAATAATGGTGAAAATGTGGGTTTACATATATATAATATGTCTAATTGTGTAAATATAATTATATATTTATAAATATATATAAGCTTATAGGCTTATACATTTATGTTATATTTTACCAACACTCTAATCAATAACTTGAAATTTCCTGGAAGCTAAGTTTTGATCATAGAATTGTTAACTAAAGATGTGTTGACAGCTTCACGTAGAACACATGAAATTCAATTCCGTATTACTAAATATATGAGATTATTATTTAAATATTTGAAAAGCCTGATTAAATTGTGTACTGACATAGCAAAGGTGTTGTGTACTATATATCATTTCTATCATATTTGGTTGAATAACTCATTATTTTGCAAATTCCATGGAATTTCATTCAGTAATCTCCACCCTAAAATATTTGGAATATCATCAGGAATCATTTAGTGTAATGAGACTTCAATATTCATATTGGATTCATTTATTATTATTCAGTTGAAAGTTCCTGTGTTGAAATACATACTGCATAAGAACAAAGTACAAGAAATGAAAGCAGTTGGAATTACAATACTAACAAGAGGCTGCTGTGGGTTTTCAATTTTCCCTTATTAGAATTACTGAGGAGTTGAAGCATTTCAGTAATGTTCTGGGTAGAACTAGAGAGCATCTTTTGAGACAATTTTAACCAAACCAATATGGGAAAGAAGCAATAGAAGGCCCTGAATTATTTACAAATGGAAAATCTTACAACACCTTAATGATACCAAGAACATGCACACTTAGGTAGTGAAAAATGAGAGGATTCTATGGGAGGCTTGATGTCTCAAGAAATGGATCAGACACACCAAAGCAATTCAGAAACTCTCTGTAAACGATGCTCATCATAAGGCTTCTAAGAAGCAATGATCAGGTTTTGTATGTGTCTGTTGTGGATGTAATCATCCTTCATTGATATGGCAATTACAGCTCAGGTAAGAATCAGGAAATTAGGACTTGCAGACCAACTTTTGCTTTTCTCAATTGAGCCAAAATACAGGACAATATCTGACTTCTTCGTATATTTAAATGAATTAAATGTCATTTCAATAGTACTAAAATTCAGTACATTTATTTTCATGAATTATGCATTTTATTTTTATTTTTTATTGTGAGAATACTGTACAGAGGAGTTCCAATTACATGGGCAAGATAACGAATACATTTCTTATAAAGCATTGTTGCATCCTCTTTGTTTCTCTTTCCCATCCCTTCCCATATTCCACCACCTACCTACATAATCCTCGCCCCCCCCCAAAGTTGTATAGTTCGTTTTTCGACATAAAGACTTGTACACCTCATTGTTGCAATGGGTTCACCTGTATCCCTAGTTAAACCATGTATTTTTGCCCTTCCCCTCCACAAATTATCCCAAGGTCAAATACAGTGAAAGCAGGGGTTATAACGTGGGAGAGGAGCATACAAATCAGCATAGAAATCATCTTCTAAATATGATAGAAACAACTGCATGAAAGGAAAAAAAATGAATACTCATCTTGGGGTTCATTCCCCTAACATCAACTTCTCTGACCTTTTCTACTTGACTCAGACTTATACAAGTTATTGCAAAATAAAGGAAACCATGGGACGTATGTCTCTTTGGGCCTGGCTTACTTCACTTATTAAAATTCAGTACGCTTGTTCTCTAGATGGAATTCTCCCTGTTAAAGACCAGCATTAAATCTGATCCTTATTCTCATTATTTCTGATGTTACCATGTTTTCTCTTTCTTTTAGTTTCCATTGGCTACTTCACACAAATAACTCTTGTTAACAACAGTTTTCAATGCAAGGAATAGAAATAAGTTTAGATACTAGGTTTGAAAGAATTAAACACATGGAGAATACTTTGACTGCTTTTCTTCATACTTGTTGCCCAATGAAAGTGACAATAACGAATAGTGCACAATGCGTGTATTGGGAAAGTAGAACATGATATGACAGTGTGACTCATGAAGAAATATGAAAAAAAAAATCACTGAAGTTGTATTCTAGACAATGACATTGAAGGGTTTATAAACATTTGCAATTTGTACTAAGAACATTCAGCCTAAATGTGCACACAGGCTTAGTGACGGAAAATTATTTGATGAAACTTTTCTTTTGTAGTAGTACCAGTGTCAATGATAGGGAACTATCTGAATCTCTCCCAAAATGGATTCTCACCAATCAGAGATTTCTGAAGTAAATATCCATGAATTGATTGGCCATAAAAAATTATTGTTGCTCAAAAATCTAGTAGTCCATCTATTTCTCAGCAAGTATCCTCAATTTCAATTTCTTGTCCATTTGCTTTATGCATGAACAACACCCTAGCCCAAGGTCAGAAAATATAGTCATTCATACATGCTCTATTCACCACATACAGGCGTCAACTTTCCAAGCCTGAACATATATGGAAAAATGTAAAAGAAAGGCTATGTTCTTTTATTGGTGTTAGTCATTGTCTGAAATGGAAGAAATACTGTATCTCTTTATATTGTCACACATTTCCAATTTAATATATCATGTGATAAGTTTCTCCTTACAGTGATTCCTTGTGGCTTCTATACTATTTACATAATCCAGAATGCATAAAAGTCACTTCGGTTTACGCCTAGTCTCTTCTTGTCTAGGATTTCATGTAATTATTCGTGTTGATTTAATCATAAAATCGTACTCATGTTCAAATATTTCTTCAAAGATTGCAGCAATATATTATAGAGCTCAATAGGAGTAATACTACTGTCTAATATGCACATAACTAGATTATCTGATTTCAAAACAACCATATATGATGATCACCGTCTGAATTCACATGTCTAACACATATAGTAAATATAGTCCTCCAACTTGGTTACATAACTTAAATCCTCATAAAATGTACTTGAAATAACTGTACAATTAGCAGCTGGAGTAACTACAATTTATTATTTATTCATGTGCAATAAAGGCTAAAATGAATTTCATTTCCAGAAATATATGCATAACACTGCTTTTTATTAACAATAAAAGACTTTATGGGAAAAACAAGTACTAATTAATTACAAGACTCATTTGTAAAGTCGGTTACTAAAATTAGTATGCCTTAGAAAGGACGTGTTTATGCCCCATGAGTAATTTTAAAATGTACAGGTAATAGAGTCTTAGCATATAACCTAATTATGTATTAGAAGATTATAATTTATTTTTGACTCAAGGTAGAAAGAATAAGCAAAAACGTAATACTAAAATTGTTATGACAAAGCATTTTTGAAAATCTATCATTGCATTGTTCTTCAACAAAAAAAATGTCGAATATTTTTGGTTCCCATTGTTGTGTAAAAGAAATAGAGAGTTACAGAGCCTTTCTTGACTCCCTTTCTTCTTTATATTTCATCTATTTTTGTTGGCATATTTTGTTAATATTCAATAAGAAATTTCCATTCATTCTTGATCCTTTCATTACTAAGGAAGTGGAAATCTGAAAGTATTTGCCCAGATAACTCTAACCTGAAATTAAGCACAAGAAAACTGTTTGGAAGGAGAATTTGAACAATTATTATAGGTGCTTAGATTTAAATTCATGCCACTTTTTATATTGTGGAATTCACTATCTCAAACTACAATGAGTCAGTCAAACAATGTTTGTGTCCTTTTAGTCCGTTTGAACCAATCATATTTGAATGAAATTTCATGTCTTCAATATAATTCATCCAAAATACAAGAAAGAAATGATATCAAAATACATGAAAATAGTACAAAATGAATGATCTTACAATCTTTAAGAAAATTGCTTGTTGGTTGTATTTGTGCACTTAGTAATTTTATGTGAAGTAACCATGCCTTGGCAGAATCTATTGAATGTATTTCTCAAGGCAAGTTTTAACCCTTGCAGTATAACTCATTTAGTACCTTTCAAAAATCCTATTCATGTCTCCTCTGTTTAGCCTTATTTGTTTGTCCCTTCCAAACAATCAACACAAAGTTGATCATTGCACCTAAATTTCTGATTACTCTGTACGTGGTAAAGGTAGCTTTATCATATATAATAATGTTGCATTGAGATTTATTTCCTACATTTAAGTTCTCAAAGATGAATATATGTACTGCATATGTAAGCAGGATATAAGAGTTGACAAATATATGTTGTTAGATATTAGCCTGTACTATTTCCTGAATGCTAAATCAAACACACTATTAAAGTATTTTCACCATTTTTCCTGCATCAGTCTGGGATTCCATTGATTCACCAACAAAAGGGAAAAGCAGTTGAACTGAAAAAAAATTAATATGCAACTAATGTTTATTGATATCTAGACTGACTTAAATTCAGCCAAAAAAGTTGTCAAATATATTTTTGGTTGGAAACTAAGGACAAAAATGAAATTAGAGTTCCAGAGGAAGATTGTGGAAGGTCAGGTGGGAGCTAAACAAGCTCTTGTATAGAAACCAGTCTTGGTGTTCTAATGAAAAGACCAATGATAGAAATTCACAGAAAATGTGCCATCTTAGTACTGAGAGTTTGGCCAGAGAGGACAAATCCAGGTGCTGAAATTTCAGTACTTGCTGGTGTTTGTGAAAGCGATGGTAGCTGCTACCATGGCCACCATACCAACAGAGACAGCCCGGAACGAAGGGAACTGAAGTTCTGGAAGTGGATTCCACTCAGCATCAGCAAGAACCAACAAATAGAGGAAATCTTCAGCCTACTGAACACAGACAGTAGCAGACTGAGTATATTCAGGATACCAAGGGAACAATGTGTTTTCACCCAAGATATCCTCATTCTTTTTCACCAACAGTAGTGGGAAAGTAGCTCCTCACCCACCAGTGCAAAAGAGCACCAACTTTGATCCTGACAAAGGCATGGAAAGAGCAATTTGCCCTTGAAAACTCACCCTTGAAAAAAGACAATAGAAGCCATTGCACAGATCAACGGAATTTGACCTGCATGGCTCAGCTCCACCCAGTAGAAAGTTTCTCTTTCCAGACAGAGAAAGCTCAGCCCAAGGAGGAATGACTTTCTTTACTGGGTAAACAAATCCACAAGCTACCATTTTCCACTGAATCATATGCAGCAGACCCAGTGGCAGAAGGGGTTAAAAAATACAATTGAAACTCAGTAAAAACAAATCTTGCGAATGGCTCCAGTCTGAATTGTGGGAGTGTCTCAGGAGGTAGATCCTCAGGAAAAAGCTACTGCTTGCTGAAAGTTCTCAGAACTACGTATAACCTAGCCCCATCACACCAATTCGAATCTAGAGGAAACAGCCATCTTCCACTTTTGTGACACTCAAGCTGATTTCCCTCTCACTGGACTAGCCTGGAAGGAAGCTAGTAAGACAGAGTTTTTTTCTGATGGCTTAAAATGATTTAAGAAACATTTTTACCCACAGGAAACTAAGCACCACAAGGATATCGGAGACTCCACCAAGAAAATAGTTCTGGACACAGAGGAGACACAAGATGCACCCAAACACCCCCCAAAAATCAAAGAACTGTTTTCCACCAAATGAAAACTTTTTTCAATTTTTTTTCTTTTCCTTATTTTTATTTAAGATGTATATTATTTTAAATATAACTTTTACTGGGGCTGGGAAAGTGGCTCAGTGGTAGAGCACTTGCCTTGCATGCATGAGGCCCTGGGTTCAATTCCTCAGCACCACATAAGCAAAAAGAAAAAAGCCGGAAGTGGCACTGTGGCTCAAGTGGTAGAGCGCTAGTCTTGAGCTGAAGATTTGAAGGACCGCACCCAGGCTCAGAGTTCAGGCCCCCTGACCGGACCCCCCCAAAATAATTTTAATCTTTTTTCCTTTTGATCTTTTTGGCTTATTTTTGCATAACTTAATGTCTTTTCTATTTATCCCCAGATATATATAACCATCTTTGATTATTGGGTCTTATCCTTCATTGTGTGGATACTTAATTAAGGTATCAATAACTAGTCACAAACCCTTAGTTTTATTTTTTTACACAGATAATTTTTATTGTTTGTATTTTATCATGCTTCCTTTCGTTCTTTCTACACTTATATAATTTTCTCTATTGAATCCCTCAGTCCTTTTCTCTCCCCACATTCCTCTAATCTTATTTTCCCACTATTCTCCATAAACCTATAAATTTTTGGTCTGCTGTCTCCTTGGACTTTCTTAGACACTTGATTCATACTTGTTTGTTATTTAATTAGATTGTACCTGTTGAACTACATTGTACCTACTGAAATAGATTGCATCTATACTCATTTTGACTGTGTCAAACAATCTGTGCAACTACAGAATTATAGATGATACTTCCCATAAAATATGGTACTAGAACCGAAATGATTTTGCTTTCTTTCCCAAATACAGTATGTAATTTTTTTGTTTCTTTTGTATATGCTTCCCCATAGTATACCCTGGTTTTCTTTGTATTTGATTCCGGTGCCCTGAACCTTCTTTTTACATTTTCTAATTTGGGGAAAGAAAGGGAATAAAATGATTAAGGATACAGGTTGAACCATTGCACCAATGAAATGTACAATACATGATTTTGAAAAGGACTTTACAACATTGGAAGAGGGTAGTTGTGGAAGGAAGGGGTGGTAGAAGGGAAAAAAGGGGGCAAAAATGTTTAATAGGAAATGTACTCATTGCTTTATTCATGGTACTGTAACACCTGTGTACAGTATTTTTATAACATACATAAAAATGTATACATATACATACATATAATATATAATATATATGGAATAGGGATTTGTACTTTTTAATCATACTTCTCAGCAGCTATATTTGTACATTGGATTTTGTGGTGTTATGTGTGTGTGTAGTGGGGTAACTTGTCAGTAGCTGAAACAGTAGGCTTGCATGTGCAAAGAGAGAGTGGACTATATCAAAGGGATGGAAGGAGGAAAATGAGGAAGAAAAATAGGAAGGAAGGAAGGAAGGAAGGTAGGAAGGAAGGAAGACGGGAAGGAAGGAAGGAAGAAAAGAAGGAAAACAAGCAAAAAGAGTACGGTCCAAATGCTATGGCTCACATATATGTTATGTGAAGTTAATACAACAACAAAAACAAACCTTAAAATGTCAGGGATAGAGGTGCCTATAATCCCGCGCTTGAGAAATAGACAGGAGAATGTTGAGTTTAGGGAAATCTGGACTTCTTCAAAAGTTCAAGATTAACGTGGCCTATGAAATGAAGACCTGTTAGCACCAAATTATAATTGAATACCACTGACTGGCACCTATAATCCAAATTTCTTGGGTGCCTTAGATTGGAAGAATCAACCAGCCCAGATAGAAACATCCATGAAACACTCTTGCCCAAGGGAAACTGGAATTGATGACATGTATCTGTCATCCCAACAAAAAAAGGGAAGCCTATAAAATAGGATATTGTGGTCTCAAGGCATCTTTCCTGATAGAAAGCAGAATCATCTCAAAGATAAATAGGGTAGTGGGCCAACACAATATAGAGAGTTTGGCCAAAGAGTGAAAATTCAGGCAAGTTTGTTATGGAGACATATCTGAGCACTTGGGTGTATCCGTGGTACAGCAGCAGCAGCAGCAGCAGTGCTGAGCCCACCATATCAACAGAGAGAGCCCAGGACACAGGCAAGAGACCCGGTGTGTAAGCAGATTCTACACACTGCCAGCAAGAACTGACAAGGAGCAGAAAACTTTATCCTGATGATCACAGACCATGGATGGCTAGGAAACAAGTGACTGGTATGAGCAAACCCAAGACGTCCTCACTCCTTCTCAAGGAGCAGTTGTGGGAATGTAACCCTCCCCAACCAATGGAGAACTCCATCTTTGATAGTGACAAAGGCCTAATCTGACTCGGGCCTTGGAAGAAAATAATAAGGGGCATTCAACAGGTCACAGGAACCTGATTTGCTCTGCTCAGGGAAAAATTGCCCTTCCTAGGCATAAAAAGCTTCACCCCCAGAGGAATGACTTTCTTCACTGGGTAAATAGAGGTAGAGGCTATCCCTGCCCACTGCAGCGTAGGGTCACAGACTCAGCAGAAAGAGGGCTAAAAGAAAATCAAATTAATATCACAGTATACACCATTGCTAACAATAGCTCCAGGCTGGGCCCTTTGAGTGCTTCTAGAGCTAATCCCTCAGGAAAAGCTACAGAGTGCTGAGAGGCCTCAACCCTACCTACAACCTAGCCTCATCACAGCTACTCCAAGTCAGAGGAAACAGCTAGCTACCTCTTTTGTGATACTCAAAACATCTCTCTTCCATTGAACTAGCTTGGGATGACTATTACAAAATCCTTAGTAAGGCAGATCTGTCTACCTGCTCAAATTTACTTAAGAAACCAATCAAGCCACAGGAAATCCAAACACCAGAAGCAAACCAGAGACTCCACCAATACATGAGTTAAAGACAAAGTAGAGATACAAACTCTCCTCCCCACCTCCTGCAATAAAATAAAAAGAAACCTTTTTTTCCACCAAATTGTTTTAAGATTTAAAAAAAAGTGTTTATTTTTTTTCTTTCACAAATTTTCCTTCAGGTGTCTGTGTATGTGATTCTGGATTTTTAAAATTTGTTTTAACATTTTACTACTTTTGTTTTTTTCGTGACATAATAGTGTTCTGCACATTTCTAGTTATATACCTATCATTAATTTTTAGAACTTATCTTTCATTGTGTCCATAATTAATATAGAATTTCATTACAGAATTTGCAACTTCTTAGGTGTAAGTCCTTCAATATAAGTAGAATTTCTTCAATTTTCATTAAAATTTTTACTTATTCCATTATAAAATTTCTATTCTTTATTTTTTCAGTTTTCTTAATCTCTGTCCTCTCATTCCATCCTTTATTATAATTTTTTTTTTAATTTTATTTTATTTTATTTGAGAACATACTGTACAGAGGGGTTACAATTACATGGGCAGGATAATGCATACATTTCTTACCAAGCATTGCATCCTCCTCCTTTGTTTACCCTTCACCTCCCTTCCCAGACTCCCCCCTCCCTCCCACCCAATCATACCCCCCCTCCCCCCCCCCCCCCACCGACATTGTTAAGCTAGTTTTGACATGACATTTTGTACTTCTCATTGTTGCAACAGGTCCACCTGAATCCTTAAACGACTTGTTTGTCCCCGTCTCCTCCACATGTTATACTGACATCAAATATAGTGAAAGCAGGGGTTACACTGTGGGGGAGGGACACACAAAGCAACAAAGAAATAATCTTATAAATGCATTAGAAACACATGCATGAAAGAAACAAAAACATTAAAATACATATTTGAGGTTTTGTTTTCCTAACATCACATTCTCTGACTTTTTCCGCTTGACTCATACCTATACTAGATATTGCAAATAAGGGAAACCATGGGACCTATGTTTCTTTGGGCCTGGCTTACTTCACTTAATATAATTTTTTCCAAGCCTTTCCATTTCCTAACAAATGGGGCAATGTCATTCTTTCTGATGGAGGCATAGAATTCCATTGTGTATATATACCACATCTTCTTGATCCATTCATCTACTGAGGGGCATCTGGGTTGGTTCCATGTCTTAGCTATGGTAAATAATGCTGCAATAAACATAGTTGTGCTGGGAGCTTTAGTGTGGCCTTGTTTGTGATCATTTGGGTAAATGCCCAAAAGTGGGATTGCTGGGTCGTTGGGGAGCTCTATGTGGAGTCTTTTGAGGAACCTCCATACTGCTTTCCAAAGTGGTTGAACAAGTTTACATTCCCACCAACAATGAAGTAAGGTTCCTTTCTGTCCACATCCCCTCCAGCATCTGTTGTTGTTAGAGTTCTTGATTTTTGCTGTTCTAACTGGAGTGAGGTGATATCTCAATGTTGTTTTGATTTGCATTTCTTTTATGGCTAGGGATGTTGAACATTTCTTCATGTGTCTATTGGCCATCCTTCTTTCTTCTTCAGAGAAGCTTCTCTTTAAGTCTTTCGCCCACTTACTTATTGGGCAGTTGTTTCTTTGAGGATTTGTTGTTGGGTGGTTTAATTTTTTGAGTTCCAAGTATATTTTAGATATGAGACCCTTGTCCGTTGTATGGCTAGTAAAGATCTTCTCCCAGTCCGTGGGCTTTCTATTGATCTTGCTAGCTATGTCATTTGCCCTGCAGAAGCTCTGCAACCTTATACAATCCCATTTGTCCAGCCTTTCTTTGATTTGTTGTGTTTCCGGGTCTCTATTCAGAAAATTTCGGCCTGAGCCAAGGAGACCCAGGGTTTCTCCTATTCCATCCTGTAATGTTTTCAGAGTGTCTGCTTTGAGTTCAAGGTCTTTGATCCATTTGGAGTTGATTCTGGTGCAGGGTGATATATAAGGATCTAGCTTTAGTTTTCTACATGTAGTTAACCAGTTTTGCCAGCACCATTTACTGAAGAGGCTGTCTGTCTTCCATTCTATTGTTTTAGCTCCCTTATCGAAGATTAGATGGGTATAGGTCTGTAGGTTCATTTCTGGGTTTTCAATTCTATTCCATTGGTCCTGAGGTCTGTTCTTATGCCAATACCAAGCTGTTTTGATTACTATGGCTTTATAGTAGAGTTTGAAATTTGGTATTGATATTCCTCCAGCAGTGTTCTTTCCGTTGAGGAGCGTTTTTGCTATTCGGGGTCTTTTATTGTTCCATATGAATTTTTGGATTGCCTCTTCTATTTCCTTGAAGAATGAGGGTGGAATTTTGATAGGTATTGCATTGAATTTGTAGATAGCCTTGGGCAGTATTGCCATTTTCACGATGTTAATCTTTCCAATCCAGGAGCATGGGAGGTTTTGCCATTTTTTAAGTTCTGTGTTGATTTCCTTTTTCAAGATTTTAAAGTTTTCATCATAGAGGTCCTTCACTTCTTTAGTTAAGTTAATTCCTAGGTATTTTATTTTTTGTGAGGCTATTACAAATGGAGTTGCTTTCCTAATTTCAGCCACACTTTTCTCATTGTTGGCATACAGAAAAGCCATTGATTTTTGGGGGTTAATTTTATAACCTGCTACTTTGCCAAAGTTTTGAATCAGCTTGAGTAATTTGGGAGTGGAGTCTATGGGATTCTTTAAATACAAGATCATGTCATCTGCAAAGAGGGAGAGTTTTATTTCTTCTTTCCCTATTTGGATACCCTTTATGTCTGCATCTTGTCTTATTGCTGTAGCTAGGCATTCTAATACTAGATTGAAGAGAAGTGGAGAGAGTGGGCATCCTTGTCTTGTTCCTGAGTTAAGAGGAAATGGCTTTAGTTTTTCACCATTGAGTATAATGCTGGCTGTAGGTTTGTCATATACAGCATTTATTGTATTGAGGAATGTTCCATGGATTCCTAATTTTTCCAAAACCTTCATCATAAAGGGGTGTTGGATCTTGTCAAATGCTTTTTCTGCGTCTATTGAGATAACCATGTGGTTCTTATTCTTGCTCCTGTTGATGTGATGAATAATATTAATTGATTTGCGTATATTGAACCAGCTTTGCATCCCTGAAATGAATCCTGTTTGATCGTGGTGTATGATTTTTTGGATGAATTGTTGAAGTCGATTGGCCAAAATTTTGTTGAGAAGTTTCGCATCAATGTTCATCAAAGAAATGGGTCTATAGTTCTCTTTCTTTGATGAGTCCCTACCTGGTTTTGGGATGAGGGTTATGATGGCTTCATAGAATGTGTTCGGTAGTGAGCTTTCTCTTTCAATTTCATTGAAGAGTTGGAGGAGAATTGGTGTGAGCTCTGCTTTGAAGGCCTTGTAAAATTCCGCTGTAAAACCATCTGGTCCTGGACTTTTCTTAGCTGGGAGGTCTCTTATTGCTGTTTCTATTTCAATGCTTGATATGGGCCTGTTAAGATAGTTTACCTCATCTTGGTTTAGTTTTGGCATGTCAATATTTGCTAGGAAGAGGTCCATTTCTGTCAAGTTCTCAAACTTATTAGCATAAAGTTTTGAGAAGTATTCCCTTATAATGTTCTGAATCTTGGTTGTTTCCGTGGTGATGTTTCCATTCTCATCTCTGAGTTTATTAATTTGGGTGTGTTCTCTTCTTTTTCTGATAAGATTTGCTAAGGGTCTGTCAATTTTGTTAAGTTTTTCGAAGAACCAACTCTTTGTTTTGTTGATTCTTTCCATAGTTTTTTTGGATTCTAATTCATTTAATTCTGATTTAATTTTGATTATTTCTTTCCGTCTACTGGATTGGGGTTTATCTTGCTGCTCTTTTTCAAGGAGGTTTAGATGTGTCATTAAATTGTTAGTTTCAGATCTCTCCAATTTGTTGATGTAGGAGCTCAGAGCTATAAACTTGCCTCTGAGTACTGCCTTTGCTGTGTCCCAGAGGAGCTGGTATTTTGTGTGTTCATTTTTGTTGAATAGCATGAACATTTGAATTTCCTTTCTAATCTCTTCCATGACCCACTCATGATTCAGCAGTGTGTTGTTCAGCCTCCATGTGATACCGGACTTTCTTTGGTGGCTTTTGGTGTTGAGTTCTAACTTTATTCCCTTGTGGTCAGAGAGAATGCAAGGTATAACTTCAATGTTTCTGAATTTAGACAAGTTTGCTTTGTGGCCTAAAATGTGGTCTATTTTAGAAAACGTTCCATGTGCTGCTGAGAAAAACGTGTATTCTGATGCTGCTGGGTGAAATGTTCGGTAAATGTCTGTTAAGTCTAGTTGATCTATGCAGCTGTTTAGATCTGCGGTTTTATTATAATTTTTATACTTACATAATTATTATATGTTTAATTTGTAAACTTAAATTTCTCTTTTTAAAGTTTATTCTTTGTCTCTCACCTCCTTTCATTCTGTTATATCCATTTCTTCTCTGAAAGTAAAACGTGTTAAATTCACTCCTTCCTTTTAGCTCTCCACATTCCTCTAAACCTATTTCCCCCCACAGTTCTATCTAATCCTATTAATATCTGCTGTGCTTAATTGCTAATTGATGTTTTTAGCCAATTACTTGTTTGATGTTGAATTAGGTTGTATCTGTTGAAATAGACTGTATGTGTATCCATTTTGAGGCAACAATCACTCTGCTCAACTATTAGACTCTGGTTGATTCTGGGTTCAACATTATTTTCTAGCATGAAATTGGTGTTACTTTCATACCTAATGGACAGCAGAAGTCGGAGAAACTCAAGAAAATTGGCAAACCCAGGTATGTTAACTCCCACTCATGATAATCATGTGAGAGAACAGTTAATAAATAACCCAGAGGAGAGTTCTCCAAAAGCTCTTCAAACACTACTGGTAAACCTGATGAATGACTGGGAGCCATACAAAGCTAACCGAAGTTTAATACAGAAACATTTCAAGTATAATGAGCATAAGCAAAAATTAATACACAAGTATCATGTGTGAGATAGCTATTCAAACATTAATACAGGAATTTTGTGAGGAGGCTGAGAGTGGTCAAAGAATAATAAAGGAATTGAGTGAGCATGTGGATTCTAATCAAAGGGTAATAAAGGCAATGTGTGAGAAGGTATGAGAACAGACAAAGTTCAGTGATGTATTTATGGATTCCATAAACAAACAGACCCTTAGCAAATCATATCAGAAAAAGAAGAGAACTCACATGAATACATAAACTCAGAGATAAGAATGGAAACATCACCATAGAAACAACCAAGATTCAGAACATTATAAGGACATAATTCTCAAACCTTTATGCTAATAAGTTTGGGAACTTGGCAGAAGTGGACGTTTTCCTAGCAAATATTGACATGCCAAAACTAAACCAAGATTAGTTAAACCATCTTAAAAGGCCTATATCAACCATTGATATAGAAACTATAGAAACAGCAATAACAGACCTCCCATCTAAAAAAAGCCCAGGACCAGATGGTTTTACAGTGGAATTCTACAAGAATTCACGCCAATACTCCAACACTTCAATGAAATTGAAAGAGAAACTTCACTACCGAACTCTTTCTATGAAGCCATAATATCCCCAAACCAGGCAGGGACTCATCAAAGAAAGTATACTATAGACACATTTCTTTGATAAATATTGATGGAAAATTTCTCAACAAAATTTTGGCCAATCAACTTCAACAATTCATCCAAAAAGTCATACACCACGATCAAACAGGATTCATTTCAGGGATGCAAAATTGGTTCAATATACGCAAAAAAAATTAACCTAATTTACCACATCAACAATAGCAAGGATAAGAACCACATGGTTATCCCAACAGATGCATTTGACAAGTTCCAACACGCCTTTATGATGAAAGTTCTGGAAAAATTAGGAATCCATGGATCCTTGCTCAATACAATAAAGGCTGTATATGATAAACCTACAGCCAGCATTATACTGAATGGTGAATGACTAAACCATTTCCTTTACACTCGGAATAGGAGTTTCCTTTAAATTTGGAACAGGACAAGAATGCCCAACCTCTCCACTGCTTTTCCATCTAGTATTAGAATGTCTAGCTACAGCAATAAGATAAGATGCAAACATAAAGGGGAAAGTAAAGGTAAAACTCTTTCTCTTTGTAGATGACATAATCCTGTATTTAAAGAATCCCATGGACTCTGCTCCCAACGTACTCAAGCTGATTCAAAACTTGGGCAAAGTAGAAGGGTAAAAAATTAATCCTCAAAAACCAATGGCTTTTCTTTGTTACAACAATGAGAAAAGTATGGCTGAAATTAGGGAAGCAACTCCATTGGTAATAGACCCACAAAAAAAACCCTATAAATTAATTTAACCAAAGAAGTGAAGGACTGCTATGATGAAAACTTTAAAAACCTGAAAAAGGAAATCAAATCAGAACTTAGAAAGTGGGAAAAAATCCCATGCTCCTGTATTAGAAAGATCAACATAGAGAAACTGGCAATACTTCTCAAGGCTATCTACAAATTCAATGTGATTCATATCAATATTCCAAACTCAATCTTCAAGGAAGTAGGAGAGGCAATCCAAAACGTCAAACCAAATTTCAAACTCTACTACAAAGCCATAGTAATCAAAACAGCTTGATACTGGCACAAGGAGAGACCCCACGACCAATGGAATAGAATTGAAATCCACGAATTGGACCTAAAGACTTATAGCCATCTATTGTTCGATAAGGCAGCAAAAAAAAAAAAAAAATAGAATGGAAGAAAGACGCCTCTTCAGTAAATAATGCTGAATAAATTGGTTAACTACTTGTAGAAAACTAAAGTTAGATCCTTATATATCACCCTGCACCAGTATCAACTCCAAATGGATCAAAGACGGCAGAGTCAAACCAGACACTCTGAGCACATTACAGGATGCAATAGAAGAAACCATAGGTCTACTTGCCACAGGCTGAAATTTTTTAATAGAGACCCTGAAAAACAAGAAATCAAAGAAAGGTTGGATAAATAGGATTGCATGAAAGTGCAGAGCTTCTGCGTGGCAAAGGACATAGCTAGCAAGAGCAATAGAAAGCCCATGGATTGGGACAAGATCTTCAGTAGCCATACAATGTACAGGGGTCTCATATCTGAAATACACTTGGAACTTAAAAAATTAAATTCCCAAAAAACTAATCTTCAAAGAAACACCTGCCCAATAAATAAGTGGGCTAAAGACTTAAAGAAAAACTTCTCTGAAGAGGAAAGTAGGATGGCCAATATACACATGAAGAAATGCTCAACCTCCATAGCCATAATAAATGCAAATCAAAACAACATTGAGATACCACCTCATCTTGTTAGAATGTCCATAATCAAAACCTCTAATAACATCACATGCAGGAGGAAAAAACAAATGGTTTAACTAGGGATACAGGTGGACCCATTGCAACAATGAGATGTACAAGACTTTATGTCAAAAATGAACTTTACATCTTTGGTGTGATGAGAAGGATCGGGTAGGTGGAAGGGGGGGAGGTTTGGAAGGGATGGGAAGAGGAAGCAACACTGCTTGATAAGAAATGTACTTGTTATTTTGCCCATGAAATTGTAACTCCTTGGTACGGTATTCTCACAATAAAAAAATTGAAATAGAAACAGAAAACTCTCCAAGAAAAATCCAAGAAATATGATACTTCTCAATATTTAGGAGACACCATCAGAACGCCTAATATGAAGATTATGGCTGTAGAGGAGCACCTATACAGAGAAGTTCATTGTTTAGGAAATTTATTTTACAAGATCCTAGCAGAGAACTTCCTGAACATTCAAAAACATAGGCCTATTCAGATAACAGAAGCTTTTAGAACCCCAAGTAGACCAGATTAGAGCAGGATATTCCACTGTCACATTATAATCCACACAGGATCAATTCAGACCAAAGAAATTATGCTTAATGTTGTTAAGGAGAAAAAACTGCATCAACTATATAGGGAAACTAATCAGAATAACCTCAGATTTCTCAGCAGTGACAAGTAAAGCAAGCAGAGTGGAATGATGTATGCTATCAACTAAAGATAAGCAACTATCAACCAAAAATACTGAACCCAGGTAAAGTCTCATTCATAATGAAAGGTCCAATAAAAACCTTCCATAGCTAGAAAAACGGAAATATGTCCACCAATCCAGCCCTCTAAAAGATATTTAAAGATGTCCTATACATAGAAAACCAATAAAAGCACAATAAAATCCAAGAAACAGCACTTAAACTGCGAATCCAAAACACGCAGGAAGAACTCAGTAGTCACAGCACCCAAGAAGATGGATATCATGGCAGGAACTACGAAACCCTCTCATTCATACCCTCAATATTGATAGTCTTAATTCTCCACTGAAGAAACCTAGACAGTCTAGTAGGATTAAAAATCATTATCCTTCTATTTTATGCTTTCAAGAGTCACATTTTGCCCATAAAAACAAACATATTGTGAAAGTGACAGGCTGGAATAAAATATCCCAAGCAAACAGACGCCATAAACAGCAGGGAGTTCCAATCCTAATATCAGATAGACTTCAAATTAAAAAAATAGTAAGAAGAAGTAAAGAAGGTCGGTACATACTAATTTAGGGATCTCCCTTTCAGCAGGACATTACCATTCTAATTATTGACCAAACAACGGAGCACAAACATTGATCCAGGTAACACACATGTCCCTGAAATCTCATAGATACAAAGATATTAATTACTGGGGACTTTAACACAACACTATCACCACCCGATACATCAACCTGGCAAAATTCAAGAGAAAAACCACAGATCTAAACAACTGCCTAGATCAACTAGATTTGACAGACTTGTACCACATATTTCACCCAGCAGCATCAGAATACCCGTTCTTCTCAGCAGCACATGGAACATTTCCCAAAATAGACCCTATTTTATGTAACAAAGCAAACACCTAAATTCAGAAACGTTGAAATTATTCCCTGCATTCTCTCAGATCACAAGGGAATAAAATTAGAAGTCAGCACCAAAAGCAAGCATAGACTTAAACACTCACTGTTGAACCACCATTGGGTCATGGAAGTAATTAGAAATTGTAATGGTTATGATATTCAGCTAAAATGAACAAAAAAAATTACCAGCTCCTTTGAGACACAAAGGCAGCACTCACAGACAAGTTTATAGCTCTGTGGTCCTACATCAAAAAATTGTAGAGATTTGAAAACAAAAATTAACGAGACATCTGAAGCTCCTTTAAAAAGAACATCAAGCTAAAGCACAAAGTTCAGCGCCCACAACCGGACTCCTCCGGACCAAAAAAAAAAGTAAATCCCCCAACAACAATTCCTCAAACGATTGCCTGATAAACACGTGGGCTGCTATAAACTTACAGAGAAACCTCTTTGAAGCAGAAATAAGAATGGCTAATAGACACAGGAAGAAATGCTCAATCTCTCTAGCCATGAAACAAATGCAAATGAAAACATTGAGATTCCACCTCACCAATGGTAGGATAAGTAAAATCAAGAAACCTAATATCAACACATATTGGAAGGGATGTGGCACAAAGTGAACCCTACTGCATAGTTGCTGGGAGTGTAAACTTGTTCAACCCCTTTGGAAAACTGTATGTAGGTTCCTCATAAAGGAATAGAAGTATAATTTTATCTTGCTAGTTCTTCTTTCTTTTTTTTGGGGGGGGGGGGTCCTGCATTTGGGGCCTGAACTTTGGGCCTGGGCTCTGTCCCTCAGCTCTTCAGCTTAAGGCTAGCGCTTTACCACTTGAGCCTCAGCGCCACTTCTGGCTTTTTTTTTTCTTTTTGCTTATGTGGTGCTGAGGAATCGAACACAGGGCCTCAGGCATGTAAGACAAGCGCTCTACCACTGAGCCACCTTCCCAGCCATGTCTTGCTAATTCTAATAGACTTTTTCCCAATAGACTCTACATAGAGCTCTCCGACCCAGAAATACCACTTTGGGGCAGTTACCCAAAAACTACAAACAAGACCATACTATGGCTACCAGCACAGCTACATTTATTCCAGTTTTTTTTTTTTTTTTTTTACCATAGCTAAGATACGCAACAAAACCAGATGTCTTCAGTAGAATGGATCAAGAAAATGTGGTATAAATGATATATGGAATTACATGCCACCATCAGAAAAATGGCATTGTTCCATTTGTGAGGAAATGAAAAGACTTGGAAAAAAAGCATATGTGAATTAAGCCATGCCCTAAGGAACATATGTCCCATGGTTTTCCCTATTTGCAATAACTACTACTTGTTTAGGACAAGCGGTAAATGCCAAGAGCTATGCACATATAACCACATAAGATGATGTTAAGCTAAATGAACCCCAAATAATGACCCAAATATATTTTTGATTCTTGCTATTGTTTCTATTGTATTTATAATATACTATGCAATATTTTTGTGGTTTTGTTTGTTCCTCCCCCATGGTACAACACTATTGTAACTCTATTTGATGTCAGTGCCCTGCATCTTGTATACACATTCTCTAATACTGGGAGAGGAAAGGAAAAAAAATGTTTAAATAAGGATACAGGTTGACCAATTGTAACAATGAGATGTACCAATCACTATGTTGAAAATGAACTTTACAAGTTTGTCGGGTTGGGGGTGTAGAACGGTGCTGAAAATTTGTGGACATAGGGAGGGAAGGGAAGTAGGGGTAAAACAAAGGAGGAGGCAACACTTCTCTAAAGGAAATGTACTCATTATCTTTCTCATGTAACTGTAACTTCTGAGTACAATATTTTTTTAGAATAATACAGCTATCAAACAAAAATTTAAAAAACACAGAATGAGAGCTACTTCAAAAATAACCAGTTGAGCCAGGCGCAGGTGGCTCAAGCTTCTAATCCTACTACTCAGGAGGCTGAGATCTGTGGAACCCGGTTCAAAGCCAGCCCGGGCAAGTAAGTTTGTGAGACTCTTATCTCTAATAAACCAGCAGAAAACCAGAAGTGGTCCTGTACCTCAAGAGGTAGAGTGCTCGCCTTGTGCTGAATAGCTGAGGGACAGCACCCAAGCCCAGAGTACAAGCCCCACGACCAACCTAGAAAATAAAAATAAAAAATGAAAAAGTTGAAAAAGGGGCTGACAACATGACTAAGCACATATCTTGAAAGGGTGTGTGGTAGATTACTTGCCGAATAATTGTGAGGATCTAAATCCAGACCACAGAATCACCAAAACCAAACAAAAGAAATCAGAGACATGCTGTGGAATATCTTATAAAATTGATGAATTTCACCATTTCACATCAGAGTATAAATTTTTATATTACTAGTTCCAACAGACTTTTAAACAATCACGTAATTAAGTTGTTCAGCATGTCTTCCATTTTTATGTAGGGCCTTCAAGATAAGAAAGTACTATAAAATAAACCCGTCATACAACTTGTCAATTTATTCAATGATTTCCACTGTGCTAATGATTCTGGACAGTAGTGTATACATGTCTAAAAATTTTAGTGAACGTGCTCATTCAATGTTGTGTTGATCTTGTGTTTAGACCATATATTCACATATGAAAATTCTAGAGGATTTCAAATATTATAATGATTTATTTGGTATTAAAAATTAATATGTAAATTGAAGCATACTAATCACTATTAAAAGCTAATCTAGTGAAATTTCGATTATATTTACCATACAGCAAAGCATCCATATATTGCACAAGTATTATTTTATTTTTGCATTAATTTTATTAAAGTTACTTTACTTTTACATGAAAATTCCTATGAACAATGAAGTGTTATACTGAGAAAAAGAAAATAAATTTGCTTTTTATTTTGAACAAATTTTGAAGTACCTTTGTCTGGTTCCCAGAAAAAGAGAAGAATGCTCTTTCAAAGAATTCTACAGGATTTAACACATCACTTTCCCCTCTAGATAGATCAACTCGGCAAAAACTCAACAGAGAAACTGCAAATATAAATAACTGCATAGATCAACTAGATTTAACAGACATCTACCGAATATTTCACCCAACAGCATGAGAACACACCTTTTTCTCAGTAGCACATGGAACATTTTCCAAAATAGACCACATTTTAGACCACAAAGCAAACGTCCAAATTCAAAATCATTGAACTTATACATTGCATTCTATCGGACCACAAGGGAATAAAATTAGAACTCAACTCCAAAAGCCACCAAAGAAAGTCTGTAACAACACAGTGCTGAATCACGAGTGGGTCAAGGAAGAGGTAAGAAAGGA
This sequence comes from Dipodomys spectabilis, assembly GCF_019054845.1. Lineage (NCBI taxonomy): Eukaryota > Metazoa > Chordata > Mammalia > Rodentia > Heteromyidae > Dipodomys > Dipodomys spectabilis. Next base: position 47,799 of record NW_024871114.1, on the reverse strand, counting down.
AATACAAATGTTCATTATATTTAACAAAAATGAACATACAAACTACCAGCTCCTCTGGGAAACAGCAAAGGCAGTACTCAAAGACAGGTTTATAGCTCTGAGCTCCTACATAAAAAAAAAAACTGGAGTGATCTGAAACTAACAATTTCACGTAGCACCTTTAGCCTCCTTGAAAAAGAGCAGCAAGATAAACCCCATTCCAGTAGATGGAAAGAAATAATTAATATTAAATCAGAATTAAATGAATTAGAATCCAATAAAAAATAGAAAGAATCAATAAAACAAAGAGTTGGTTCTTCGAAAAAATTAAGAAAATTGACAGACTGTTAGAAAATCTTATCAGAAAAAGAAGAGAACTTACCAAAATAAATAAACTCAGAGACAAGGATGGAAACACCACAGAAACAACAAAGATTCAGACATTATAAGGGAATACTTCTCAAAACTTTATGCTAATAAGTTTGAGAACTTGGCAGAAATGGACCTTTCCCTAGCAAATATTGACATGCTGAATCTAAACCAAGATGAGATAAATCGTCTAAACAGGCCCAGATCAAGTATTCAAATAGAAACAGCAATAAGAGACAATCCATCTAAGAAAAACCCAGGACCAGATGGTTTTACAGTGGAATTCTACAAAACATTCAAAGCAGAGGTCACACCAATACTCCTCCAACTCTTCAATGAAATTGAAAGAGGAAGTCCACTACCAAACAAAAGGAACAGAACTATAGACCTGTTTCTAGGATGAAAATAGATTCAAAATTTCTCAGCAAAATTTTGGCCATTTGACTTCAACAATTAATCCAAAAAATCATACACCACGATTACACAGGATTCATTTCAGGGATGGAAAGTTGGTTCAATATACGCAAATCAATTAATATAATTCATTACATCAACAGGAGCAAGGATAAGACTTACATGGTTATTTCAGTGGATGCAGAAAAGGTATTTGACTAGATCCAAAACCCCTTTATGATGAAGGTTCTGGAAAAATTAGGAATCAATGGAAAATTCCTCAATAAAATAAAGGCTGTATGTGACAAACCTACAACCAGCATTGTACTTAATGGTGAAAAACTAAAGCCATTTCCTCTTAATTCAGAAATGAGACAAGGTTGTTCACTGTCTCCACTGCTCTTCAATCTAGTATTAGAATGCCTTGCTACAGCAATAGGACAAGATGCAAACTTAAAGGAGATCCAAATAGGGAAAGAGAAGTAAAATTCTCTTTTGCAGATGACATGATCTTGTATTTAAAAAATCCCACAGACTCCATTCCCAAATTACTCAAGCTGATTCAAAACTTTGACAAGTAGCAGGGTACAGAATTAACCCTCAAAAATCAATGCCTTCTCTTTTTTATTAAATTCTAATTTATTTTTTATTGTGAAAATACTGTAGATGGGTAACAATTACAAGGGCAAGAAAGTGAGTACAATTCTTTTTTTTTAATTGTGAAATTACTGTACAGAGGGGTTACAATTACATGGGCAAAATAGTGAGTACATTTCTTATCAAGCATTGTAGCCTCTTCCTTTGTTTACCCTTCCCATCAGTTCCCATCCTCTCTCCCCGCCCACCCAATCCACCCCGACCCAAGTTCTAAAGTTCGTTTTCGACATGACAACTTGTACTTCTCATTGTTGCAAGAGGTCCACTTGTATCCTTATTTAAAAGGCTTCTTTATCCCCTTCCCCTGCACAAATTATACCATCAAATACAGTGAAAGCAGGTGTTATACTGTGAGGGAGGGACATATAAAGCAACAAAGAAATAATCTTATAATTGCGTTAGAAAAAATGCATAAAAGAAAAAAAAACATTTAAAATATATATCTTAGTGTTCATTTTCCTAAATCACCTTATCTGATCATTTCTTCTTGACTCATACATATACTAGATATTGCAAATAACGGAAACCATGGGACTTATGTTTTTTGGGGGCTTGGCTTACTTCTCTTAATATAATTTTTTCCAAGCCTTTCCATTTCCTAACAAATGGGGCAATGTCATTCTTTCTGATGGAGGCATAGAATTCCACTGTGTATATATACCACATTTTCTTGATCCATTCATCTACTGAGGGGTATCTGGGTTGGTTCCAGATCTTAACAATGGTAAATATTGCTGCAATAAACATCGTTGTGCTGGTAGGGATAGTGTGGTCTTATTTGTAAATATTTTGGTAAATGCCCAAAAGTGGGACTGCTGGTTCATAGGGGAGCTCTTTGTGGAGTCGTTTGAGGAACCTCCATACTACTTGCCAAAGTGGTTGAACAAGTTTACACTCCCACCAACAATGAAGTAAAGTTCCCTTCTATCCACAACCCCTCCAGCATGTGTTGTTATTAGAGTTCTTGATTTTTGCCATTCTAACTGGGGTGAGGTGGTATCCCAATGTTGTTTTGATTTGCATTTGTTTTATGACTAGGAAGGTTGAGCATTTCTTCATGTGTCTAATGGTCATCCTTCTCTCTTCTTCAGAGAAGTTTCTCTTTAAGTCATTAGCCCACTTATTTATTGGGCAGTTGTTTCTTTGATGATTTGTTGTTGGGACATTTAATTTTTTGAGTTCCAAGTATATTTTAGATATGAGACCCTTGTCCGTTGTATGGCTAGTGAAGATCTTCTCCCAATCCGTGTGCTTTCTATTGATCTTCCTAGCTATGTCATTTGACATGCAGAAGCTCTGCAACTTCATGCAATCCCATTTGTCCAACCTTTCTTTGATTTGTTGTGTTTCCAGGTCTCTATTAACAGACCTGAGCCAAGGAGACCTAGGGTTTCTCCTATTCCATCCTGTAATGTTTTCAGATTGTCTGCTTTGATTCCGAGGTCTTTGATCCATTTGGAGTTGATTCTGGTGCAGGGTGATATATAAGGATCTATCTTTAGTTTTCTACAAGTAGTTAACCAATTTTGCCAACACCATTTACTGAAGAGGCAGTCTTTCTTCCATTCTATTTTTTAGATCCCTTATCAAAGATTAGATGGCTATAGGTCTGTAGGTTTATTTCTGGGTTTTTAATTCTATTCCATTGGTCCTGAGGTCTGTTCTTGTGCCAGTACCAAGCTGTTTTGATTACTATGGCTTTATAGTAGAGTTTGAAATTTGGTATTGATATTCTTCCAGCAGTGTTCTTACCGTCGAGGAGCGTTTTTGCTATTCGGGGTCTTTTATTGTTCCATATGAATTTTTGGATTGCCTCTTCTATTGCCTTTAAGAATATTGTTGGAATTTTGATAAGTATTACATTGAATTTGTAGATAGCCTTGGAAAGTATTGCCATTTTCAAGATGTTAATCTTTTCAATCCTGGAGCATGGTAGTTTTTCCCATTTTCTAAGTTCTGTTTTGATTTCCTTTTTCAAGTTTTTAAGCTTTTCATCATTGAGGTCCTTCACTTCTTTGGTTAATTCCTAGGTATTTTATTTTTTGTGAGGCTATTACAAATGGAGTTGCTATCCTAAATTCAACCACACTTTTCTCATTGTTGGCATACAGAAAAGCCATTGATTTATGAAGGTTAATTTTATACCCTGCTGCTTTGCCAAAGTTTGAATCAGCTTCAGTAATTTGAGAGTGGAGTCTATGGGATTCTTTAACTACAAGATCATGTCATCTGCAAAGAGGGAGTTTTATTTCTTTTTTCCCTATTTGGATCCCCTTTATGTCTGCATCTTGTCTTATTGCTGTAGCTAGGCATTGTAATACTAGATTGAAGAGAAGTGGAGAGAGTGGACATCCTTGTCTTGTTCCTGAGTTAAGAGGAAATGGCTTTAGTTTTTCACCATTGAGTATAATGCTGGCTGTAGGTTTGTCATATACAGCCTTTATTGTATTGAAGAATGTTCCATGGATTCCTAATTTTTCCAAAACCTTCATCATAAAGGGGTGTTGGATCTGTCGAATGCTTTTTCTGCATCTATTGAGATAACCATGTGGTTCTTATCCTTGATCCTGTTGATGTGATGAATAATATTAATTGATTTGTGTATATTGAACCAGCTTTGCATCCCTGAAATAAATCCTGTTTGATCGTGGTGTATGATTTTTTGGATGAATTGTTGAAGTCGATTGGCCAATATTTTGTTCATCAAAGAAATGGGGCTATAATTCTCTTTCTTTGATGGGTCCCTGCCTGGTTTTGAGATGAAGGTTATGATGGCCTCATAGAATGTGTTCGGTAGTAAACTTTCTCTTTCAATTTCATAGAAGAGTTGGAGGAGTATTGGTGTGAACTCTGCTTTGAAGGCCTTGTAGAATTCCGCTGCAAAACCATCTGGTCCTGGACTTTTCTTACCTGGGAGGTTTCTTATTGCTGTTTCTATTTAACTGCTTGATATGGGCCAGTTAAGATGGTTTAACTCCTCTTGTTTTAGTTTCGGCATATCAATATTTGCTAAGAAAAGGTCCATTTCTGCCAAGTTCTCAAACTTATTAGCATAAAGTTTTGAGAATTATTCCCTTATAATGTTCTGAATTTTGGTTATTTTCGTGGAGATGTGTCCATTCTCATCTCTGAGTTTATTTATTTTGGTGTGTTCCCTTCTTTTTCTGATAAGATTTGCTAAGGGTCTTTCAATTTTGTTAAATTTTTTTGAAGAACCAACTCTTTGTTTTGTTGATTCTTTCTGTAGTTTTTTTGAATTCTAATTCATTTAATTCTGATTTACTTTTAATTATTTCTTTCCATCTACTGGATTGGGGTTTATCTTGCTGCTCTTTTCCAAGGAGGTTCAGATATCTCATTAGATTGTTGCTTTCAGATCTCTCCAATTTGTTGATGTAGGAACTCAGAGCTATAAAGTTGCCTCAGAGTACTGCCTTTCCTGTGTCCCAGAGGAGCTGGTAATTTGTGTGCTCATTTTTGTTGAATAGCATGCACATTTGAATTTCCTTTCTAATCTCTTCCATGACCCACTCGTGATTCCCCAGTGTGTTTTTCAGCCTCCATGTGTTACCGGACATTTTTTGGTGGCTTTTGGTGTTGAGTTCTAATTTTATTCCCTTGTGGTCAGAGAGAATGCAAAGTATAACTTCAACGTTTCTGAATTTGGATGTTTGCTTTGTTCCCTAAAATGTGGTCAATTTTAGAAAGTGTTCCATTTGCTGCTGAGAAAAACGTGTATTCTGATTCTGTTGGGTGAAATATTGGGTAGATGTCTGTTAAATCTAGTTGATCTATGTAGTTGTTTAGATCTGCCCTTTCTTTGTTGAGGTTCTGCTGAGTTGATCTATGTAGTGGGGAGAGTGGTGTGTTAAAATCCCCAACTATTAATGTCTTTTGATATATGTGGGATTTGAGGGAAAGTAGTGTTTCTTGGATAAATTTGGATGTTCCATTGTTTGGAGAATAGATATTTAGAATTGTAATATCCTTCTGAAGGAAAAATCCCTTAATTAGTATGTAATGACCTTCTTTATCTCTTCTCACAAAGTTTAATTTGAAGTCTATTTTATCTGATATTAGGATTGCAACTCCCGCCTGTTTATGGGGGCCGTTTGCTTGGTAAATTTTGTTCCAGCCTCTAACATTGAAAATGTGTTTTTCCGGGCAAGATGTGACTCCTGAAGGCAGCAGATAGAAGGATCTTCTTTTTTAATCCAACTAGACAGTCTATGTCGCTTAATTGGAGAGTTAAGTCCGTTAATGATAAGAGATAGGACTGAGAGGTATTTGGGAGTTCCTGCCATGTTATCCAACTTCTTGGGAGCTGCAAAACCTGGGTTCTTCCTATGGTTCTTGGATTCTCAGTTTGGGTGCAGTTTCTTGGCCTTTATTGTGATCTTGTTGGTTTCTATGTGTAGGACATCTTTAAGAATCTTTCATAGGGCTGGTTTGGTGGAGATGTATTGTTTCAATTTTTCTTAGCTATGGAAGGTTTATATTGGCCTTCTTTTATGAAGTAGAGTTTAGTTGGGTACAGTATTCTTGGTTGATAGTTGTTTGATTTTAGGGCATGGCATACATCATTCCAGGCTCTTCTTGCTTTGATTGCCTCTGCTGAGAAATCTGAGGTGATTCTAATTGGTTTCCCCTTATAGGTGATTAATCTTTTCTCCTTGACAGCTTCAAGGATCTTTTCTTTGGTCTGAATTGATCCTGTGTGGATTATAATGTGATGGTGGGATGTCCTATTCTGGTCTGGTCTATTTGGAGTTGTAAAAGCTTCTTGTATTTGAATAGGCCTATCTTTTTGCATGTTTGGGATCCTGTTAAACAAATTTCCTAGACCATTAACTTCTGTTTCTAGGTGCTCCTCTACTCCCATTATTATTAGATGAGGCCTTCGGATGGTGTCTTCCAAGTGTTGGATAGATCTCTCGTATTTCTTGGATTTGTCTTGGATGGTTGTATGTTCTTTCTCTATAATGTTTACGCTGTCTTCAATCCCCGAGATTCGATCTTCTGCATGGTCTAACCTGCTGTCGAGACTTTCTACTTTGTTTTTTATTTCTTTTCCTTCTAGTTGGTCAGCTTTGATGGCTTCAAATTCTTTGTTGAAGCTTTGTTTTAGATCTTGTATGACCTTCTTTACTTCCTTAATTTGGTGTTCAGTGTTTATTCTCAAATCACTTAGTTGATTGGTTATGGTTTCCTTGGACTCCTATTCCTTCTGTTGGTTCCATTCAGCATTCCTTTTTTCATCTCCCTGACTTCCTCCAGCTCTTTGTTAATGGATTCCATGAATGCCTTTAGTGATCTTTGTGTATTCTCATCCTGCTCTCTCAATTCCTTTATTACTCTTTGCTTAGCTTCCTCACTTTCCTGCCGTTCCTTTAGATCTCTGTGAGTTTTCTTATCCTGCTCACGCCATTCCTGCCTTTCTTTTTGAGTGTTCTCAAGCTGTTCATGCAAATCCTGTATCAGTTTTTGAGTAGCTTCCTCATGCTTATGTTATTCATGTATAAACTTTTGGATTGCCTCCTCTCTCTCCATATCATGCTCATACAGAGTCCTTTGTATGTTTTCAATCTTTTCATTTATCATGTTTGCCAGCAGTGTTTGTAGAGCTACTTGGGAACTCTTCTCTGGATTATTCATTATCTGTTCCGGCCTTTGATTATCATGAGTGGGAGGTGAGATACCCAGACTTGCCATTTTTCTTGTGTTTTTCCAGCTTTCTCTGCCCAATTGGGGTGAAATTAACACCAGTTTTGTGCTAGATCACCATCTTAAGGCAAACATCAACCAAAGTCTGTATTTGCATAGTCAATAGTCTGCAGATATAATCTAGTTCAACAGATACATCTATTCAACATCAAACAACTATATATTAATGGGCTACGAACCACAAAGAAGAATTTGGTAAACCAGAAATTATTAGGTTTAGGAAGAAATGTGGGTAAAAAATAGGAATAGAGTCATGTGGGAAGACACAGGGATATTAACTAAGTCCTAATCTCAAAGCAGGAAATAGGTTGGATAGGATGACAGTAGAGAGAGAAAAAAAATAAGAAAGAGAAAGGGAACAAAAAGTGACCAGAAAAAATAGAAAGGTAAAAATAATATTATTCAGATTCGAAAACAAACTATTCAGACATGAATATAATGAGAGAACGGATGTGATGTAACGGAGATGTGAAAAACTTAAAAATAAAATACTTAAAATATTATATAGGTATAAAGAGGTAGTACTGCCATTAAGGAATTTAAGTCTAAGGGGTTTTGAATTGAGTAATAAATTTGTGGATTAAGTGTGTACACTATGGGGGATAAATTCTAATAATCCACTACATCTGAGGATCTGCAGAACAGCAATCAAGTCACATAAAGAAGAACGAAAGAGAAGAACAGGTGAAAAGAATAAGAAAGAAAAAAAAGATCAGAAATTCAATAGAGCTAAACAAAAAAAACAAAACAAAACAAAAACAAAAAAAGAAAGAAAAATGCACACACACTTATACCCCTAAAATATAATTCTAAGAGGAAAAAAAAATTACTAGAAAACATTTTTTTTCAAAAAAGGTAAAAATTAAAGATTAAAAAAGTTTTAGAAAAAAAAAATTTTTTATAAAAGGTACCACAAAAAAAAGTGTTTTGATTTTTTTGGGAAAGGTGGGAGAAATCCTGTGTCTCCCTTGTTTCTGTAACCAGCCTCTTGTTGGAGTCTCTGGTCTGCTTGTGTTCCTCTGGCTTGGTTGGTTACTTGTGATCCTCCTCCCAGGTTAGTTCAATGGGAGGGAGATCTGCTTTGAGTATCACAAAAGAGGGACATGGCTTTTTCCTCAACTTTGGAGATGCTGTGATGAGGCTAGGTTTTAGGTAGAGTTGAGGCCTTTCAGCAAACAGTAGCTTTTCCTTGGGGCTGGTTTGTGAGAAACTCACAGAGCCCAGCCTGGAGCCACTCTCAGGGTTTATGTTTAATGAATTTCAATTGATTGTCAAGGCTGCTAAAGGGAGGGGCAGCCTCTGGCTCTGATTACCTGGTGAAGAAAGCCACTCTTCGGGCTGGCACCCAAGCTGGGTGACTTTTCACTGGGTGAGCTGAGTCTGGCAGGTCAGCTTAGGCTCTGGTGACCTGCTAGATGACTCTAGATTTCTTCCAAGGCCTGAGTTGGAGCTAGCAGCTCTGCCCAGCTTTGTTGGTATCCAAGATGGAGATCGCCGGTACTGGGGGGCAGGAGTGGCCTTCCCTTCTCTGCTACCTGAGAAGGAGTGAGGACATTAGGCTTCTACTCATGCCAAGTCTTGGTTCCTGGGTTGTCTCTGGTCTGCGAGCTGCAGGATGAATATGTCTGCTCCTTGTCGGTTCTTGCTGATGCTGAATAGAATCCACTCGCCTACTGGGTCTGGCTCCTTTGTCCTGGACTCTCTGTGATTTAGGTATGGCAGCTGCAGTCGCCAGTGCCACCGCTGCCACCACCGTGGTGCCTGCTGGCAAGTGCTCAGGGCTATCTCCTTGCGTGTATTTTCTCTCTCTGGCCTAACTCTCTGTCCTGTGAAGGCACACTTTCTGTGATTCTCTGGCTTAGGACTGTTCACTGGAACTCTAAAACTGCTTTATACACCGGAGCTGTTTGAGCCTCCAGGTTCTCCTCCTCCATCTTCTGTGAAATCCATGAGTACAATTCTCATCAAGCATTATAGCCTCCTCCTTTATTTCCCCTTCCCATCCCTTCCTATCCTCCCCCACCCACCATTGAATCCTCCCCATGCCCCCCCCCACCAAAATTGTAAAGTTCGTTTTCGACATAACAACTTGTACTTATCATTGTTGCAAACACTCTGAAAACATTACAGGATGGAATAGGAGAAACCTCAAGTCTCCTTGGCACAGGCCAAAAATTTTTTAATACATACCCAGAAACAGAACAATTCAAAGAAAGGTTGGGAAATGGGATTGAATGAAATTGCAGAGCTTCTGTATGGCAAAGGACATAGCTAGCAAGATCAATAGAAACCTACAGATTGGGACAAGATCTTTACTAGCCTTACAACAGACAAGGGTCTCATATCTAAAATATACCTGGAACTCAAAAAATTAGATCCCCCAATAACAAATCTTCAAAGAAACAATTGTCCAATAAATAAGTGGGCTAAAGACTTAAAGGGAAACTTCTCTGAATAGGAAAGAAGGATGGCCAATAGACACATGAAGAAATGCTCAACCTCCCAAGCCATAAAAGAATTTCAAATCAAAACATCATTGAGATAACACTTCATCCCTTGTAGAATGGCTATAATCAATAACAACAGTTGCTGGAAGGGATGTGGACAGAAGAGAACCTTACTGCATTGTGGTGGGAGTGTAAAATTGTTCAACCACTTTGGAAAGTAGTATGGAGTTTCTCAAAATGCTCCACATAGAGCTTTCCTATGACGCAGCAATCCCACTTTTGGGCATTTACCCAAATGTTTTCAAACAAGACCATACTAAAACTACCAGCACGACTATGTTTATTGCAGCATTATTTACTCTAGCTAACATATGGATCTAAACGAGATGACTCTCCGTAGATGAATGGATCAAGAAAATGTCATATATATAAAATATGGAATTCTATTCCTCCATCAGAAAGAATGACATTGCCCCATTTGTTACGAAATGAAAAGACTTGGAAAAACTTATATTAAGTGAAGTAAGCCAGACCCAAATAAACTTAGGTCCAATGATTTCCCTTATTTGCAATAACTAGTATATGTATGAGTCTAGCAGAAAAGGTCAGTTAAGTTGATGTTAGCAAAATGAACCCTAAGATATATATTCAAATGCTTTTTTTCTTTCAGGTGATTGTTTCTAACACATTTATAAGATCATTTCTTTGTTGCTTTGTATGTCCCTCAATCATGGTCTAACCCCTGCTTTCACTGTATTTGAGGTTGGTACAATTTGTGGAGGGGAAGAGAAAAAACAACTCGTTTAAATTGGGATACAGGTGGATCCATTGCAGCAATGAGATGAACAAGTCGTTATGTGGAAAAATCAACTTTACAACTTTGGGGCGGGGGAGGAGGATTGAGTGGGAGGATGGTGGAGGATGGGAAGGGATGGGAAGAGGAAACAAAGGAGGAGGCTACAATGTTTGATAAGAATTGTACTCATTATCTTGCCCATGTAATTGTAACTCCTCTGTTCACTATTTTCACAATAAAAATAAAAATAAAATAAAATTCTTCAGATTTAACAGGTGAAAAAATTACTTTTGAATTTAGTCCTCACCTACTTTTTAAAATTCAGTTTTGGAAATAAGAAATGCTTGAAAATCATGTGCAATTTTTGGACTGGAGTGGTTTATGGAAAAATATGACAAAATAATATGTATATACATTCTGTGCAAAAGACATTAACATAACTTCTGTAATCTGGAAGTAACTAACAAGGATACTCATAGAGATATCCAAATTTTAAAGATGGCATTTGGCTAAGTAGACTTAAATTATTTTGTTCTTGCATTTTCTTGTACATCAAAAAGTGCCAATTGCCAAATTAGTGTACAAAGAAATATTAATAGATATTATAATTCTCATCCATTTCAAAATGAGTTGATTATCTGAAATGCAATACTAGTCATTCCACCATTTCTATGATATAATTTCTCTTAATTTTTATTTTCATATTATTGTCATGGTAAGACAGAGAGTGCATATAGTAAAATAAGAAAGATAATGAGTATAAGTCCTGATAAACATGTTACGCACTTCTTCATTTGTCCCTCTCTTTCCATCCATAAACCTCTTCTCAAGTATTACAGGAGTCATCGTTTCAGTCTACTTTTTCCACTTTAATGATATGGTGAAGGCAGACTTGCAAATTTTTATAACATTTTTGAAAATACATCTCATTCATAAACCTGACTGTACGCTATGGAATTATATATACTCAAAACACTCAAAATTTTGTATATTCAAAAACATTCAAATCTTAAGAAAGGATGTATTATGAAAATAATACATGACTTTATATTCTTTAAATGCTGTTTCCAATGCTCCTTTTCTAATCTCTTGACTATCTCAGTGTGATGCGATATGAATTGTTTCAATGACAAGACTAATATGAATTAACTCAAGAATTATAGTCACGTATGCAAAATATTGAAGTAATGCAATAAAACCTTTTCAATTCAATAACTAAAGAATTGTCATACACAAAGTTGTCCCTATGTTCAAACCAAGATTACTTTGATTCCATCAGATAATATAAAAAATGTGAATGTTTGGAAAGTGATAATAGTCACAGTATGTAGTTTTATTAGGGAAAGTTTCAGAACAATGTCAAATAATTAGCTATATTGTCATAAATATGTGAGTGTCACTTGTGTGTGAATAGTTCAATTCTACAGGTCAATCATAGGAGTTTCTAAAGACTGACTCCTATTGTTTTATCCTGTCTGTATCTTGTGAACTCTAGTGAATTGGGACATCGATATTTGCCAAACGTGCAAACAATGAGCACTTAGAGGTTATCCCAATTAGGTGATAGGAAGGCAATAGTGTAGGCAGCAGTTCGGTAAAAAATAATTTATTTTATATATTATTGCAAGGTACTATATGCATTTATCTATGCTGTTAAAATAATGGGATCATTGATGATTTCCTAGTTAATATAAGAAATATTTTTGTTTTTGAGGAGCGATAAGCTGAAATAAGATTGCACTATATCAAAACAAATATTTCAGACACATTTATAAGAGAGACTTACATAAATAAATTGGCATGAACATAGAAAGGCTTAAGCATACACACATTTACACAGCTCATCACTAAGAAGCAAAATTCTGATTTAAACAGTATTTGGACAGAAAACAGACAGGATTGATTTGACCTCTATGTTTTCAAATGTTCTCTCAATACAAATCCCTAGATTATTCTTCCCTCCCAGATAAATAATACCTTAGGGCAAATCATTTTCAATATGAGGTTTTGAAGCTTTGAGTTATCATGGAGTAATTAAACAGTGTTGACTAAGTTTATAACTAGGAAATATCCTATATTGACATGAAGAAAACTGCAATGTTATCTGAGGATATAGTACATGAGTTAACTATTAATTTATTAATGCTCCTATTTTAGATAGGAAGATTTCCCAGAATTTCTGGAATATACAGCTTCACCTTAAAGATAGTACTGTTTCTGAAAGTAATCCCATGCTGTTAATTGGATATATGAAGGAGAAGCAGAAAAATTCACATAAATATACAGATGACATTTACAACCAAATTTTTAAATATAAATTTACTTCATTATATATTTTTTGTTACAAAATTTCATAGAGCTTTCATATATTGTGAATCACAGTTCAAAATTATACCTGAATATTCTCTGGAAACCACTGAGAATATATTGTATTAGGTAAGTTCATCTGAGAAGATAATGTAAATTTTCCAAAGTATAATTTAATAATTACCTGCCTTCTATTTATAACCAGTAGGAAATATGGCTAAAGAGCTTCCTAGCAAATATTATAGTGTAAACTTGTGGAGTTGATGGCACAGTGGGATAGAAACATAGTGTTTCGTGCTATCATTCCATAATTGAAATAATGCTTCAGAGTGTACTGTTCTGGCACTTCAAGTATGGTTTCCCTTTTATGCAATATCTAGTATATGTCTGAGTCAAGCAGAAAAGATCAGCTAAATTGATGTTAGGGAAATGAACCCTAAGATATGTATTCAAATATTTTTTTCTTTCATGCAACTGTTTCTAACACATTCATAAGATTATTTCTTTGTTACTTTGTATGTCTCTTCCCCACGCTATAACCCTTGCTTTCACTGTATTTGATGTTGGTATAATTTCTTGAGGGGAAAGGGAAAATCAAATCGTTTAAATAGGGATACAGTTGGATCCACTGCAAGAATGAGATGTAGAAATCATTGTGTGGAAAACAACTTTACAACTTTGATGGTGCGGTGGTAGGGGAATGAGCAGAGGATGGGAAGGGATGGGAAGGGGAAACAAAGGAGGAGGCTACAATGCTTGATAAGAAATATCCTCATTATCTTGCACATGTAATTGTAACTCCTCTGTGCATTATTTTCACAATTAAAAACAACCAAACCAAAAAATAAACCCTAAAAACTTGTCATGACTAAAACTTGTAGGAAGACATCTGCTGATATTTGGAAAAGTTCTGTATATGAGTAGTGTTTAGATGTAAGAATAAAAAGAATAATAAATATTTACAGTCGGGAACAGCGAAAAGTAATGTGTGCACATTAAGTTATTTGTTAAGTAGACTCACCAAAGATAACTGGAAGCCCTTCAATCAATTAGACATTTCATTTGCAGGGGTCACTTCAAATATCTCCTCTGCTTAGGACCATGCTTAATGTAACAATGGCATAATAATTTCACATTCAGGAGTTTGGTCCTTCATCACCACCTAAGTTGTGTCAATTGAAGTGCTGCTTGTGGCTCAAAGACCAAAGGGAAGATTATATTCCTGAGTGGCATGATTTTCATCATACAATTCACACGAATTTTGCTAAGCTTTGGTGGAAGTGTGCTGCAGTTGTCTTCTTTGCATCTAACTCACTTGAACTACATTCCCACTGTTTATGCCTACATAAAATATACATTATGTCACTCTTGTTTCAATGATCTGTTTTATATAGGGAATTAAAGATTATATCTACATTGAAAATATTCCTAGGAAAAATAATCACTGGATTATATTTCAGCCACTGAAAGGGGTTAATGGAGGGCAGTGTACTTTTATCCTCAATGAAGTTTATCTAGCAAGAAATGACGTAATTGCTTGCAAATAGAAATATCTTAATAAACTAACCTTTGCTTACCAAATATTTTACACCGTGTAATATATAAAAAAGTATGTAAAAACCTGTGTCATTAAATATGACAGGTGGAAATGATATCAGACCTGGATGTAAAACTGTGATCTGAAACAAAGCTAACCTCTCTGGGATTTTCTGAAAGCTACTAAGGAATAAGAATATTTAAAAACAGCAAAATGTGGGAAGTCCGAATTATAGGTTTTTAAAATATAGTAAACTGAACAAAAATAGATGTTATGGCAGTTACTTTTTATATATTTCCAGGCCTATAATGTTCAGAGCTTCCCTTGATAACATATTTCAGAAAGAATCAATTCACAATCATATCTCACCTTGTTGGAAACACAATTTGTCAAATATTTACTGATGTGTGATAGCTGTTTGCAGTTAATGTCATCTTTTATTATTCCTGTTTTGGTAACTGGCATCTGCTGATAAATACCAGAAAAAATTTAGGATAGTTCATTTTGCCAAAATTCATGGCCCTTTTTATATCTCTATGGTCTTTTTGTTAAAAGCCAGCTCTCTAGTAGTTTTAACCACTGTGATGTTTCTCGTGTTCTGTGGGTTAGTTGCAGAGAAGATGTTAAAATACTTTACTTCCCTTGGTGGATTTGACAAAGCACCCAAAAGTCTCAGCCACCTGAATAAGTAGGATTGGAGTTTTCAGGCACCAACACTCAGCGAAATTTTGCACAAGAATATATCAATGGAAAGTGTTCAAAGAACAAAAAACAAACGTTGGGAACAGTAACACTGAAAACGGTTCTTAGAAATCTGTTTGAAATGGAAGTAAAATTCCAAAAACATATTCTGAACCATAAGAAATATGAGTATTTGTTTGTATTCCAAACTATAACATGAATATCAGCGCCTTTTGTATTTAAAGTTGCATGATAATGTAGTTTTCCAAACTAATAGGAACAGAATGGTGATGCTGCTGCACACACGACGAAATTTGTAATTATGAGAAAATAAAAGGAAAGCATGGAAAAAATACATGGAAAATTGAGATAGAATTATAATGTATGTTCATTACTGCATAATCTAGAAATATCCAAAGGGTACAAAAATAACCTATGGAAATAAGGTTTAGAACGTGGAAAAATATGGTATATCTTGGTTGACATCTCATAAAGTAAATCGGAGTCCTTAAAGTAAAGTAGAAGTTCTTCCATAAAAAGGAAGAAATCATCCCCAGTAGTTGAGTTTTTAACCAAAACTTCTCAACTTTTAGACAGTCTCTCTTGAGAGAGGTCTTTGTTATTGTTATAGGGCAAACAATGTGCAATTCCAGTTCCTGACAACAGGACTCTCAGACCAACTCAATGTAGTGTTAACTGAAACAGATAATAATGGCATAGAATATGTGACAGGGCTTAATATCTTTCTACTATTGTTTTATATAATAAATTTTATGATGATTACGCTACTATTAGGATACATGTGCCTTGTTGTAATTTTCTGTATTCTACAAACTCTCCAAATGGATATTTTATCTTTCTTCTGATTATTCATTTCTTATGGGTATACAACACTCTTTTATTCTCTTCCATTTTATGAGTAGTAATTGTTCAGTGTGTTAAAAGTATTTCTCACAGCAAGAAATATGAAATAAGTTTGAACATACAGTTTTCAGTCCAAAAGAGAGTATGGAGATTGACAATCAATAGACAGGTCTTCATATGAGAATTGCCAAATGACAATGTCAAAATATAATGGGCCCTAAAATTTTAGTTACTCTGGGTGCTGTTTGAACTCCTGATATTCTCTAATGTGAGTTCACATCGGATTGGTGATTGACTAACGGAACAAAAACATTGTTTCATTGATTGCAGTAAGAAATAGTGAATTCAACAATGTAATAGGTAGGATTTGAATATAAGCATCTATATTAATTTTTCAAATTCGCATTTCAGATGTTCTTCCTAATGCTTAATTTGAGATGATAATCATCAGGGCCAATACTCTGAAATTTTTTTAAACATAGTAATAAAATCATAAAGAAAGAATGGAAATTGTTTACTGAATATTAACAAAATATGCCAACACAAAAAATGATGACATATGAAGGAGAAAGGGAGTCAGTGAAGGCTATCATTCTAAGTCTTTTAGAATGAGATGGGAAACAAAATACATGACATGATTTTACGCCATATAAATGCAAAAATCCTACTTCATGAGACCTTTTTTTAGCCAATTGATCAACAGAATGAAAACAAAAATCCATTCTTTTAATTTCTACAAAAGGGTTTTAATTTCCAAAAGGGTTCCTGGCAGGAAAATCGGAATCTATATATCATGAGCAGAGGAATTATCAATGAATACATTGTGTGGCTCTGTTTTACATTCTTGTTCAGGAGCAAAACTACCTGAAACTGTGAGTAGAGTCATTGAGAATTATATGCACACCTCGATTTTAGAGGAACCATCATTTCTCTAACATCAATCAATTCATGGATGCTTATCTAGAAAACTGTGATTGATGAGAATAGTTTTGGACAGTGTCATAGAGATTTCCTGTCATTCTCAGTATGATATTGCCATGAAGGAATGGTTCATAAAATTATTGTCTCTGCTTGTAGGCATGTGAGCACAATTTGTCCGAATGTTCTTCATTCAAATTGTAAATGTTCATAAATGTTTAAATGTCACCTACAAGAATACAACTTAATTGACTTTGTCCTACTTCTTGATGAGCCATACTACAATATCACGTTATATTTTGCAAATGTATACAATGTTTAATATTAATAATTGTCTCTATCATTAGGCACATTCTATGAACAAAACCAGGTAAAGTCTACTCCATCTGTTCTAAGTACTTAATTCCTTCATATCTTCTGTCTAAATTTATCTCAATTTCTTGTACTTGAATATTTTGTTAGAAAATATATCTTGTATGTAGTAGCCTACTGGATATCCATGGAAGGCAGAGAACACTTTTTTTTTTTAATAGAAGGGATATGAATCAGAATCAGTATGCATACTGAAAATAACAGGAAGAATTCCAAGTAGAAATCAAATGTACTGAATGTTAATATAATTGAAATGACTTGTAGTTCATTTAGGTGTCAGAAAGAGTTGGATAGTGTACTATAGTTTGGTTAAATTGACAGAAACACAAGTTGTCCAAGATTCCTAAGGTCGTGATTCTTATATGAGCACTTTTTGTCATATTACAAGCGTGATAAACATACTCATAATAGACACTTAGAAAACCTGATCATTACTTTTCAGAAGCCTTGTGATGGGAATCATTTCTACTACTCCAGAGAAGCTTCCTGCTCTGCTTTCCTGTGCCTGATAAACTTCATGAGATATCAATTACTGCCATATTATAGTTTCTTTTCTATATATACCTAAGTGTCTATGTTCTCTGTTTCACTTGGGGATATTGCCATATACTCCATTTAAAGACAAATTATGGACTTTTTTTTGTACTTTCCCAGGTCAGTTTGATGCAATTTTCTCAAACCCATTCTATTATTCTATCCATGGAAAATTATAGTGCGTCAGCTCCTCAGGAGTCATAAATCAGCAACTGTAAGCAAACAAAATTGTAAACATAGTGTGCCTCATTGTTGTACCACCAAATACTTTAATTTCCACTGTTTTGTTCTCATACACTAGTTATACAAGAAAGATGTTGCCATTGAGTTTACATAATTTCAGCATCCATAGTTAAATCTCAATACTTTCAAAGTTTCCTGAATTTATACACAAAAATCTTTGGAATTTTCTTAATTTATTTGTATTTCTAAAAAATAATGTTACGCACTATACATAATACTAGAAAAGTGACAGATATTATGCAGCACATTCAGCTTTTAAAAGTTTGCATAATTATTTCATATTTTATTAAAACCTAATTGAATTTCATGTGTACTACATAAACCATTCAGACTCTCGAGTTGAAAATTATATAATCATGTTATATTCCAGAAATTTTGCATATAGTTTACATTATTGTTTATTAAATAGTATGTATGTATTTATATCATTATATAATGCATAGCTATACATGAACCCACAGACACTTATCTATGTTTTATGATTGTATTTTATAATATATCATAACAATATTTGTACCATTGGAAATGTATGATATATAATTTTAAAAAAATCCTTCTTGGAAGTTGTCTCTCTCTTGCTCTTTAATATTTAAAACTAGTTGCTTTGAGAAATCCTTGACTATATTAATTTACTTTACATGATATTAATCAAATATGTGAATTAAGGAATATATACAAATATCAAGCATGTCTACAAGGAAAGCGAAGTTACATTTTGGGCAGAAGGTGAATAAAGACCAGAAATGTCTTTGTTAAATCCTATCCTAATCTAAATATTGATCAGTAAGGAAACTAAACAAATGAATAAAAAATCATAATAGTTAAACATTTAATTATTTTGATTGCAGAGACCATAGAAATTGTCTTGCTGTCTAGGGAGAACAACTTACAAAGAATCAGTAGTTTATGACAATATGAAAAATGTGAGACATTCATTCACATTATTCCTCTAGTGAAGAGTTGTACATTTCTAATCTACTAAATTGTAGTTCACTAATGCATACTAAAAGGAAGTGGAATTTTGTCTTCCTGCTTCACCTCTGCTTCATCCGTTGTCCTATGCGGAAATGTGACTGTTTCCTCAGTTCGTAAAGCAGAATTGACGTTTATGGACTACATCACAATAACGGTGGCCCCACCCAGAGAAGACACTATACAGGAGCAGCTGTTGCTGTGGAAAACCTACTACTGGGACCTCGTCCATTGTGGGGAGGATGAGATCGTGTTTGGTGAATCCGGTTAACTAACAGAGACAGGTGACAGTCCCTTGTGCTCTTTTTCTTCTTCTAAGTCTTATTCATGTAAATTATCTCTTTGGCTCTTGTATATGACTGGGACATTTCTTGTTTTCTACCCTTGACATCCCAAGATGTAGTTCTTACCATGTTCTCCAAGTAGGTGTTATAGTTCCATGGGTAGAGAATGAATTTCATTACTTCCCCAGACTTGAGGAAATAAATAGATAGTTCCATTCTGGCGAACTTGAAATTCACTTCTTTTCCCTTCAACATTATGTAGGTCAAAGCAATCATATGTTTAATGTCTTCTGGTTCTACTTGATTTTTCCTGAGGTATTTTTCTTTTTCAGAGGAATCTGTGGATCCTGAGAGGTTATTGCTATATCATTATGTCAAATATCACAAATTCAGGTCATGCAGGTTACCGTACTATCTGGTGAAATGCAGCAAGTTTGGTATTACATAACTTCTTTAGTTCATGTATACATTTTCATATTGTTTTTAAGATAAATTGTTGGAAATGTATGTGTAAGATGTGAGAGAGTGCGTGTCATAGAGACCATTTTATATTTCCTGAAAACTCAGAAGCATGTAATGGAAAGTAAGACAATGGAAGTCCAACTTGTGTATTTCTAGTTTTATTGGTACAGTTCTATTCAAAGCAGAACATACCCAAGATGTTTAGTTTGACAATTATATCAAAATGTGTGTGCCACATTTCACAAATATTACAGGTGGTTGACTTCCTCTCCAATTTGTAATAGCCAAAATGTAAATTAATATAATAGCCAAATGTAAATTAATCACATTATTAAATGTTTAATTATTTTAAAACAACTCCTCTATTTTTATATAGCTAGAATTCAATTTGGATACCTCAGTTTTCAGTCTGATTTCATAAACTGATAACATGGAAGATGCATTGTGTCTCTTTTGTATATTTTGGGTATTGGTTACCCTCCTCTTAGTTTGAAAAAAATTCACCATATTTGAAAGTTGACAGAATTGTTAGCAGTAAATTATTGTTTTCTTAAAATAACACTGCTACAGTAAGTTTCAGAGCAGTATGGGCAAGACAGTTTCTGGTGTGGTGTTTTGATTTTTTTTTAAATTTTATTTTATTTTATTTGAGAACATACTGTACAGAGGGGTTACAATTACATGGGCAGGATAATGCATACATTTCTTACCAAGCATTGCAGCCTCCTCCTTTGTTTACCCTTCACCTCCCTTCCCAGCCTCCCCCCACCCCCCAGCCAAACCTTCCCCCCCCCACACCAACATTGTAAAGCTCGTTTTTGACAGGACATTTTGTACTTCTCATTGTTGCAACAGGTAGACCTGAATCCTGAAACGACTGGTTTGTCCCCATCTCCTCCACAAGTTATACTGACATCAAATATAGTGAAAGCGGGGGTTACACTGTGGGGGAGGGACATACAAAGCAACAAAGAAATAATCTTATAAATGCGTTAGAAACACATGCATGAAAGCAAAAAAAAACATTAAAATACATTTTAAGGGTTCGTTTTCCTAACATCACATTATCTGACCGTTTCTGCTTGACTCATACATATACTAGATATTGCAAATAAGGGAAACCATGGGACCTATGTTTCTTTGGGCCTGGCTTACTTCACTTAATATAATTTTTCCAAGCCTTTCCATTTCCTAACAAATGGGGAAATGTCATTCTTTCTGATGGAGGCATAGAATTCCATTGTGTATATATACCACATTTTCTTGATCCATTCATCTACTGAGGGGCATCTGGGTTGGTTCCATATCTTAGCTATGGTAAATAATGCTGCAATAAACATAGTTGTGCTGGTAGCTTTAGTGTGGTCTTGTTTGTAAACATTTGGGTAAATGCCCAAAAGTGGGATTGCTGGGTCATAGGGGAGTTCTATGTGAAGTCTTTTGAGCAACCTCCATACTGCTTTCCAAAGTGGTTGAACAAGTTTACATTCCCACCAACAATGAAGTAAGGTTGCCTTCTGTCTACGTCCCCTCCAGCATCTGTTGTTTTTAGAGTTCTTGATTTTTGCCGTTCTAACTGGAGTGAGGTGATATCTCAATGTTGTTTTGATTTTCATTTCTTTATGGCTAGGGATGTTGAACATTTCTTCATGTGTCTATTGGCCATCCGTCTTTCTTCTTCAGAGAAGTTTCTCTTTAAGTCTTTCCCCTACTTATTTATTGGGCAGTTCTTTCTTTGAGGATTTGTTCTTGGGGGGGTTTAATTTTTGAGTTCCAAGTATATTTTAGATATGAGACCCTTGTCCGTTGTATGGCTAGTAAAGATCTTCTCCCAATCCGTGGGCTTTCTATTGATCTTGCTAGCTATGTCATTTGCCCTGCAGAAGCTCTGCAACTTTATGCAATCCCATTTGTCCAACCTTTCTTTGATTTGTTGTGTTTCCGGGTCTCTATTCAGAAAATTTCGGCCTGAGCCAAGGAGACCCAGGGTTTCTCCTATTCCATCCTGTAATGTTTTCAGAGTGTCTACTTTGATCCATGTGGAGTTCATTCTGGTGCAGGGTGAAATATAAGGATCTAGCTTTAGTTTTCTACATGTAGTTAACCAATTTTGCCAGCACCATTTACTGAAGTGGCTGTCTTTCTTCCATTGTATTGTTTTAGCTCCCTTATCGAAGATTAGATGGGTATAGGTCTGTAGGTTCATTTCTGGGTTTTCAATTCTATTCCATTGGTCCTGAGGTCTGTTCTTATGCCAATACCAAGCTGTTTTGATTACTATGGCTTTATAGTAGAGTTTGAAATTTGGTATTGATATTCCTCCAGCAGTGTTCTTTCCGTTGAGGAGCGTTTTTGCTATTCGGGGTCTTTTATTGTTCCATATGAATTTTTGGATTGCCTCTTCTATTTCCTTGAAGAATGAGGTTGGAATTTTGATAGGTATTGCGTTGAATTTGTAGATAGCCTTGGGAAGTATTGCCATTTTCACGATGTTAATCTTTCCAATCCAGGAGCATGGGAGGTTTTGCCATTTTTTAAGTTCTGTGTTGATTTCCTTTTTCAAGATTTTAAAGTTTTCATCATAGAGGTCCTTCACTTCTTTAGTTAAGTTAATTCCTAGGTATTTTATTTTTTGTGGGGCTATTACAAATGGAGTTGCATTCCTAATTTCATCCGCACTTTTCTCATTGTTGGCATAGAGAAAAGCCATTGATTTTTGGGGATTAATTTTATAACCTGCTACTTTGCCAACGTTTTGAATCAGCTTGAGTAATTTGGGAGTGGAGTCTATGGGATTCTCTAAATACAAGATCATGTCATCTGCAAAGAGGGAGAGTTTTATTTCTTCTTTCCCTATTTGGATCCCCTTTATGTCTGCATCTTGTCTTATTGCTGTAGCTAGGCATTCTAATACTAGATTGAAGAGAAGTGGAGAAAGTGGGCATCCTTGTCTTGTTCTTGAGTTAAGAGGAAATGGCTTTAGTTTTTCACCATTGAGTATAATGCTGGCTGTAGGTTTGTCATATACAGCCTTTATTGTATTGAGGAATGTTCCATGGATTCCTAATTTTTCCAAAACCTTCATCATGAAGGGGTGTTGGATCTTGTCGAATGCTTTTTCTGCATCTATTGAGATAACCATGTGGTTCTTATTCTTGCTCCTGTTGATGTGATGAATAAAATTAATTGATTTGCATATATTGAACCACTTTGCATCCCTGAAATGAATCCTGTTTGATCGTGGTGTATGATTCTTTGGATGAATTGTTGAAGTCGATTGGCCAAAATTTTGTTGAGAAGTTTTGCATCAATGTTCATCAAAGAAATGGGTCTATAGTTATCTTTCTTTGATGAGTCCCTGCCTGGTTTTGGGATGAGGGTTATGATGGCTTCATAGAATGTGTTCGGTAGTGAGCTTTCTCTTTCAATTTCATTGAAGAGTTGGAGGAGAATTGGTGTGAGCTCTGCTTTGAAGGCCTTGTAAAATTCCGCTGTAAAACCATCTAGTCCTGGACTTTTCTTAGCTGGGAGGTCTCTTATTGCTGTTTCTATTTCAATGCTTGATATGGGCCTGTTATGATAGTTTAACTCATCTTGGTTTAGTTTTGGCATGTCAATATTTGCTAGGAAGAGGTCCATTTCTGTCAAGTTCTCAAACTTATTAGCATAAAGTTTTGAGAAATATTCCCTTATAATGTTCTGAATCTTGGTTGTTTCCATGGTGATGTTTCCATTCTCAACTCTGAGTTTATTAATTTGGGTGTGTTCTCTTCTTTTTCTGATAAGATTTGCTAAGGGTCTGTCAATTTTGTTAAGTTTTTCGAAGAACCAACTCTTTGTTTTGTTGATTCTTTCTATAGTTTTTTTGGATTCTAATTCATTTAATTCTGATTTAATTTTGATTATTTCTTTCTATCTACTGGATTGGGGTTTATCTTGCTGCTCTTTTTCAAGGAGGTTTAGATGTGTCATTAAATTGTTAGTTTCAGATCTCTCCAATTTGTTGATGTAGGAGCTCAAAGCTATAAACTTGCATCTGAGTACTGCCTTTGCTGTGTCCCAGAGGAGCTGGTCATTTGTGTGTTCATTTTTGTTGAATAGCATGAACATTTGAATTTCCTTTCTAATCTCTTCCATGACCCACTCATGATTCAACAGTGTGTTGTTCAGCCTCCATGTGATACCGGACTTTCTTTGGTGGCTTTTGGTGTTGAGTTCTAATTTTATTTCCTTGTGGTCACAGAGAATGCATGGTATAACTTCAATGTTTCTGAATTTAGACAAGTTTGCTTTGTGGCCTAAAATGTGGTCTATTTTAGAAAACGTTCCATGTGCTGCTGAGAAAAACGTGTATTCTGATGCTGCTTGGTGAAATGTTCCGTAGATGTCTGTTAAGTCTAGTTGATCTATGCAGCTGTTTAGATCTGCGGTTTCTCTTTTGAGTTTTTGCCTAGTTGATCTATCTAGTGGGGAGAGTGGTGTGTTAAAATGCCCAACAATTAATGTCTTTGGATCTATATGGGATTTGAGGGAAAATAGTGTTTCTTGGATAAATTTCGGTGCTCCATTGTTTGGCGAATAGATATTTAGAATTGTAATATCCTCCTGAAGGAGAGATCCTTTAATTAGTATGTAGCGACCTTCTTTATCTCTTCTCACGAATTTTAATTTGAAGTCTATTTTATCCAATATTAGGATTGCAACTCCCACCTGTTTATGGGGGCCGTTTGCTTGGTAGATTTTGTTCCAGCCTTTAACATTGAAAATGTGTTTGTTTTTACGGGCAAGATGTGACTCCTGAAGGCAGCAGATAGAAGGATCTTGTTTTTTAATCCAACTAGACAGTCTATGTCGCTTAATTGGAGAGTTCAGTCCGTTAACATTAAGAAATAGGACTGAGAGATATTTGGGAGTTCCTGCCATGTTATCCACCTTCTTTCAGGCTGCGAAAACTGGGTTCTTCCTATGGTTCTTGGATTTTCAGTTTGGGTACAGTTTCTTGGCCTTTATTGTGGTCTTTTTGGTTTTCTATGTGTAGGACATCTGTAAGAATCTTTTGTAGGGCTGGTTTGGTGGAGATGTATTGTTTCAATTTTTCTTTGCTATGGAAGGTTTTTATTTGGCCTTCATTTATGAAGGAGATTTTAGCTGGGTACAGTATTCTTGGTTGATAGTTGTTTGTTTTTAGGGCATGGCATACATCATTCCAGACTCTTCTTTGATTGCCTCTGCTGAGAAATCTGAGGTGATTCTAATTGGTTTCCCTTTATACGTGATTAACCTTCTCTCCTTGACAGCTTTAAGGATCTTTTCCTTGGTCTGAGTTGATCCTGTGTGGATTATAATGTGAAGGTGAGATGTCCTATTCTGGTCTGGTCTATTTGAGGTTCTAAAGGCTTCTTGTATCTGAATAGGCCTATCTTTTTCATGTTTGGGAAGTTCTCTGCTAGGATCCTGTTAAACAAATTTCCTAGACCATTAACTTCTGTTTCTAGGTGCTCCTCTACACCCATTATCCTTAGATTAGCCCTTCTGATGGTGTCTTCCAGGTGTTGGATAGATCTATCATATTTCTTGGACTTGTCTTGGATGGTTGTATGTTCTTTCTCTATAATATCTAGGATGTCTTCAATCCCTGAGATTCGATCTTCTGCATGGTCTAACCTGCTGTCAAGACTCTCTACTTTGTTTTTTTTATCTCTTTTCCTTCTAATTGGTCAGCTTGGATGGCTTCAAGTTCTTTGTTGAAGCTCTGTTTTAGGTCTTGTATGAATTTCTTTACTACCTTAATTTGGTGTTCAGTGTTTGTTCTCCATTCACTTAGTTGATTGGTTGTGGTTTCTTTGGACTCCCATTCCTTCTGTTGGGTTCCATTCAGCATTCCCTTTGTGGTCTCCCTGACTTCCTTGAGCTCTTTGTTAATGGATTCCATGAATGCCTTTAGTGATCTTTGTGTGTTCTCTATCTGGTCTCTCAATTCCTGTATTACTCTTTGATTAGCTTCCTCCCGTTCATGGGATTCGTGCAGTTCTCTTTCCTCCCATTCGTGAGATTCCTGCAGTTCTTTTGAGTGTTCTCAGCCTGCTCACGCCATTCCTCCCTTTCTCTTTGAGTAATCTCAAGTTGTTCATGCAAATCCTGTATCAGTTTTTGAGTAGCTTCCTAACACTTATGATATTCCTGTATAAACTTCTGGGATGCCTCCTCTCTCTCCCTATCATGCTCATACAGAGTCCTTTGTATGTTGTCAAACTTCTCATTTATCATGTTTGCCAGTAGTTTTTGTAGAGCTATTTGGGAACTCTCCTCTGGATTATTCATTATCTGTTCTGACCTCTGATTATCAAGATTGGGAATTGAGATACCCGAATTTGCCATTTTTCTTGTGTTTTTCCAGCTTAATCTGCCCATTTGAGATGAAGATATCACCAGTTTTGTGCTAGAACACTATCTTAAGGCAACCATCAACCAAAGTTTGCATTTGTACAGTCAATAGGCTACAGATACAATCTAGTTCAACAGATACATCTATTCAACATCAAACAACTATATGTTAATGGACTTCGAACCGCAGAGAAGAATTTGGAAAACCAGAAATTATTAGGGTTAGGGAGAGATGTGGGTAAAAAATAGGGATAGATTGGTGTCAGGAGGCAAAGGGAGAGTTAACTATGTCCTAATCACAATGCAAATCACAAAGGAAATAGGTTGGGTAGGGTGCAAGTAGAGAGAGAGATGAAAAGAAGAAAGGGAAAGAGGAATGAAAAGAGACCAGAAAAAAAATAGAAACGTAAAAGTTAATGTTATTATAGAGATTCAAAGACCATCTATGTAGAGAGGAATGTGAATATATTGAGAGAAGGGGAGGGACATAGAGGAGATGTGAAAAACTTAAAAAAATGCTTAAAATATTATATAGGTATAAAGAGGTAGTACTGCTATTAAGGAATTTAAGTCTCAGAGGTTTTGAATTGAGTAATAAATTTGTGGTTTAAGTGTGTACACAATGGGGGATAGGGTCTACTAGTTAACTATGGGTTTACCTGAGGATGTGCAGAACAAGAGTTAAATCACATAAAGAACAAAAGAGAGGAAAAGGTGAAACGGATAGGAAAGGGAGAAGAAAAGATCAGAAGTTCAGTAGAGCTAGACAAAAAACAAAAAGATAATTAAGAAAGAAAAAAAGAGAACGAAGACAAGAAAAGAAAGGAAAACACACATTCACGTATTCCTAAAATAAAAATTATAAGAGGAAAAAGAAAAAAAAAGTTAGTGGAAAACAATTATTTTTTCAAAAGAGGCAAAAATTAAGATTAATAGAAGTTTTAGAAAAGGAAAATTTTTTTTTTATATATATAAGGTACCAAAAAAAAAGAAAGAAAAAAAAGAAGAAAAAAAAAGTTCTTTGATTTTTTTTTGGGGGGGAGGGGTGGGAAGAATCCTGTATCTCCCTTTTGTCTGTAACCAGCCTCTTGTTGGAGTCTCTGGTCAGCTTGAGGTCCTGTGGCTTGATTGGTTTCTTAAGTCAGTTTGTTCCAACAGGCAGAAAAATGCTCTGCTTTACTCAAGATTTTGAGATCCCCCTTCCAGGTTAGTTTAATGGGAGGGTGATCTGTTTTGAGAATCACAAAAGATGGGAATGCAGTGATGAGGCTAGGTTCTGGGTAGAGTTGAGGCCTTTCAACAAACAGTAGCTTTTCCCTGGGGCTATTTTGTGAAAAATTGACAGAGCCCACCCTGGAGCCATTCTCAGGGTTTCTGTTTTTCAATTGATTGTGGAGGCTGCTAGAGGGAGGGGCAGCCTCTGGCTCTGGTTACCCAGTGAGGAGAGCCACTCCAATGGCTGGTGCCTGAGCTGGGTGACTTCTCCCTGGATGGAACTGAGTCTGTGAGGTCACTTTGCCGTTAAGTTCTTGTGACCTGCTAAATGACTCATTTTATTCCAAGGCCTGAGCTGGAGCTAGCAGCTCCTCCGAGCTTTGTCAGTATCCAAGATGGAGATCACCGGTGCTGGGGGGGGAGGGGTGGCCTTCCCTCCTCTGCTCCCTGAGAAGGAGTGAGGACGTCGGGCTTCTACTCACGCCGAGTCTTGGATCCTGGGTTGTCTCTGGTCTGCAAACTGCAGGATGAAGATGTCTGCTCCTTGTCGGTTCTTGCTAGTGTTGAGTAGATCTGCTCGTCCTCTGCATCTGGCTCCTTCGTCCCGGACTCTCTGTGTCTCAGGTATGACCGCAGCAGCGTTTGCTGGCAATCGCTCAGATGTGTCTCCTTGCCTTGGCTTCCCCTCTCTTGACTAACTCTCTGTCCTGTGATGGCACACTTGGTGTGATCCTCTGGCTTAGGACTGTTCACTGGAACTCTAAAACTGCTTTCAATGAGAGAGCTTGTTCAGATTCCAGCTTCTCCTCCGCCATCTTCCCTGGTGTGGTGTTTTGTAAAGTAGACACATGTAATGACACATCATTTTGGATATTTTCAAATATTGTGTCAATCACTGTTTCTATGTGTTTATAAATTCAATGTAAGTAATCAATGTTGAGTAAACATAGGCCAAAATTAAGTAAATGCACACCTTACTAAATTTTGATATAAAATATTATAGAGAATGGCAGTGGTTCCTCATGAATGAATTTATGTCAAACCGAGAGTTTGAGAGTTCTGTATAATTTTTTTGATACCAGTCCAGTCAGGGAATGACAGAGACTCTTAGCTTCACTCTCATATGAGAACATAGAGGAGGTATAATAGCTAAAATTGCAGAAGTCTACTGCACTGCTAAACGATGCAATAGCATAGCATGCAAACCGTGGTGAAAATCCCTACAGTAGGGTTCCTGCCCAAAGTTTTCTAAAAAAGTAAAATTTGAAAATATTTTTCACATTTGAAATTTTGTTGCACAGAATCATCCTGATTTTGCTTCCAAATTTGTCACATGTCCCTTCAATGTTCACCACTTGGTTCCATGAGATCAACTCAGTAAACATATCACAACTTGTATAGACAAAACTTTCTTTGAAGATGATGTGGGTAAGCCTGATATGTAAAATACAATCTAAATCAATTTAGTCCTGTTGTACTGGAATTGTATTGTGATTGTAGATTTGTGTTTGCTTATAATGAACTTCACTTGGAACCAGACAAGAGTTCTGAAAATGCATGACAATATGTTTCCTCTGGGGAAAACTGGGATAAAGGTAAAGAACTTGTTGGATTGTCTGTATTTTCTGTGATTGAATCTCAACTTATCTCGTGCTGATGTATGATTTCTACCTTTAGTAGTGAAATTAAATCTCTGTGTTAAATTTGGATTGTGTTGTATTCTAATATCAATAATATATATGAAGATATGTAGCCCTAAATGAGTAAAAACCATGTCAAATATCTAAATGATTTGTTTTTTTGCACAATGGTTAAGAATCCTCTTTTTTCAATGATTATTATCCACTTCAATGTTTCTTGTAAGGCTCTTAAGTCATTGACTTATTATTCTTTATAAATGTATAATATTAGAGACCATCTAATGTAGCATGTCAACCTAGTTTGTGTTTCCTCTTTGGCAGATTCGTTGGAACATCCTATCCCAAGTTTTGTTTGGGGCACAATCAAATCCTCTGGTACCAACAGATAAAGAAAATGCTGTTTTCTTATGATGTACTTTTTTTATGTCAAAATTGAAAGTAAAGAAATAGGATGAATGAATAACCCTTTTTCAGTTCTTTATGCCCATATGATTTGCTCGCTGCAAATGAAGATTGGATTTTTGTCTGTCCGGGTAACACTTTGATTGGTGGTAAAAGTCAAGTAGAGTTTCCCTACTAATAATATATGCAATCACTCAAACTACTTCAAATCATAATTCCTCATTCGAATGTTCTTCTCATTCTCTTATGATCAACTTAAATCAATTTTCAGGGAATTTAAAAGGGACAAGTTAGAACATGCTAATCTGGAAGCAAGTAACCACTCTTTTTGAGATATCTATTTGACCTTATCCCTTGTCTTTGTGGATGGTAAGGGTTCTTGCTCTGCTTGGTGTATACTCTACTTTGACAAACATCCAAAAGGCTCAAGCTATTTTCAATCTTCTATCTTGTACTCATTTATGTTCTTCATGACTTTCTTTTACATAAATAACATTCTTTATCCTCAGTTTTTCTAATGTCAGTGGTTTGGCATCCCACAACTTCAGTTTCTTATACTATTTCCTATATTTTACTGTAACTCCAACCCAGAACACACTTAAGATGTTTTCTAACTGTGGAACCATAGTTGAAATCTCTGAAAGTTATTCTCAATAGTCCCTCACCTCTCCCACACACACTTTAAATCTTTTGTAAGAAACATATAACAGAAGTCATCCTTCTATCTATTAATCAAGTTAAAATCTGTGGTATAATTTGGGTAAATGATATGATACTGTTAAAGGCATCTTCATAGATATACTGGTCCACAGTGGGTGATTGAGAATTTTGGGGGGTAATTTTCAGTTGTTTAATACTTTCATGCTTAATCCAGAAAAATATTCTACAAACTTCTGTTATCAGAATATAAAGTGTTCAGTTTTTCATCTGACATTTCTATCTTTATGGTTGTTTGTCCTCTCAGTATTCACCAATGAGTTCCATGTAATCAAACAAATAAACATATACTATATTCTATGGAAAAATGTAATTAGGAAGGTATAGGAAGTTTCATTTGAAGCACAAGACCTACAACAAGATAGGCCCTTTAGACCTTTTTAATGCTTGATGTACTTTTTCATTGCTCAAGTAGTCAACAGTAGTTAGTACTATGACAATGTCCTTTCTCTTAGTATGACTGAGTTTAGACTAAAGAGCTCCTTTAGTTTTCCATTCTATTATGCATAAATCTCACTGCACTACAGACAACATCTTTTTCTGTCATGTTCAACCTTCAAATACTTTGCTCAAAAATTTTATCCCTACAGTTCTTTAAATCCTATCTGTCCTATTACTTGAAGTCTGGCAATAGAAACCAAAGTGAACAAAACATGTCTAAAAGAAGCAGTTATTTTCTTGTTCTTGATGCTTCACAATAATTTGTAATTATTTATAGTTTAGTGTTTCATTTATTTTATATATTAGTTTATATATTGTTCAAAATAAAATATGACAGTGAAGATCAGGAACTCAGGCCTCATATAACACTTAAAATGTGTTTCTGTATCTCACATAGGAATTATGGTTGGGTATATCTTAGCCCTCAAATTTGGGGACACAATCAAATATTGTCCCAAAAACAGGCACTCGAAATGCAGTTTCCATATGGAATCTGAAAAACAAATAAACAAAAGGTATGTAATGTCTAACAAGCATACTATTCACAATAAACTTCTTCCTTCCTACATATAAGCACCATTCTGAATTGAATTCTGATACTACTTGAAGAAAAAATTACACATGGGATGATAATCACTACCACCATATGATTTTTAATGGAATAGTAGACCAAATATCCTTCTCATTCTTGTTTGAACTATTTCTATTATGAAGAGGAAATATGGGTACAGTCCTACCTTGCAAACTCTACACTTTTAAAATTTACTCAATCAACTCATGCTTAATACAAAACGTGAATATTCAGGTAAGCATGGAAATATTTTTGATTCTCTCTGGTCTATACTTTTACCCTTCTAAAATCAATGCATGCAATATTGTTCATATAAATTTTGACATAAATTACTGTATATTTCAATTAACAAATTTCAAAGCCTTCAAATGTAAATAATAAAAGAATTGCATTGAATGAGAAAATGTTCACATAAACACGATCACCTTAAAACAATATACTATTTTCAATTTTTTAATGTGAGAAAAGGATTCTAAGTGGAATAGAAACAATGGAAGAAAGACCCTGGAAACGGTGGAGGAAGATAATGTGTGAGGATTACCCTTCATTTCCTCATTTAGCAATTATCAACCTTTCAGGGATTAATAAGTTGAGCAGATCACATTATTGTTTGAGGATATTTGTCCGTGTCATCTTCAAATTTCATACCTTTAGATCCACCCTTAAATATTCTGGTTATTTATTTCTAACTACAGAAATACATTTGACATTATAGCAAAAACTTATAAATAGGACATAATTGAATTCCCTTTTAGAAAAGCATCCATTTGAAAACTTCACCTCTGATTTTAACGTGTTTCTAATTGTCTCAAATACAATTTAAATAAGTATATGCTGATGCAATCAGAGGAATTGTTATTTTTTCACTACTAATTCTATCCAATTTACAATGAATGTATATCATACCATATGTAAGTGTATATATATTTATAATTATTCTTAAATATTTCTTATACACACAAACACCTGCAGATATTTCTTTGTCAAAATCATCCATTTCAGCATTGCATGCCTAGTTTAATATGTTAGGAATTGCTAACAAAGTCATCAAAACGTATGCATAATTTGCTATATGGTAAAGTCCATTCCATTCATTGTATAGTTTTGTCCATGATAAGGATGTTTCATTTTGTGTATACATCCATCCAACAGTATAAAATAAATAATTAGGATATTTGATAATCTCATTGGAATTTCATATGGATCTATATGTTTCATAGAGAAATATGTACAGTGCCTGTTGTATAATAATTTAAAAACATGTCCTTTTGTGCAAAAATAATGTAACAAAATAATGAGAGAACTGAAGTATTTTTTCTAATGTTTGTCTAGACTGTCCAATTACATCATGACACATCTGAAACCTAGCCAAAATTCTTCTAAGTCAAAATTCTTTCAAAGGGCTAAGTTTTACAATCATCATCAGTCTACTTTGGTTTTGGAAAACAGTAAGGTTGTATTGCTTTGAGCATATGCTCAATTTTATTAGGTCGAAATTTTACAATATCTCAAATGGAATCAAGTTGTACCATGTTTGGTTTTTTTCAATATTCCTCCATGAATACTGGTGTTCTAGATTTGAATAAATTACTGTAAAATATTCAAGGTAGAAGAGGATGTTAGGGAGTGAAAAAATACACTATAACGTGGGAATACTTCCTGGAGAAATTTGTGTTAGTAACACACTACAAAGTGGGTTTAGAGTGAGTTTTTGGTGGGGCCATGTGTGTATTTGTGCATGCACGTGTGCATGTATGAACACTTGTGTCTATGACAAACATGTTCCAATCAGAAACTAGGTGGTAAAACTACAGTAAAATCTGTGAACAGCATAATTTATCATTTGGTATAATTCTTTATATGTTGAGCTTACGAATCAACATTTGGGACTGGAAAGCTGACTCAGTAGTTGAGTGTTTGCCAAGCATGCATGAAGCCTTACGTCTGATTCCTTTGCACCACAGAAGTCGAAAAAACCGAAAAAATGGTGCTGTGGATCAAGTGGTAGAGCACTAGCTTTTAGCTGAAGAACTGAGAGACAGTGGACCGGGCCAAGCTCAGGTCCAATGACAGGCAAAAATTATTTTTTTTGTTTGTTGTTTTTTAAAGATGGAAAAGGCTGTCAAATTCCAGCATTAAGTACCAGTCTTTTTAATTACTTCCTCATTATCATTACCCAGTCTAATTCAGTTGGCCTCAGATAGATTTATCCAATTTACAAGATGTAAAAATTTTGAGACATGAGTCTATGGAGTATGCCAAAATGTTCTTATTCACCAGGGTTTATTCCATACCTTAGCTACGGTAAATGAGACAATGACCACAGTCATGTTTGTAGGTTTATTGTGTTTTACAATGTGATCATTTGGGTCAATGTAAAGGAATGGGATTACTGGATGATAGAGGAGCTCTCTTTAATATATAGGAACTCAAGAGTGTTTTCAAAAGTGGTTGAAACTTGTCGACATTCCTAATACAGACTAGCGATGTTCCCATTTGGTTACATACATGCCAGCTTCTGATAGCATTTCATGTCAAAATATGTCCTGTTTTAATGGGAGTAAGTAGGAATCTCAGTGCAGTTTTCATTTGCATT
This sequence comes from Dipodomys spectabilis, assembly GCF_019054845.1. Taxonomy (NCBI): domain Eukaryota; kingdom Metazoa; phylum Chordata; class Mammalia; order Rodentia; family Heteromyidae; genus Dipodomys; species Dipodomys spectabilis. The sequence goes on along the minus strand of NW_024871114.1, from coordinate 14,294 downwards.
CCTTTTCTCCATACAAATTGTTTCAAATTTGCAGGCAAAATGGATGTTAATGCAGGGAAGCCCCTTCATTATTTATTAGCAATATTTTAGTTTAGGCATGATTCATCTGCTACATGAGCAAGTTAATATTAATTAAAACTTAAAATTAATTAAAAACTTAAAAGTGAATTTTAATATTAAAAATATAAAATTCAAAAGAAGACACATCAAATAGGACAAATAAAATAAGTGCATATTCAAAAAGCATCAACAGTTAGATCGAATATTTGTCAACCATTTTATTTCAGAAATGGCACTGGAAATCTGAGTTGAACAAATATATTACTAAAATTCAAAGAAAATTATCCAAAGATACTAGAAGATGCCTCAGTATAGCCATGTGTCATAAAGCCTTAAAACAAGCTCATATTTCTTCTTAGTTTTTGGATAGAAATTCATGCTGCTGATAAACATAAACCATTTGATGTGCACAAGAAATTATTTTCATTACTATTATGACCAGAAATATTGAATATTTCTCCATGCATGTATTGGCCATTCTTATTTCATTCCTAGAGAAATCTTTAGCCCTCATATTAATGGGGTGGTTGTTTCTTGGTGAATTTGATTTTGTGGTGATTTAGTTTTGTTAGCTCTGGTGCCCGTGCATGTTGTATTGTTAGATCTTCAATAGACGATCTCCCAAACTGGGTTTTGGACTTCTATTTATGTTCCTACCCCTGAGTATTGCCAATCAAATGTTCTCTCATTGAATACAATCCCATATATTCAGCCCTCCTTTGATTCTTTGTGACTGGATTTTTACTTAGTAAGTTTTCCCCTTAGAATCCAAGATGATAGGGCATCGCTTATTCCATAGTATGATATTTCATGAAACTTACATCTATGTTATGGTCTTTAATCCATATGGACTTGCTTCTGGCCCAAGTTCAAATATAATGATCTCCTTTCAATTAATCATACACGTACAGCTATTTTTGAGTGCACCATATTGAAGAGAGTCTCCGTAATCTGATGATTTTAGCACCTTTATCAAAATTCAGGTGGCCATATGTCTCTAGGATGATTTCTGTATCTCTAATGCTTTTTCCTTCAGGCTTTAGACTATGTAAGTGCGAGTGCTAACTAACTAAGTAATAATCTACCTTACTATATGTGCTTGTGTGTGCTCGTGTGTGTGTGTGTGTGTGTGTGTGTGTGTGTGTGTGTGTGTGTGTGTGTGTGTGTGTTGGATTGTTTCTGTGTGTTTAATAACAGAGTTTGGAGTGCAGTATTGACATACTTGCTATGCTTTTTTTCTATTGGCTACTTTCTTTTTCTACTATATTTCCATTTGATTTTTTGATTACTTTTTCCTTTTTCATCAAATAATGTTTTAGGGATATTGATCAGTACTACTTGAAGTTACATGTCACTTTGGCACTTTTCAAAATTACATGATGTCAATACATACAATCCAGCAGCATGTGCTGCATTAAATTAAATTAAATTAAAGTATGTTTTAGTTTCTATTTTCAGATGGTTAATATATTCCTGGTAGAGTTCGTTCACTTCTTATGTGAAGTCCTATTTATTTTCTTTTGGAGAGTATCAGGAAAGAAGTTCTTTTTGTGGTTAAAGCATCAATCTTCTCATTTTGGGAATCAAGAAATGCTGCTCATATCTGTGAGTTCATTGTAAACATTGTTTCTTTGCCAGAAGTTTAGAACAGCCACAGGAAATTAGGATTGTAGGCAATAAGACTACTTTCAATACAGGATAAAGTTTTTTGCAAAGAAGTGGAGATTCATTTCTTCTTTCCCTATTTGTCCCTAATTTTGGTTTGCCTTACCATATTAATTCAGCTAGCAATTTCAATTTATATTGAAGATAAATACAGAGAAGGGATTCATTTTCTCCTCTCTACTAGTAGTGGAATTGGTTTTCTTTTTTCAGCATTAAGTGAAGATAACTGTAGGATTGTCATATGCAATCTTTATTCTATTAAGGAATATTCTGTGGTTTTCTATTTTTTCCACAGTTGACATAATAATGAAGCATGGATCTTATGTGTTGATGGACTTCTACCTATTGATGTATTGAATTACATGGATTGACTTGAATATATTGAACCAACGTTACCCTCTGGTATGATTTCCCTTTGTTGAGAGCTTGTGGTTATTTTATTAACTCTTTAGATCAGCACTCCAGAAATTTTGAGAAGTTCACTTATTTAATTGTGAAAATACTGTATAGAGGGGTTACAATTACATGGGCAAGATAATGAGTACATTTCTTAAGCATTGTAGCCTCCTCCTTTGTTTCCCCTTCCCATCCCTTCCCAACCTCGCCCCACAGCCCACACAATCCTCTCCTCCCTGTCGCCCTAGCACCAACATTGTGAAGTTGGTTTTCAACATAATGACTTGTACATCTCATTGTTGCAATGGGTCCACCTGTATCCGTGTTTAAATGATTTGTTTTTTCCCTTCCCCTCCACAAATTATACTGACATCAAATACAGTGAAAGCAGGGTTATACCATGGGGGAGGGACATAAAAAGCAACAAAGAAATAATCTTATAAATGTGTTAGATACAATCGAATGAAAGAAAAAAAATCACATTTGAATAAATACCTTAGGGTTCACTTCCCTAACATCAACTTATCTGACCTTTTCTGCTTGACTCAGACATATACTAGTTATTACAAATAAGGGAAACCATGGGACCAATTTTTCTTTCGGCGTGGCTTATGTCACTTAATATAATTTTTTCCAAGTCTTTCCATTTCGTAACAAATGGGGCAATGTCATTCTTTCTGATGCAGCCATAGAATTCCATTGTGTATGTATACCACATTTCCTTGATCCATTCATCTACTGAGGGGCATTTGGGTTGGTTCCAGATCCTAGCTATAGTAAATAATGTTGCAATAAACATAGTCATGCTGGTAGCTGTAGTGTGGTCTTCTTTGTGAACATTTGGTTAAATGCCCAAAAGTGGGATTGCTGGGTCATAGGGAAGCTCTATGGGGAGTCTTTTGAGGAACCTCCATACTCTTTCCAAAGTGGTTGAACAAGTTTACACTCCCACCAACAATGCAGTAAGGTTCCCTTCTGTCCACATCCCCTCCAACATCTATTGTTATTAGAGTTCTTGATTTTAGCCATTCTAACTGGGGTGAGGTGGTATCTCAATGTTGTTTTGATTTGCATTTCTTTTATGGCTAGGGAGGTTGATCATTTCTTCATGTGTCTATTGCCCATCCTTCTTTCCTCTTCAGAGAAGTTTCTCTGTAAGTCTTTAGCCCACTTATTTATTGGGCAGTTATTTCTTTGAGGATCAATTTTTTGAGTTCCAAGTATATTTTAGATATGAGACCCCTATCCATTGTATGGCTAGTGAAGATATTCTTCCAATCTGTGGGCTCATAGCAGGTTTTGTTTGGGCAGTATGCTGGACTCCTACAGCAAGTTCACTGTGAACGTTGCCTGTCTGTTTGATAACAGATTTTAGGATTATTAGAGAGGGTTGTACTTTGAAGGACTTCCAGAAATAACCTATGAACCCTTTTTGTTTTTGGGATTTCCCAACATTCCCTTATCCTCTTATGAATCTTTACTGTCATGAGGTTAAATATCTCATCTCTGCTTTCACTCATTTGGGTGTGTTCTCTCTCTCTCTGTTACTCCTTCTCTTATTTTAGGTTTGCTAAGGGTCTATCAATATGTTCACATTTTCATATAACCTAAAGGTTGTTTATTCAATCCATGTATGGTTTTTAGGATTGCCATTTTAATTCTAATTTATCATCTCTTCTATCCATGGAACACTTAGGTGTATATATTTCCTCTCCTATTGTTATTAATCTAGACCAGAGAAGTTGAGTAGATAAAAACAAGGATCATTTTAGAGAGTTCCGGGAAGATGGCGGAGGAGAAGCTGGAATCTGAACAAGCTCTTGCATAGAAAACAGTTTCAGAGTTCCAGTGAACAGTCCCAAGCCAGAGAATCACACCAAGTGTGCCATCACAGGACAGAGAGTTAGTCAAGAGAGGGGAAGCCAAGCAGACACATCTGAGCAGCTGCCGCTGCGGCGGCAGGGTCGCAGCGGCGACCACCGCCGCGGAGGCATACCTGAGAAGCAGTCCGGGACGAAGGAGCCAGACGCAGCAGACGAGCGGATTCTACTCAACACCAGCAAGAACCGACAAGGAGCGGACAACTTCATCCTGCACTTTGCAGACCAGTGACGACCCGGGATCCAAGACTCCGCGTGAGTAGAAGCCCCACTTCCTCACTCCTCTGGGAGCAGAGGAGGGAAGGCCACCCCTCCCCCCCCAGCACCGGTGATCTCCATCTTGGATACCGACAAAGCTCGGAGGAGCGGCTAGCTCCAGCTCAGGCCTTGGAATAAAACGAGTCATTTAGCAGGTCACAAGAACTTAACGGCGAAGTGACCTCACAGACTCAGTTCCATCCAGGGAAAAGTCACCCAGCTCAGGCGCCAGCCATTGGAGTGGCTCTCCTCACCGGGTAACCAGAGCCAGAGGCTGCCCCGCCCTCTAGCAGCCACCACAATCAATTGAAAAACAGAAACCCTGAGAATGGCTCCAGGCTGGGTGCTGTGAGTTTTTTTTCACAAAATAGCCCCAGGGAAAAGCTACTGTTCTTTGAAAGGCCTCAACTCTACCCAGAACCTAGCCTCATCACTGCATCCCCCTCTTTGGTGATTCTCAAAGCAGATCACCCTCCCAGTAAACTAACCTGGGAGGGGGATCTCAAAAACTTGGGTAAAGCAGAGCATTTTTCTGCTTGTTCCAACAAACTGACTTAAGAAACCAATCAAGCCACAGGACCTCAAGCTGACCAGAGACTCCAACCAGACTCTGGTTACAGACAAAAGGGAGATACAGGACTCTTCCCACCCCTCCCAAAAAAAAAAAAAAAAAATCAAAGAACTTTTTTTTTTCTTCTTCTTCTTTTCTTTTTTTTTCTTTTCCTTGTTTTGTTTTTTTTTTTTCATTTTTTGTTACCTTATATATATATAAAATTTTTTTTTTGCTTTTCTAAAACTTTTATTAATCTTTAATTTTTGCCTCTTCTGAAAAAATAATTGTTTTCCATTAACTTTTTTTTTTTTTTCTCCTCTTATAATTTTTATTTTAGGAATACGTGAATGTGTGTTTTCCTTTCTTTTCTTGTCTTTTTTCTCTTTTTCTTTCATTCTTAATTATCTTTTTGGTTTTTTTTCTAGCTCTACTGAACTTCTGATCTTTTCTTCTCATTTTCCTATCCTTTCCATCTTTTCCTCTTTGTTCATCTGTATGTGACTTAACTCTTGTCCTGCACATCCTCAGATAAACCCGTAGTTAACCAGTAGACCCTATCCCCCATTGTGTACACACTTAATCCACAAACTTATTACTCAATTCAAAACCTCTGAGACTCAAATTCATTAATAGCAGTACTACCTCTTTATACCTATATAATATTTTAAGCATTTTTTTAAAGTTTTTCTCATCTCCTCTATGTCCCTCCCTTTCTCTCAACATATTCATATTCCTCTATAAATAGATGGTCTTTTAATCTCTAAAATAACATTAATTTTTACGTTTCTATTTTATTTTCTGGTCTCTTTTCATTCCCCTTTCCCTTTCTTCTTTTTCTCTCTCTCTCTACTTACATCCTACCCAACCTATTTCCTGCATTGTGATTAGGACATAGTTAACTCTCCCTGTGCCTCCCCACACCAATCTATTCCTATTTTTTACCCACATCTCTCCCTAACCCTAATAATTTCTGGTTTTCCAAATTCTTCTCTGCGGTTCGAAGTCCTTTAACATATAGTTGTTTGATGTCGAATAGATGTATCTGTTGAACTAGATTGTATCTGTAGACTATTGACTTTACAAATGCAAACTTTGGTTGATGGTTGCCTTAAGATAGTGTTCTAGCACAAAACTGGTGCTATCTTCATCTCAAATGGGCAGAGTAAGCCGGAAAAACACAAGAAAAATGGCAAATTCGGGTATCTCAATTCCCAATCCTGATAATCAGGGGTTAGAACAGATAATGAATAATCCAGAGGAGAGTTCCCAAACAGCTCTACAAACACTGCTGGCAAACATGATAAATGAAAAGTTTGACAACGTACAAAGGACTCTGTATGAGCGTGATAGGGAGAGAGAGGAGGCATCCCAGAAGTTTATACAGGAATATCATAAGCGTGAGGAAGCTACTCAAAAACTGATACAGGATTTGCGTGAACAACTTGAGAATACTCAAAGAGAAAGAGAGGAATGGCGTGAGCAGGCTGAGAACACTCAAAGAGATCTGCAGGAATCCCACGAACGGGAGGAAGCTAATCAAAGAGTAATACAGGAATTGAGAGACCAGGTAGAGAACACACAAAGATCACTAAAGGCATTCATGGAATCCATTAACAAAGAGCTGAAGGAAGTCAGGGAGACCACAAAGGGAATGCTGAATGGAACCCAACAGAAGGAATGGGAGCCCAAAGAAACCATAACCAATCAACTAAGTGATTTGAGGACAAACACTGAACACCAAATTAAGGAAGTAAAGAAATTCATACAAGACCTAAAACAGAGCTTCAACAAAGAACTTGAAGCCATCAAAGCTGACCAACTAGAAGGAAAAGAGATAAAAAACAAAGTAGAGAGTCTTGACAGCAGGTTAGACCATGCAGAAGATCGAATCTCAGGGATTGAAGACAGCCTAGATATTATAGAGAAAGAACATACAACCATCCAAGACAAGTCCAAGAAATATGATAGATCTATCCAACACCTGGAAGACACCATCAGAAGGCCGAATCTAAGGATAATGGGTGTAGAGGAGCACCTAGAAACAGAAGTTAATGGTCTAGGAAATCTGTTTAACAGGATCCTAGCAGAGAACTTCCCAAACATGCAAAAAGATAGGCCTGTCCAGATACAAGAAGCCTTTAGAACCCCAAATAGACCAGACCACAATAGGACATCCCACCGTCACATTATAATCCACACAGGATCAACTCAGAACAAGGAAAAGATCCTTAAAGCTGTCAGAGAGAAAAGGGTAATCACTTATAAAGGGAAACCAATTAGAATCACCTCAGATTTCTCAGCAGAGACAATCAAAGCAAGAAGAGCCTGGAATGATGTATGCCATGCCCTAAAAACAACTATCAACCAAGAATACTGTACCCAGCTAAACTCTCCTTCATAACTGAAGGCCAAATAAAAACCTTCCATAGCAAAGAAAAATTGAAACAATACATCTCCACCAAACCAGCCCTACAAAAGATCCTTAAAGATGTCCTACACATAGAAAACCAACAAGACCGCAATAAAGGCCAAGAAACTGCACCCAAACTGAGAATCCAAGAACCATAGGAAGAACCCAGTTTTCGGAGCCCCCAAGAAGGTAGATAACATGGCAGGAACTCCCAAATACCTCTCAGTCCTATCTCTTAATGTTAACGGACTGAACTCTCCAATTAAGCGACATAGACTGTCTAGTTGGATTAAAAAACAAGACCCTTCTATCTGCTGCCTACAGGAGTCACATCTTGCCCGTAAAAACAAACACATTTTCAATGTTAAAGGCTGGAACAAAATCTACCAAGCAAACGGACCGCATAAACAGGCGGGAGTTGCAATCCTAATATCAGATAAAATAGACTTCAAATTAAAATTCGTGAGAAGAGATAAAGAAGGTCGCTACATACTAATTAAAGGATCTCTCCTTCAGGAGGATATTACAATTCAAAATATCTATTCGCCAAACAATGGAGCACCCAAATTTATCAAAGAAACACTACTTTCCCTCAAATCCCATATAGATCCAAAAACATTAATTGTTGGGGATTTTAACACACCACTCTCCCCACTAGATAGATCAACTCGGCAAAAACTCAACAGAGAAACCGCAGATCTAAACAGCTGCATAGATCAACTAGACTTAACAGACATTTACCGAACATTTCACCCAGCAGCATCAGAATACACGTTTTTCTCAGCAGCACATGGAACGTTTTCTAAAATAGACCACATTTTAGGCCACAAAGCAAACTTGTCTAAATTCAGAAACATTGAAGTTATACCTTGCATTCTCTCTGACCACAAGGGAATAAAGTTAGAACTCAACACCAAAAGCCACCAAAGAAAGTCCGGTATCACATGGAGGCTGAACAACACACTGCTGAATCATGAGTGGGTCATCGAAGAGATTAGAAAGGAAATTCAAATGTTCATGCTATTCAACAAAAATGAACACACAAAATACCAGCTCCTCTGGGACACAGCAAAGGCAGTACTCAGAGGCAAGTTTATAGCTCTGAGCTCCTACATCAACAAATTGGAGAGATCTGAAACCAATAATTTGATGACACATCTAAACCTCCTTGAAAAAGAGCAGCAAGATAAACCCCAATCCAGTAGACGGAAAGAAATAATCAAAATTAAAGCAGAATTAAATGAATTAGAATCCAAAAAAACTATAGAAAGAATCAACAAAACAGAGTTGGTTCTTCGAAAAACTTAACAAAATTGACAGACCCTTAGCAAATCTTATCAGAAAAAGAAGAGAACACACCCAAATCAATAAACTCAGAGATGAGAATGGAAACATCACCACGGAAACAAGCAAGATTCAGAACATTATAAGGGAATACTTCTCAAAACTGTATGCTAATAAGTTTGAGAACTTGACAGAAATGGACCTCTTCCTAGCAAATATTGACATGCCAAAACTAAACCAAGATGAGGCAAACTATCTTAACAGGCCCATATCAAGCATTGAAATAGAAACAGCAATAAGAGACCTCCCAGCTAAGAAAAGTCCAGGACCAGATGGTTTCACAGCGGAATTTTACAAGGCCTTCAAAGCAGAGCTCACACCAATTCTCCTCCAACTCTTTAATGAAATTGAAAGAGAAAGCTCACTACCGAACACATTCTATGAAGCCATCATAACCCTCATCCCAAAACCAGGCAGGGACTCATCAAAGAAAGAGAACTATAGACCCATTTCTTTGATGAACATTGATGCAAAACTTCTCAACAAAATTTTGGCCAACCGACTTCAACAATTCATCCAAAAAATCATACACCACGATCAAACAGGATTCATTTCAGGGATGCAAAGCTGGTTCAATATACGCAAATCAATTAATATTATTCATCACATCAACAGGAGCAAGAATAAGAACCACATGGTTATCTCAATAGACGCAGAAAAAGCATTCGACAAGATCCAACACCCCTTTATGATGAAGGTTTTGGAAAAATTAGGAATCCATGGAACATTCCTCAATACAATAAAGGCTGTATATGACAAACCTACAGCCAGCATTATACTCAATGGTGAAAAACTAAAGCCATTTCCTCTTAACTCAGGGACAAGACAAGGATGCCCACTCTCTCCACTTCTCTTCAATCTAGTATTAGAATGCCTAGCTACAGCAATAAGACAAGATGCAGACATAAAGGGGATCCAAATAGGGAAAGAAGAAATAAAACTCTCCCTCTTTGCAGATGACATGATCTTGTATTTAAAGAATCCCATAGACTCCACTCCCAAATTACTCAAGCTGATTCAAAACTTTGGCAAAGTAGCAGGTTATAAAATTAACCCCCAAAAATCAATGGCTTTTCTGTATGCCAACAATGAGAAAAGTGTGGCTGAAGTTAGGAAAGCAACTCCATTTGTAATAGCCCCACAAAAAATAAAATACCTAGGAATTAACTTAACTAAAGAAGTGAAGGACCTCTATGATGAAAACTTTAAAATCTTGAAAAAGGAAATCAACACAGAACTTAAAAAATGGCAAAACCTCCCATGCTCCTGGATTGGAAAGATTAACATCGTGAAAATGGCAATACTTCCCAAGGCTATCTACAAATTCAACGCAATACCGATCAAAATTCCACCCTCATTCTTCAAGGAAATAGAAGAGGCAATCCAAAAATTCATATGGAACAATAAAAGACCCCGAATAGCAAAAACGCTCCTCAACGGAAAGAACACTGCTGGAGGAATATCAATACCAAATTTCAAACTCTACTATAAAGCCATAGTAATCAAAACAGCTTGGTATTGGCATAAGAACAGACCTCAGGACCAATGGAATAGAATTGAAAACCCAGAAATGAACCTACAGACCTATAGCCATCTAATCTTCGATAAGGGAGCTAAAACAATAGAATGGAAGACAGACAGCCTCTTCAGTAAATGGTGCTGGCAAAACTGGTTAACTACATGTAGAAAACTAAAGCTAGATCCTTATATATCACCCTGCACCAGAATCAACTCCAAATGGATCAAAGACCTTGAACTCAAAGCAGACACTCTGAAAACATTACAGGATGGAATAGGAGAAACCCTGGGTCTCCTTGGCTCAGGCCGAAATTTTCTGAATAGAGACCCGGAAACACAACAAATCAAAGAAAGGCTGGACAAATGGGATTGTATAAGGTTGCAGAGCTTCTGCAGGGCAAATGACATAGCTAGCAAGATCAATAGAAAGCCCACAGACTGGGAGAAGATCTTTACTAGCCATACAACGGACAAGGGTCTCATATCTAAAATATACTTGGAACTCAAAAAATTAAACCACCCAACAACAAATCCTCAAAGAAACAACTGCCCAATAAGTAAGTGGGCGAAAGACTTAAAGAGAAGCTTCTCTGAAGAAGAAAGAAGGATGGCCAATAGACACATGAAGAAATGTTCAACATCCCTAGCCATAAAAGAAATGCAAATCAAAACAACATTGAGATATCACCTCACTCCAGTTAGAACAGCAAAAATCAAGAACTCTAACAACAACAGATGCTGGAGGGGATGTGGACAGAAAGGAACCTTACTTCATTGTTGGTGGGAATGTAAACTTGTTCAACCACTTTGGAAAGCAGTATGGAGGCTCCTCAAAAGACTCCACATAGAGCTCCCCAATGACCCAGCAATCCCACTTTTGGGCATTTACCCAAATGATCACAAACAAGGCCACACTAAAGCTACCTGCACAACTATGTTTATTGCAGCATTATTTACCATAGCTAAGACATGGAACCAACCCAGATGCCCCTCAGTAGATGAATGGATCAAGAAGATGTGGTATATATACACAATGGAATTCTATGCCTCCATCAGAAAGAATGACATTGCCCCATTTGTTAGGAAATGGAAAGGCTTGGAAAAAATTATATTAAGTGAAGTAAGCCAGGCCCAAAGAAACATAGGTCCCATGGTTTCCCTTATTTGCAATATCTAGTATAGGTATGAGTCAAGCGGAAAAAGTCAGATAATGTGATGTTAGGAAAATGAACCCTTTAATATGTATTTTAATGTTTTTGTTTCTTTCATGCATGTATTTCTAACGCATTTATAAGATTATTTCTTTGTTGCTTTGTATGTCCCTCCCCCACAGTGTAACCCCCGCTTTCACTATATTTGATGTTAGTATAACCTGTGGAGGAGATGGGGACAAACAAGTCGTTTAAGGATTCAGGTGGACCTGTTGCAACAATGAGAAGTACAAAATGTCATGTCAAAACCAGCTTTACAATGTCGGTGGGGGGGGTGTGGGGGGGTATGATTGGGTGGGAGGGAGGGGGGAGGCTGGGAAGGGAGGTGAAGGGTAAACAAAGGAGGAGGCTGCAATGCTTGGTAAGAAATGTATGCATTATCCTGCCCATGTAATGGTACCCCCTCTGTACAGTATGTTCTCAAATAAAATAAAATAAAATTTAAAAAAAAAAACAAAAAAAAAAAAACAAGGAATCATTTTAAAATTTTGTTTGATTTGTTCTCTGTAAACTTTATTAGGTTTTTCTATTACATATTATAAGTGAACCTTCCTAACAATAGATGTGACTTCTCACAATATGCATTATTATTTCTTTTGCCATGACTATCTGAACCGTGCTGCAATTGTTCACTGGACACAAGAATGAGTTGATTGATTCTTCTAAATTCATGACATAGGAATTACAAAATTGGTTGTTCCTAAATATACCTGTGATATATGCTTTCATAGTACATCACAATGTAGTCATATTTCTTCTCTCTAAAGGATCTACTTACTTCCATGACACATTAAAATTAAGACGGTTTCTCTGAATAGAAATGGAGTTCCATTGTCAACACCTTACCTTCAATGTGTTCACATTATCCTCCATGATTTTAATGAAAACTCTCTGTAATTAACTTTTACATATAATTCCTTGCAATTCCTCACAGTACCAAGGGATGAAATTAAAACATAGACAGGAGAGGGGCACCAAACTGACAAATCCTCCTACCAACGATCACACAGTCTCAGTAAGATTTCAGAATTTATTGGGTATTTTCCAATTTTTAACATTTTTTTCTATTCTTGATGAAGGAGTATATATTCTAGTCAAAAGTATATAGATTTGCAATTGATTGGTTTTATAGTTTCTGGAAACTATGCAAAGAAGGCTATACATTTTTATATAAATCAATGTGTAATATCATTAAGTCCATTTTTGTTTCTGGTTACAGTTCAATATGATTTCAGAATAAGACTACTAAGACAATTATCTTCTATTTATAAGACACTAAAGAACATTGGAATCATTTCACATGAAAAAAATTGAATCAGTATAAGAATATTGATTGTTACTCCCTGAAGGATATTATTCCATGATATTAATTAGCATGAGTAATAAAATGATATATAAGGAATGAGAGCACACCCCTCTGAATTTATTGTTGAAAAAAGGAGTGTATTCTAGAATATTTTTTTCAAGAATTATGGTTCATTACTGGAAAGGAGAATTACTTATGTGCAGTGTGAAACATTAAAGCACTATTATATGCTAGCCCACTTTACATCCAACCAGTGGCATTTATATTCTGTCAGAATTCAAGACATTTTTATACATTTTTCCCTTTCTCTTCCAACCACATTAGACATTTTCAGGACTTCGAGTGTCATCCAGAGTATATAAAACTTGAGGCCCAATTGTTCTTTGGCATTGTTGTTCAGCAATTTTCCTATAAAACCAGTCTACAGTTCCTCTATTTCCACACACACTTTTCGATTCAAAACTACACTGCTCAAGATTATTTTATATTACTTGCTGTGATAAATAATAGTAACACACTGTAAAATTTCCTATGATTTTATTGGTAGACAAATAGTGGAAGAGAATTAAAGGTTATTTGGAACAAGACACATGACTCCTAATACTAACATTGTTATCATTAAACTCAATGTATAAAAGAATAGCAACTGGACTTTATACCTTTTGGGGTAGTCCGTCACATTTTTATGTTTCAGTTGACTAAAGCACAAGTTGATCTGAGAGTCCTGAAGTCATGAACTGGAAATGAGCATTTTGATCTAACACAATAAAAAAGACAAATCTAAAGGGAGATAGTCAAAAAAATTAAAATTGTTCATAAAAACCAAAATAACAGATAAAAAAGTGTGTAGATATTTTCTTCTTTCATATGAAAAAGAGCTTGCCTTACTGACTCTGATTTACATTATGAGATACGAATGATATATGAAAAATATCACTTTGTGCACTTTCCAAATACTATTTCTATAGGTCATTTGGCTCTTTTATTGGAGAATATCAAATAATGAACAGATACTATCCTTCTATTTCCACATTGCCTTGTCGGGTTTGATAGTATTGTTTCACTTGCAGCTTTCATTCTCTGTGCAGAAAATCACAATGATTCTCTTCCTACAGATGCATTCTCACGTCATGTTCTCTAGGTTTGGTTGAAATGCCAGGACACTACATTCTGAATGGCGTTATTGCTTCTATCAAAAAATTAGAGCATAACTCTCTAAATTTCTGCCCAATATTCCACCAACCCCCGAATTTAAACCTGTATCTATGCTAGGAGTCTTTTTAACATTATTTCATAACAGTTATTAATAGCATGCAGATAACTACCAAAGTACACGTTTATAAATTATTATCCAGGCACATGACTCTAAGTTTTTCAATCACGTCCTGAGAATTTTCCAGCATAATTTAAACTGTGATCCACAATGTAGAAATACAGTACGATATTTACTAAACAATGTATATATATATATATATATATATATATATATATATATATATATACATATATATATATATGTTAAAATTTTATTAAAAATGTTTGTTTACATCATCTGGATATTTCTGTGATTATGGATGATTATCCTTCATAGTCTATGCACCTATTAAGAGCACAGGATAAATTCTACAAACATTACTAAAATTTAAATTTAAAGTCTATTTGAATACGTATTGAGAAAACTTCATATCTCAAA